>NC_134872.1:21184239-21484239 GCF_049852395.1 Peromyscus maniculatus bairdii | reverse complement strand
CTGTTTGGGTTAAACAGCACTTACTGAGAGCTTTTTATCTTGTTTTTCTGTGTCTGTTTTTAAATTATATTTTGGCAGGAATTAAAAACATTCCCTAAATTTTCATAAGCAATTTCCCTTTTCCATTTCCAGTGTGCATTCATGTTTGTTATATTTCAAACCCTGGACAAATGACCAAGGTGCCTATTTAACATATGAAAGCGGATCTGGCTGCCAGGTTCCCCAAGCATCTCTCAATGCCTACCTGTTACAAGGTATGGATCTCAGCATACCCCAGCCTCTACCCTGAACTCTCCAGCCCAGGGTTTGGGCTGCCCTTCCCCTAGAGGTTCTTCCCTAGATAATCCAGACATTTTGATTACCCACCCTCTTGTACCTTTTTCCGTTCCCTCCTCCTCCCACATGGCCCAGCTCAGTCTGGTCCTGTCCACTATGGACTCTCCCAGATGTCTCTGCCTCTGAATATGCACTCCCACATATCTATAATAAACTTTCTCCTTCACCATACCTAAGAGCAGTCATATCCTTTCCTTTTTATTTTCTTTTTTATTCATTGTTACCATTTGAATGAAATTTAGAAGTACTTTTCTAAAACAAAGTAAGTTGAATCAGAACATTGAGGTTATAGCATGTCTATTGTGCCAAGAATGTAAGAAGTACAAGATCATAACAATAGCTGTGAAATGACTACTGATGGATTATTGGCTTGGTAAAATTAGCATTTTGGGTAGTCATGGCCTGGGGGTGCTCTAGATGAAGCCAAAGCAGGAAGCCACTCTTCTGTAGTTCTTGGCTTTATCCCATTTCTACTCAAAAGTGACAGCTTGCAATACTAGAGCCAGGCTGAAGCCTGAATAATAAGAAATGGACCTCAAAAACAAGAGAACCAGCTACTAAAATAAATTATTGTACTTTCTTACCTAAGTGTGTGTGTGTGTGTGTGTGTGTGTGTGTGTGTGTGTGTGTGTGTGTAAGAATTGGTACGTTCTCTCCAGGTCTTATATATGTTATGATGATCACACACACACCCTTATTTATTTGTGGCTGCTGTTAACAATTTAAAGTATGTTAAATTATGCATGTAGGCATTGGATTCCAAAAATTCTATACCATCACTAGTTAGTGTTTGAGAAAGAATTTTCTGGTTTCTTCTGCCAGTCAAAATAGGATCATATTTATTTATGCTTTTTTCCTAATGCAGAGTTTTACTAAAACCCAACTATAGTATTTAAAATCACAGTTAATTTGTGATGTTAATTTATATATTTAAAAATACAATAATTTCCGCCGGGCAGTGGTGGCACACGCCTGTAATCCCAGCACTCGGGAGGCAGAGGCAGGTGGATCTCTGAGTTAGAGGCCAGCCTGGGCTGCAGAGCTAGTCCAGGATAGGCTCCAAAGCTACAGAGAAACCCTGTCTCGAAAAACAACAACAACAACAAAAACCCAATAATTTCCAAAACATTTTTATGTAATATTTATGTTAGCCATGTGTGTGAGATTCTTCGGATACCATCCTCAGCACCTGGGGGGAAGAGAGATAAAGGAGAAGAATATATGGAACCAACTACACAAGAAAAGGAACAGTAAGACTTAGGAGTTTGTAACGGTGATGTGAAGGTTCAAACAACCAGCAGAAGCAAAGCCAGAAGCTCTTCCCTAAGGCTTTGATGTTGAACAGTTATTTTCTCTGTACCATAGTGAGCAGTCCCATGGCAATTCTCTTGTATTTATACCATTCTCTTGTATTCCTTATAGTTGGTTTATTTCCTAACTATAAGACTAAGTATTTTTTTCCCCTAGATTTTGTCAATACAATATCCCTAGACTTTCCATGTAGACATAAAGCTGTACTCTAAATGTGTGCATTTTTTTCAGATTCATTTATTTCCCATGCCAAGAACCTCACCTGGTTAAGATGTTTTGCATTTGTCCTACTTTTTCCAGAAGTCTGGTTTTCTTTGTGGTAACTGTATTATTTTGAAGACATAGATTTGCTCAAAGTTAAGTTGAAAAAAGAAAGTATACCTCTGTTGTTAGCTTGTCGAATAAATGTCTTCCTAACCTCTGACTGAAGATAAGACAGTTCTCCCTCACGGTTATTAGCTAATAACTAATGAGTTGGAGGCTGTTAATTTGTACCTGTGGGATCCTATTGTACTAAAATTCTGTGTCTTCATATAGCCTATAATCTGAATAAGAAAAGAATACCTATGGAATACAAAAGTGCATAAAGGCAAAACACTGCATATCATCAGACACCAGGGACATGAAGGGAAACTGACTTCAGTTGTCAGCTGTTCTAGGAATGTAGAATTAGCTAAGCCTGTAGGACATTAAAGTTTGTTAAATGCAGAAAAGTCAAATGAACAGGCAGAATGCGTATATTGAATGGTCCATTTACATTCATCCTCCTGTGAAGGTATAGTGGTGATGAGAAGGGGTTGTTTGATTTATTTGTTTGTTTGTTTGTTGAGGTTTTTTGAGATTGGGTTTCTGTGTAACAGCCCTGGCTGTCTTGGAACTCGATTTGTAGACCAGGCTGGCCTCGAACTCAACAAAGATCAGCCTGCCTCTGTCTCTTAAGTGCTGAGATTAAAGGCATGAGCCACCACTGCCTGGCGAGAAGGGGTTATTTTATTTGAGACAAGGTCTTATTGTGTAGCCTGGAGCTCATCTTTGTAAACTAGGCTGACCTAAAAGCTGACAACCCGCTTCTGCCTTCTGAGTGTTGGTGTGCACTCCCACCCCCAGCTGAAAAGGGATCTTTTAAAAGCAATTTTAATTGAATCAGCCACCTTACTGGTTTCACCCTCTTTGTCCCCATTGCCTTTAGTCAAAGGAAACATAAAGCACAGCTTTAACTTGTAACCATTTAAGCAAAGTTATAAAATTCAGTGGTACTAAAGTACCTTAGCAGTATTGTACACACATCACCATTGCCCAGTCTCCCACCCTTTTCATCATCACTAACAGAACCTATATTAATTAAGAGTAATACCCTATTTTCTAATTTCACCTTCTCCACGTTTTGGTAACATATATTCTACTTTCTTTGTGAATTTGCTTTTACTAGGTGTTGCACATAAGAAAAATTACACAGTGTTTTTTTTTAATAGTTTGTTTCACTTAGTATGACGTCTTCAGCTTTCATTGATGTTATAGCTTATGCTGGAATTTCATTTTTTGTGTGTGTGTCTGAATATTTAATTGTTCCACATTTTATTTTTCATTTTGTATGCTATTTGGGTTTCTTTCTTTTGGCTATGATGAATAATACTACTGTGAATAATTTCTGTCTTCCCTTTTAGTTTTGGACATACATATATATGTATATGCATGTATTCATGCACACATACATATTTAAATGTAGAGTTGTGGAAACCTATGGAAAATTTATGATTTAAACTTCTTGGAGCCAACCATGGTCATGAATACCTGTGATCCTAGCCAGCACTTGACTTTAATTCCAGAACTTGGAAGACTAAAGCAGGAGGTTTGCATGTTTGAGATTAGCTGAGCTACTACAGAGTGGAGCTGTGCCAAAAATGTTCCTCACTCCTTCAAAAGAGAAACACACACACACACACACACACACACACACACACACACACACACACACACACACACATTCCTACCTACACACCTACAACCAAACTGAGAATTAGCCAGCTCTTTTCCACCCTGGTTTTACTTACTTCATTTTGTCTGTCAAAAATACACCAGGTTCTGGTTTCTTTGAATCATCAATGCTTGTTAGACTCCTTTCAGTTTGTGTGGCAGCCATTCTAATGAATATAAAGCCATACCTTAATGTTTTCATCTACGTTTCCCTATGATTACTGACAGCTTCTCACCATTTCAGTGAGAACAGTTCTTTAATGTACTTTGCTCACTAAAAAAAAAAAAAAAAAAAAAAAAAAAAAAAAAAAAAAAAAAAAAAGGAAATCCTTTTGAGTCAGGAATATTAGATATTCAGGGTACTTATCAGTCCTTATTTAAGTACATGGCTTGCAACTTTTTTCACCGTTCTGTTGGTTTTCTTTTCCCTCCTGATGACATGCTGTGATTGTACAAATGTTTTTCTTTAATAATGAAGTCTGAGTGGTCTGCTCTTTGTTGGATGTGCTTTTCGTGTCACATCCAAGAAATCACTGCCAAGTTCAGTTGTAGGAGGATCTTCCTGAATGTATTCTTCAGAGTCTTATTTATAGCTCTTAATTGAAAATTATGTCTGATCCATTTTGATTTAATTTTAAGAAATGGTATCATCTAAGGGACCAAATATCTTATTTATTCAGCATTACTTGTTGGAAAGATTGTCAGTTACAGTGATTATTAATTATAGTTAACGTGAGCTAATCATTTATACTATAATTTATTTCTGTACTTTTTATTCTATTCCCTTGGTCTATATCTGTCCTTATGCCAGTTTCATATACTTTTAATTAGCTAGGATTTAATTAATTAGGATACCAATACCATTTCCTTACAGCTACATAATTTGTTCAAATGATTGTCAGTCCAAAATAACTCACATAACTATTACTCTATTTTGTCATTGAAATTTTATGAATATTCCTGATAAATCTTGGTTTCAAAACTCCTATATAAATTATTAGGCAATAGTTAGACCTTTACAGAAAATAGATGCTTGATAGTTTGAGTGACAGAGTGATCCAGTGGTTGCTGAACTATAACATGTAGCCATTCACTTCTTTGCTGGACATTCACTGTTATTGGAGTTAAACATTGACGAAATACTGAATTCTCTTTCAAGGTAGGGGAAGGGGTACATATCTAATTACAGAATCATACTGCAAGTTCTGAAATACTAGTTTGTTTAATGTGTTTGTAGACTACCATATACGTGTGTTTTAGAAATAGGATTCTACTAGAAATTAAATGGGGACCTGGAGATGGGGTTTGGTGGTAAAGCACTTGATCTAATGCTCAAAGTCTTGGGTTTGATTTGCACAACACTAAAAATAAACAAAAATAAGGGAAAGAAAATGTGAAAGACAGGAATGTTTCCCAATAGGGTATAGTATTTTAGGGTTCCCCTTGGAACAGAATCAAAGAGTGAGGGGGTAGGAAGGGGAAATTGGCGAATGAAATTGGGGGATACTAAAAAGTCTAGAATCCACCTAATAGGCCAACCTTGAGTCCAAAGGCAGTCTGAAATAGGAAGGACCAGTCTTCCTTAGAAGACCTCAGTCTTTCTTAAGACCTTGAGCTGATTGTGATGAGTAATCTGTTACTTAAAGTCTGAATGGTTAATTAAACCCAAAGTCCTTTGTAGAAACTTGTAGACTGACATTTGACCCAATACCTGGACACCATAGTATAGCTAGGCTCACACAAAATTGTCCCTGGTGCTATTGATATTTGATTATTTTGTCTTGAGTTCTTGAAGGGCAGGTCTCTGGGCTCTGTAGTAAATGCCTTTGTCATTTTCTCTTCTTGATTGCCAACCCTCTTTCCTCCTCCTCTGCAGGGCTCTCCAGTCCACAGCATCTGTAGACAGTAGGGGTGTGTGTGTGTGTGTGTGTGTGTGTGTGTGTGTGTGTGTGTGTGTTGTTTTTCTTTCAAACAGGCTTTCTCTGTTTCTCCTGCCTGTCCTGGAACTTGATTTCGCAGACCAGGTTGGCCTTGAACTCACAGAGATCTGCCTGCCTCTGCTTCCCTCTGCCTCCCTAGTGATGGGTTTAATTAAAGTTTTAAGATACTTGAGAATGTGGAAGCCTTCAAAACAGTATTGCCAGGTTCATTTTGAAATTGTCAGCTGACAATAAGGCATTTATATGCCTTGTTAGGTGCTTCCAGAATTCCAAATGTGAGTCTTTTTCCTTTTTCCTTTTTTTTTTTTTTTTTTTTTGCCCTGTTCTGTGCTTGGGATCATGGCCTGGGCCTTGTGCATACTCACTGGACAAGCTCTTACTCACTGCGGCTTAGCTTCATCCCCAGATCTTAATGCTTTTGCATGATTCTTTTCTGTCTCTTGGTCTTCAGCTGCTTGTTTCTCCTGGCTTCCTAATAGTCCTTATTACCTATTCAGTTCAATTCCATACCATACTTTACTCACTGATTTCCTGTGGTTGCTAAACATAGCTATTGCTAAAGGCTATTAAGTAAATCTGAGTCATAAGCTTCCATCACATTTGTCTGCATAGCCCATTGATCAATAATTGGTATAAAATGTAAACTTTTATATGTTTTAAATTAATTATGTCCAGATGTTCTCTGAATGGGAATCAGTACTACCCATGAGTCTGCTTCATAGTTAGTAGTGTGCATTGTTTTTGCCATTCAGGGAGTTGCATTTGTTGTTGTTGATATACTGGTGACTGTAATCTATACAATAAATCAGAATCTAGATTTGTAACATATGGCGTGTGGACTTCAAAATTACAGTAGGTAAAGCTCCCCAGCTCCACAGAAAGATGACTTTTATCTTGTTTCTCTCACCTTCATGTTTTTTTTTTTTTTTTTTTTTTTTTTTTTTTTTTTTTTTTGGTTTTTCGAGACAGGGTTTCTCTGCGTAGCTTTGCGCCTTTCCTGGAGCTCACTTGGTAGCCCAGGCTGGCCTCGAACTCACAGAGATCCGCCTGGCTCTGCCTCCCAAGTGCTAGGATTAAAGGCGTGCGCCACCACCGCCCGGCTCACCTTCATGTTTTATCAAGGAATTAGGTTTCTTGCATGCTGATTAAGACTCTCCTTATGTACAAGATGCTGAAGACTGAAGACTGTTAATTGTGGATACTTCCCAATTGAGTCCCTGTAGTCTTCAACTTGTAATACCTTCCAGTGCTTACTAAGCCTAGTGTTAGAAGAAAGTTCTCTTAATGTTTATCACATGTGTGTGAGGAAACTTGTATTAATTGGTAGCATATGTCTGGTATGTTGCTAGTGTTGAGAAGCATTGCATGATAGTGCAGCAGAGATCTCACCTATCAGAACACTGGGCAAGACATAAAGTTATATAACAAGTTTAATTTAATTACTACTACTGATGTTATAATTATTATCATTTTGTGGTGCTGGTATCAAGCCCAGGGCTCCTTTCAGATTAAGATCTTGCTTTACTAACTGTGGTACATACACCTTTAGTATATACACTTTTAGACCCACACGTTAATTTGTATAATTTAAAAATCTCTACAGTGTAGTATAAAATACCATTTGTATTATATTGGTGTTATTTTCTATGTGTTAATGTATGCAAAAGCACACGTGTTGTGAAATTTTTGTGATAAAGAGAATATATGTGGTATTTGTATACGAGTGTGGGTTCAGGAAATGAAAAAGCACAGTGCTTGTCTAGTATGTGTGATGGGTTTAAATCCCTGGCAATATAGAAGGGGGGTTGCCTTTGTATATAAATATCAGTATGTGTTGTATATATTTTTAAGAAGCCTTTAGAAGTTGGAGAGATGCTCAAAATAAACCCAGGGTTTCATACATAGCTAGTGAAACATTTTACTCCTGCTCAAAAATAGTGCGTCACATAATTATTAAATTCTGCATTCTCCTAGTTTCCTCAATTTTATTTTTTTTCAATCAGGATTCTTCTGTCCTATGTAATCTCAACCATTCTTGTTTTGTTTTTAATGTGTATGAATGTTTTGCTTTCGTGTATGTACGTGCACTGCTTGTGTGCCTGGTTGTCTGAAGAAGTCATAAGAGGATTTGAGATCCCCTCACACTGGAGTTACAGATGGCTTCGAGTCACCATCTGAGTCCTTGGAATTGAACCCAGTGAACCCAGGTCCTTTGCAAGAGCAACAAGTGCTCTTAATTGCTGAGCCATCTTCTCTGACCCTTCACAACCATTCTTACCAACCAAGTGTTCAGCTTCATTAAGCTTTTTATATTTTCTGTCACGTTTACTCTTAATTTCAAATGTTGGATTAATTCTGGGGTGGCATTACAGCTAAATGATATGACACTTGCCTTGCATGTGCAGGATCCATGTAATTTGATCCTCAGTAGAAAAAGGAATAATTCTGATTGATGGATTTGTTTGTTTGGGCTGATGTTTTGTTTGGAGTTTTAAGCTTTTGTTTCACCTTTTTTTACTTACACGTCCAAAATTTATAATGCCCAGTGTTGAAAACCGTGCTAGCTTCAGTTCAAGTGTCACATAGGGATAGTGCAGATACGTTCTGTTGACATTGTACAGTGTTGAAAACAGAAGGAGAACCTCAATCACATCCTGCATTGCAGTGCCACTGGATTGTCTCCACTCTCAGATGAGCCCTTCATTTCTGCTGGCATCCTTGTACTTACTTACACAGTTACTCCAAATGATCACACTGTACTAAACTTCCTTCTTTTCTACTAGTAGATGACCTTTCTCCTACTGCACAGAGGAAATTGAGGTTAGAGGCAGGAACTCCCTTAACTTCCTGTTCTTAGACCTATTTTTGTACCTTTTCTTGCCTGCTTTTTTTCTTGTCTCAAAGATAAGTCCATTTGGTGTTTCTACAGTTTTACAAATACTTCTTGGTTACTTTCTTTAGTTTCTGAATAGGAGGAGGAGGAGGAGAGTGAAGGTAGGTGGGGTTGAGATGAGTAGGTTAGAAGAGGTCTGGTGAGATGCACCTTCAGGTAAAAGGCGAGAGCTGCTAATAGTGATTGGAGTTGAATCCCCAAGAGAGAAATGACTCCTGTCCTGTAAGTCACCCTCTGTCATCTTCATCAGACACACATAAGTAAATACAATACAGACTTTTTTTTTTTTTTTTTTTTGGTTTTTCGAGACAGGGTTTCTCTGTGTAGCTTTGCGCCTTTCCTGGAACTCACTTGGTAGCCCAGGTTGGCCTCGAACTCACAGAGATCCGCCTGGCTCTGCCTCCCGAGTGCTGGGATTAAAGGCGTGCGCCACCACCGCCCGGCACAATACAGACTTTTTAAAAACAACTTTGTGTGAAGGAAATGAATAAAGCCTGAAGGGAGCTAGAAATCATCAACTGGAACAGACAGTGGAAAGGCCATGAAGTAAAAGCATTCAAAGAATAGAAGACTAGAAATTAAGATATGTTAACAGTTATAAGGGGATTCAGGTGGGGCTTAACAGGCTACAGTGAAGACTTAATTTTCATTGTGATTAGTTGTTTTGTTTTGTTTTTTTGAGACAGGGTTTCTCTGTGTAGCTTTGGAGCCTGTTCTGGAACTCACTCTGTAGACCAGGCTGGCCTCGAACTCACAGAAGTCTGCCTGCCTCTGCCTCCTAAGTGCTGGGATTAAAGGTGTGTACCACCACTGCCAGGTGTGATTATTTTATTCTGTTTATGTATATGGGTGTTTTGTCTGCATGTCCGTTTGCACACCAGAAGAGGGCATCCTATGGAAATACAGTTACAGACAGTTGTGTACTTACTACCATGTTCGTGGTGGGGATTGAATTTAGGACCTGGAAGCACAGCCAGTGCTCTTACCCAGTGAACCATCTCTTACACCTACAGAATAGTTTGTTTGTTTGGATACTTGATAACCAGTGCATAGCTCAGCACAGGATTGTCAGAACATCTGACAACATATCCAAGGGAATTATACCATAAGTTTACAGTTATATCTCTACAAATCAAATTAAGAGAAGCCTCCCCCCCCACACACACACCCACACACAGTTTCTCTGTGTAGCTTTGCGCCTTTCCTGGAACTCCCTCTGTAGACCAGGCTGGCCTCAAACTCACAGAGATCCACCTGCCTCTGCCTCCTGAGTACTGGGATTTAAGGCGTGCGCCACCACTGGCCAGACTGTTCCTTTTTATACTTGTGTACATCTATAAATATTAAATAAAATAACTTTCTCATTTGCATTAAATTGGTTTCTCCCTTGTAGTTTTAATATTATGTGGCTTCCTAATTTGGTTGCTTACTATTTTACAACTCTACCTAAGTGATGTCAAGTTTCAACTGTTTCTCCTGTGTTCTGAATAGAAGTCTAGCTAATACTTCATAGTCTACTAGCATTTAATTCATAACTTTACTTAGCTATTTACAGGGACTTTTATGATGAATCCTTATTTTCATAGAGCTTAAGTACTATAGGCAGTATGGTGGCTAATGAATACAATAAGCAAACTCCACCATGATAAGCATTTTAATTTTAATAACTTCTATGATGAAATAAAAAAATACAGTAATGTTAGAGCCATTAGAAATTGAGAGGGTGCCACCTGGGTGGTGGCACAGTCCTGTAATCCTAACACTGGAGGCAAAGAGGCAGAGCATTTTGAAGCAATACTGTGAGGGAGAAAGAGAGAGGCTAAAGAATTTAATAGAATGGGCAAGGCTGGTCGGTATCATTGAAAGGATGAGAACGGTATTATATTGTCTAGTGTAGTTGGTGTGTCCCGTGCGCGCGCCCCCTCCTCCCCCCCAGACAGGGTTTCTCTGTGTAACTTTGTGCCTTTTCCTGGAACTCGCTTGGTAGCCCAGGCTGGCCTTGAACTCACAGAGATCCGCCTTGCTCTGCCTCCCGAGTGCTGGGATTAAGTAGTTGGTTTTTATTGATTAATTCATTCATTCATTCATTCATTCACTTACTCTTTTGGAGGCTGCTACATAGCTTATTGTTACTTATGAATGTCCGGCCTTAGCTTGGCGTATGTCTAGCTAGCTTTTCTTAAATTTTTTAAATTATCCTTTGCCTCTGAGCTTTTATCTTTCTCTGTTCTGTGTACCTTTCTTTACTTCCTACTCCATGGCTGGCTGTGTAGCTGACTGGCCCCTGATGTCCCTCCCCCCTCTCCTTCTCCTTCCGCTCCTATCTTGTCTTCCCAGATTTCTCCTTCTGTATATTCTCTCTGACTGCCAACCCTGCCTATTCTTTCTCCTGCCTTGCTATTGGGCATTCAGCTCTTGATTAGACCAATCAGATGGTTTAGACAGGCAAAGTAATGCAGCTTCACAGAATTAAACAAATGCAACATAAGAGAATGCAACATAACTTTGCATCATTAAACGAATGTTCCACAGCATAAACAAGGGTAACACATCTTCAGCTGATATTCCACAACAGTCTAGCATTATTGATTCAGCACTTCATTTTTCTGTTTTGATTCTTCTGAATTCTAGCTAATGGTGCAATCATCATTTTCCGGTTTCATTATCTCATTTTCCTGTTCAAATTATTACATGGGACTGTTTTAAGTTCTTGTCTGTCCCTTGTTTATTGGTCTCCTACAATTGCTGGTTCTTGACTCATCTTCACTTGGCTACATTATTTAAAGAGCTCCCTGTCTGCATTTAATCCACATTGACGTATTTAAGAGCTCTGTACACACACATTATTGTTTGATCCTTTTGTGTATGCATGTGTGTTTTAGTTTGTAAAGTTTTTTTTTTCTGATCTCCTGTACCTAGGGTAAATGCATTTTTGATGATCAACTCAAAAAACTCATTTCTCAATTTATGAGAGAATTATTCTCTCTTCTGTGGTAACCATTCCTGTTGTACCTAGCTAGCTCTCTTCCAATCCTCACTAAAAATTTGTTTGAATTCTCTATCCTAAGTGAAGTTTATTTGCATATTGTCTCTTCCATTGGACTTGCAAAGTTCCTGGCAGGAATGCTTTTTTGTATGTGTGTCAGTCCCGTGACATAGTTATCAGTGTCACTAGGTTTTAAAATCTTGTGCAGCGAAATAATTCTATCACTAAGAGAACTTCGTGGTACCACAGGCAGAGAGGCCTTTGCAGACCTAATTAAACAAGCTGTCTTATCCAGTCTCTTGTACCAAAGAATATAAGAAGAAGTCAAAGGAAAATGTTTTAAAAGTGATGTTTGCAGCTTGATAGTACAAGAGGTTGTATAAGAAAGTAAAAAACAAGTTACTATTTTAATTATGATTGAATCCTAGCATAATAATCAACAGTAATGATTCCTATGAGTATTTATAAAAGCTTAAATTGTGTTTAGTAACCTATGTAAGAAAAGAACTCACACTTTCATAAAATTATATAGTTTGAGTAATTTTAAAAATAACTTATTAAAAAAACTTTTTCTCTATGCTAGAGATTGAATGAATCCATGTCCTCTTATATGCATTCTACCACTGAGCTACCTCCTGAGCACCAATACATTTTCTTTCTAGAAAATTGATATAAGCATTCTAATATGGTTTAGTCCTTTCCCATCCCACCTCCCTCTTCAAACAGGGTCTCATTGTTGTCCTTGTGTGGTCTGGAACTCTTTCTATATAGACCATGCTGGCCTCAAGCTCAGGGACATCTGCCTGCCTTTAATTTCCTAGTGCAGGGGTTAGAGGTGTACATCACTACTTCTGGTTCCCTAGTTTGTTTTTAATAAAGGAATTCTTACCTATATTAAACATCACTTTAAAAGAAGTGTTGGAAATCATTGTCAAGTACATCATGCATACTACTATCGTAATAATACTGTGCTATTGAAATGTTTTATATTACATTAAAACTAGTTTTATGTTGCCCATCCTCCCATTTGTTTGTGTGCGTGTGTTCTAGTCCCACACCTCTTAAGTACTGGGATTAGAGGTGTGTCCAGCTCTTTGTTATTGGTATTTTTATAACAACACATATCTCATGTATTTGCAATTGTTCTGTATAGGTATCAGCAAAGCGAACAGATTTAAGTATGTTATAAAAGACTAACTCCAGGAATTGCTTATCATGCCAGTTTGAACTAGACTTTCTTTTTAAGGTTTATCTTCTGTGTATAAGTATTTTGCCTGCATGTATACATGTATATGTACCACATGCATGTCTAATGCTCACACAGGCCAGAAGGTACGAGATTTTCTGGAACTGGAATTATGGGCATTGTGAGCTACCATGTGGGTGCTGGGAATTGAGCCCAGGTCTGATGAAAAAGCACTGATCTTAATCACTGAGTTATCTCTTCCGTTACTGTTACCATTCTGAAGAGAAATGGTATAATAGTTCTCAGGTGTATATACATTTATTCTTTCTATAGAAGTATGAAGAAAAAGTGAAAAACAGTTCTGGAAATGGGTAGTGTTTGGTTAACTTAGAAATTATATTCGTTATATTTTATATTTAAAGCATTTTAAATGAATGTTTATTTTATATGAAAAGTATATTAGTTTATATTTGTTTTGTAAAAATCAGAAAGTCATAGACAGAATTTTATGTATACTATCTGTCTTAGTTATGTTTTCTATTGTTGCAACAAAATACCATGACCAAAGCAAGTTGAGGAGGAAAGGGTTTATTCAGCTTACATTTCTACTTGCTGTTCATCACTGAAGGAAGTCAGGACAGGAACTCAGACAGGGCAGGATCCTGGAGGCCGGAGCTGATGGAGAGGGCATGGAGGGGTGCTGCTTACTGGCCTGCTTCCCCTGGCTTGCTCAGCCTGCTTTTTTGTAGAACCCAGGACCACTAGCCCAGGGATGGCACCACCCACAATGGGCTGAGCCCTCCCCATCAATCACTAATTAAAATACCTTACAGCTGGACATATTTTCTCAATTGAGATTCCCTCCTTTCAGATAACTCTAGCTTGTGTCAAGTTGACTTAAACTTGCCAGCATACTGTCATTCACTGTTAGTTTATACCCAGGAAGTTTTAGAAGAATACTTTATGCAGATTTACAGTCACAGATTTTTTCTTTTAAGCCTAAAGTGTCCTGTAAGAATATTTTTAGTTATGACTTTAAAAAGCATTCAGCAAGTCCTAGGCTTAGTTTGAGGAAGCTGCAGATAGTAAATTGTGGTCAACAGATGTTGTAAGCAGGTGACTCAGCTGTGTTCAATATCTGTTAATAGATGACTTGAAAGAAAATTGCCTCCTAGATGCTGGGATCAAAGGTGTGCGCCACCACTGGCCTTTTTAAAAAAGTTCACCAGTATTATTTAACATAACACAAAGTATATTATTGTTTCCTTCCTTTAGAAAGAAACAAATTTTTCTTTAAATAGATTTTTTTTTTTAAAGACAGGATCTCTCCCTTTTTGTCCTAGAGCTCACTATGTAGACCTAGGTAGCATCAAACTCACAGAGATACATCTGCCTCCCAGAGTGGTGGCTTTAAAGGCTTATACTGGTGCCGCTGCCTTAGCTTTAATTTTTTATAATTTTATAATACCATGGTTTACACTGGGTAACCTAGAAGGGAAGGCCTTATTACTAATGATACTTGACAAATTGTCAAAATGCAGCAGTATCACATTTCTTTAAAATTTTACCAAAGGATTTCATTCTGAAGATGAGCTAAAAACAACAACAACAAACCCTGAAAAAAAATCAAAACAAAACCCCCATGGATTATTTGTACTTCTTGCCTGCCTCCCTACCTTCCTTTATTTTTAAAACAGGGTGTCACTCTGTAGCCCTGGCTAGTCTAGAACTCTCTATGTAGGTAGGCTGGCCTTCAAATCAGAGATCTGTATGCCTCTACCTCCTAAATGATGGAAATAAAGGCATGTACTACCACACCCAGCATTGCCAATCTCATTGAACAGGGAAATAGCGCTATTTAGTTGTTTTGTTTTAATAAGATTTGAATATTAATCTTAAAATTGTTGTGGGTTATGGTAAATTATATTTGAGAATTTATAATTTTATTGATAAATTAATTAGCTTAGGATTTCCTCCATTTTATAAAACCATGTTACTGATAAATTGAGACCCAACAGAGAGCTTTCAGAATTTGGATTCCACAAGTACATTCTCGACTGATTTACTTTCCAGCTGGACAGTTTGGGAACAGTAACTAATTTGTGATCATTTTTTTTCTATGAAATTAGAATGAATAATTACCACAGTTACTGCTAGGATTAACTGAGATGAACTGGCTGGAGTGGTGTTCAATCTTAGCACATCCTTAGCTGCATGAGGGAGCGAGGCCCTAGATTCAATCCCTGGCAGACCCTACTCCCACCCCCTAAGATTATCTTTGGGTGAGACACACTCCCATGCCAGCTTGTGGAGGTCAGAGGACACCTTAGGAGAGTGGCTTCTCCTTCTGCCATGTCAGTTCAGATTGTCAGGCTTGATGGCAAACGTATACCTGCCAGTTTGTATGGTGCTTATTTTGTTTTTAGAACACTTTTAGATAGTACTTTCTCCATGTCGAATAGTGGGCTGGGTGTCAAAATAGCAATCTGTAAAGACTGGAAATTGGTTGATGCCGTGAATCATTTACAGTTTAAGAGACTGCTTTTTACACTATGTTGAGATGAAAGTATTAATCTAGGGTGAATTTGGAGTGGTGACACTAGCAGTCCAGAGTGCTAAGCTAAGTTCATGGCTTTGCTGGGAGTTAGAGTTGAGTCATTGGCAAGGCTCAGCCAAGTATCTTAGAGCCCTTTCTCAGGAAAGCAATATGTGTATGTAAGCTTTATGAAAGGGATGGGTTATTGGACCAGGGTACTTCAAGTAAGCTTTCTGTTGATATTTGGAGATTGACTACATTTTTATATATTGATGGTGTTCGTGTGTATGTTCGTGTGCGAGAGAGAGAGAGAGAGAGAGAGAGAGAGAGAGAGAGAGAGAGAGAGAGAGAGAGAGAGAGAGAGAGAGAGAGATCATGATCAGAAGCCAGGGCCTTGCACTAAATGTACACACCCCCACCTAACCTTTTTTGTTAAGTTGTAATATTGGTAAAATAAGGTACCTTACCCTCTAATATCCTATTTGACACTTTTGCAAGTTAAAAATCAGTTATTTAAAGTGTGTATATATTTTGTTTTTCACTAACTTTATCTTTGAAAGACTGGGGAGATATATAATATATAATAAAATATATATTTAAAATATATATAATATAATATGTAATATAATATTTTATATATATAGGTTTCTCGAGACAGGGTTTCTTTGTGTAGCTTTGTGCCTTTCCTGGAACTTACTTGTTAGTCTAGGCTGGCCTTGAACTCACAGAGATCCGTCTGCCTCTGCCTCCCAAGTGCTGGGATTAAAGGTGTGCGCCACCACCGCCTTGTGAGGATATATTTTACTAGTAGATGCATGCTTAGAATGGCTCTGGATTTAACCCCCTCCCCTCGAAGTTTATCGTCAAATATACAAGAAAATGGTTCATATTAAAAATCTGTTGATCAGTTAAAAAAATAGGATTCCTCTGGCTTAGTTTTAAATTTTATCACTTAAACATTAAAAGTAAACATTACTTTTAAAATGCTACAAGGTTAAAATTATTTTTGTGACTAGCAGTATGGTTTTATAAGAACTTTATTTCAGTTGTACCCGGTATAATTTTTATATTAATAAAAAAAAATTTTATGGTTCTTCAAACCCTGTGATGATTTTTGTTTGTTTTGTTCTTTACTGTGAGCATATATGATTTATATTGTTATTTACTATTGTGTGTACACATGTACATGCCTTTGGAGGCTGGAAGAGGCCTTTAAATCCCCTGGTGCTTGAGTTACAGGCAGTCGTAAGCTATTTATTAGATGTGGGTGTTGTGAATAGCAAGGGTTTTTCTTACCTGATAAACCATCGATCCAGCCCCTTGTGGGTCTTTTTGATATTTGTTTTGTTTTGCTCTGTTTTGTTGGTACTGCAGTTTGAATTCATGCTTTCTAAGCAAGCACTTCAATGGTGGGTTTACTTGAGTTTTTAAAGGTAAGTAGTTTTTATCATAAGGGAAGTGCCAGTGACACACAAAGGGTGTTTTAAAGGGCTTTGTCAACAAAATTTGTCAAGTAGGTCATTGTTCTCTGTAATAAGATCCATTTTAGTTTTTCAAGTTTTTTTTTTTTTAAGCTAAATGCTTTAAAGTTTCTTCTGATGGTATTTTACAATAAAGTCAGTTTTTATGAGCCCCTTTTTGGCATCATAATTTTGCTCTTTATTTTTTTTTTTTCATAAAAACAACATGTGGTCATTACAAAATAGAGAAAACATGGGGTGGAGAGGTGGTTCGGTGGTTAAGACACTGGTTGCTCTTCTGGAGGACCTGGGTTCAGTTCCCAGCTCCCACATGACAGCTCTCAACTGTCTGTAACTCCAGTTCCAGGGGATCTGATGCATTTTTCTGGCCTCTGCAGGCATTGCACCCACAAGGCATACATGCAGACAAAAGAGCCTGTACACATAAATAAAAACTAATTATTAAAATCTTAAATCTATATTTTAAAAAAACCAGTCAGAAAACATGTAAAAGCATAGCAAAGTTAATTTATCTATGGACCTACAAGATGACTCAGAGGGTAAAGTTGTGTGCCACCCACCATGCCTTATAATGTAAGTTTGATTCCCTGGACCCATCCATGGTAGAAAGAGAGAACTCATTCCCTCAGGTTGTCCCTTGACACCCACTTGGACACACACATACACAAATGTTTTAAAAAATATAATTTGGTTGCCTATTAAATACATTCATTATGTTTTACATGTCTATTACACTTTTATTATATATAAAGACTTTATAGGGCCAGAAGGTAAAGGCACTCAGTCAAGCCTGGTGGTCTGTGTTTGGTCCATATTGTGGTGGGAGAGACCTGGCACCCCACAAGTTGTCCTCTGACTTCTGCATGTCTACTGTAGCACAGAGGCTCTCATGCATACTCAACACACACAAAACAAATGTAATGAAGACTTTCCAAAGCAAGAACATATTTAAGGAAGTCAGTAGGGTTGGAGTAATAGTTTAGTGGTAGAGCACTTTATATACATTGTTGTCAGTCCAGGAGTCCTACCCCAAGACAACAAAAGAGGGTGGGTAGTGCTATGGCAACTGAAACCAGCCTTTCAAGCCAGATGACCTCAGGTCATAAGTGTTGACGAATCTCCTCATTCTGTGTGCCTTAGTTGTGCCATCTGTAAAATGCTACAATGGTATATTGAGGATGAGTTGCCATAATAAAGGCAAAAGTTTTTGTATGGCATCTGTTGTATAAAAACTCCTGTGATCAAAAAAGCTGTGCAGACCAATACTTTGATTTTGAGTGTGGATTAGTAGTTTTTCAAGTTGGAAAAATAATGATGTAAAGGAATGCTTTTGTGATCTTTTCAGCCAAGATACAGTGGGTTGTCTTTGTTTGCTTGGTTTTTGAGATAGGCCTGCCCTTGGCTGACCTGGAACTCAATATAAACTAGACTGGCCTCAAATTCACAGAGATCTACTTGCCTCTGCCTCTCAAGTGCTTGCATGACCAGGCCTGGCAAGACAAATGGAGCAGCTTTCCTTTGAGGAGATACCTTATTTTCTAGATAAAAATTCTGGCCTATGATAGAAAATTATATTAAAATTTTTTCATTTTTATCATTACTATTTTGTTCAGTTACGTTTTCATTTCATCATGGTGTGAAGTTTGTCTTTTCCATTTTACATTGAGTTTAAAGTTTGGTTTTGTGTTATTTGTGTCATTTTTTTTTTTCCCAGTACCAGTATTACAATGTTTGGGAGTAGAAATGTTTGTAGTATACAAGTAGAGTTTAAGTAGTTTTATACAAGTAGGCAGTGATGCTGTTTCTGTTATTCCACACCAGTTAGCTTTAATTGGTCATGACTAGCATTCCATTAAACACTATGATTGTTCTGTTAACACTTTGGAAAGAGCTTTAGATCAGAATCTCTTATCCAAGCCAAAATATCAAAGTTAGCTAAGAGAATAATTCAAAATATTCATTGAAAACTGAGACTACTGTAGTTTGATCCTTTTTTACTTTATTAAATCAAGTTTATAGTAACATGCCTTTCTTTTGTTGACATTGATTTGTCAAATAAATATTTGAATAGTAGCAAAGTTTAAAAAGTAAATACAAAAAAAGTTGAACACAATGGTTTCTTCAGTAGTAAATGTGTTATGTGTGTGTGTAAAAAAAAATCTTCTAATTATAAAAATGGGAATCTAGGGCTGCAGAGATGGCTCAGCAGTTAAGAGCACTGGCTGCTCTTTCAGAGGACCAGGGTTCAATTTCCAGCACCTACATGGCAGCATACAACTGTCTATTTCTAGTCCCAGGTACCCAATGGCCTCGTGATGTTTGCAGGCACCAGACCCATTTGTGGTGCACAGATAGACATGCATGCAAAACTCATACACATATATACACATACACACAAAATGGGAAGCAAATGTTTCACGGTGTCCTAGTTTACTTTCTACAGTCTAGGCAATTAATTTTAATCTCAGAGAAAGGTAGTACTACAAGCCTGAGACTTTAGAAGTTAGAAAACATCTACTCAGTGTGTAAACCACACTGTTCTTGAAATCAAAGAGATCCACTTTTCTCTGCCTCTCAAGTACTAAGCCTTAGTGACTCTTACACTACTAGAGTAAATACCTTGTATAGATACTGTTTTTGGAAGACTCACTCAATCCCAGGCTTCCATGAGCTCACTGTAAACCAGGCAGTCTTAGAACTCAATGCTGTAGTTGTTTTTTACTTTTTGCTCTTTGGGGGCCCACCACCCAGCTCCCAAATAAATACACAGAGACATATTCTTACTGTTTCTAGCCAGCTTTTCTTAACTTAAAAAAAAAAAATCACACACAAAAAATCACTTAACTTTTATCCTGTCTATCTTTTGCATCTGGAGTTTTACGTTTCTCTATTTTGTCTTTATATCTTTTTATCTTATTTTATATCTTTATATCTTAATATCTTATTTTGTCTTTATATCTTACTCCATTGCTGGCTGGGTAGCTGGGTGGCTAATACTGGTCCTCCTTCTTTTCTTTTTCCTATTTATCTCTGCCTGCCAGCCCTCCAGTTTCTTTCTCTTGCCTAGTTTAGCTCTTTATTAGACCAATGAGATGTTTTAGACAGGCAAAGTAACACAGCTTCACAGAGTTAAACAAATGCAGCACATCTTTGCATCAGTAAAGAAATATTCCACAGCATAAATGAATGCAACACTTTAAGCTAATATTCCACAACACAACGCAGTTCTCCTGCCTCCATTTCCTCAGTACGTGGATGAGCCATCACATAGGGTTTGAGGTTGGCATGCTAGGAAAGTGTTCTGCCACTGTGATATATTCACAGCCCCATTTCCATATTTTCTGTTTCTGTCTTAGTTTACTTTCTTGTTGGTGTGATATAGTCCCCTGACAAAATTAACTTATGGGAAAGGGGGCTTAATCCTGCTCATATTTCATGGCAGGTAAGCCAACATGCCAGGAGCTTGAAACAGCTGTTCACATCACTTTCATAATCAGGATAGAGAACAATGGGTGTATAATACCTTATTCATTTTATACACTCTAAGATCCAGATAGTTGTATGGTGTCACCCACAGGGAGCAGATTTTTCCCTTTCTGTTAATGCAGTCAAGATAATTGCCCACAGGCATGCCCAGAGGCCACTCTCCAGGTAAATCATCCGTCAAGATGACAACAGTAACTTCTACTCTTCTTAGTAACAGAAATATTACTGAATTGAACTCTTCCACTTGACATTAAACAGGATGTAGCTATAGAAAGAAGGGGTGTGGAAAAAAGAATATATATTACATTAGCAAAAATAAAAATCTTCTATATAGGTAATTATAATTCATGTCTTTAAAAGATTTAAAAAGTATTGTAGGTCTTTAAAAAATTATTGTATGTGTGTGTCTGTCTCTGTCTCTCTCTCTGTCTTTGTCTGTCGTGCATTCCTTATGCTCTGTAAGGTCAGAAGGGGACTTTGAATCCCCTGGGACTGTAGTTACAAGTGGTTGCAAGCTGCTGTGTGGGTGCTGGGAGTCAAACCTGGATCTTCTACAAGAGCAACAAGTGCTCTTAATTGCCTAGCCACGTCTCCAGTTTTCTCTTTCCCCTTTTCTCTCCTTTCTGCTTCTTTTCCTCATACTCAACTGTGCAGAGCAGATTGGTCTGGACCTTGAGGCTGTCCTTTTACCTCAGCCTTCTAAGTGCTAGAAATGTGTGAGTCACTGTGTCTGGCTTTTGCTTGCTTCTGAGACTGTGTGTCTCTTAGGTCTCTCTGGCTAGCTTTATTTAAACTTTTTAACCTCTTTCCTCCTCTTGGGTGTTGAAATTGCATGTGCATACCACTATTACTGCAAGTATTGAATGTTTTAGGAAAAAAGTATCATTATTTTATAAAAGCCTGTCAAGGTAAATGGCAGATATTATAAATAAGGGAATTGATAGACAGAAATTGGAACTTCAGACATTTTTAGTAACAAGATTTATGGTACCAGTTTTTTGTTGTTTGGTGCCATTTTTGAATATGGTAGTAATTGTCAAGGATCAAATCTCACTGCAGAATAATTTCTTATGCTTTATTGTTGTAGTTGCTAAGGAAACTAGCTTATGAGTTTATGCATTTATATTAAGGAATTTGCTTATATGCTTAGAACATAGAAGACAGTAATTTATTGTACTATTGTTGGCAAAGTGTTATGGACCCTTTTTATTTATAATTTCAGGACGACATTGACAGCCTAAAGCCCGTACTCAGGGACAATCCACAGTTGCATGCAGAAGTGAAAGTCTGGGTGAAGGAACAGAAGGTCCAGGAGATTTTTATGCAAGGTATCTATTTTGAAGTTACACATCATTTTTGAAACTGAGCCAACCTATTTTCTTTTTGATTGTTCAGTTTTGTGTAATCTAATAGTTGTATGTAGTCTGCTAGAGAATAATTGGCAAACCATAAACATTTTGATGAAGTTCTTAATTTCACTGACTTTTTATACTTGGAATTGTAGCTACACAGTTGTTTTGTTGATAGAGAAATTTTCATAATGTGGGATGTTCAAGGTGTGTTCTTCCTGGAAAAAGAAGCATTGTTTGCCGCGTAGTGCTGCCCAGAGTCATAATTGATCTCTTTTGAAGAATGCTGTTGGTATCTGATAAGTGTGTGTACCTTCTACAGCATTTATCACAATACAGCTTCATTTCTGTTTCCTTTGTTTAGTAAGTTACAGAGTTATCTATTAACATGTGATTTTTCAAATCAGAACTGCTTTATAATTCCTGGTAATTTATTTGAATAGCAGTAAAATCATATGGTAAATATAAAATTTTTATGAAATTGGATTAAAATTAAGACTTAATGTCTTGAACTGTTGATGTTCTATTGAATGCAAAGAATGCAATTTTGTTGTTATAAGTTCCCATAATTATCTCAGTCTTTGGAACTCATGCTAGTCTTTAATTCCATCACTTTAGAGTGAGTTTGAGGCCAGCCTGATGTACTTATTAAATTCCAGGACAGCCAGCACTATGTAGTGTGATGCTGTCTCAAAAATAAACAAATAAAACAAACAAAAATTCATGTCATTAAGTATTAATAAGCAGTGCTCTTGAAGATGTAACTGTTTTGTTTACTGTCCTTATGTACAACAACAGATCATCTGGGTATTAACCAATTTTTAGTTTAAAGTACTCTTTAAGCTGTCCTCATGGAGACTTTCAACATAAATAACTGTCTCCCACCCAATGACTCTCAGGCCTCTGCTAATCATGTCCTGTCCAGTAGTCATCACCTTTATTTTATCCAATTTTTTTTTTTTTTTTTTTTTTAATGAAAGTTACCATACTCTTGTTATCCTGGGGTGGGTTGAGGGACAGTTTCTTATTACAGATGCAAAAAAGGAAGTTACAAATTCCATGTTTTTAATAATGTCATTTAAAGAGATTTTAAAAATATATTTTTTTAAATCCAGAGATCCAGAAAAGTTCACTTGTGGTTAGATGGTCTGTCTGTTTATTTTTACTTTCCCTATGTACTTTATACTTTGATGATAAAACAAAGTCAAATTTTTAAAATAATTTGTTGTTTACTTGCATCCTTAGGGAAGAAAAGAGTCAAGTATTAATAATCCCTGTTTATCTTTGGCTGACTCCAGATTGTGTTCAGTGTGGGGCATAAGACTGTTGTGATTTACAACTCAGCCTCTCTTAGCTGTCCCATTAATCAAATTACAAATTATTTTCCCATTTCAGACATGAACTCATTTTCCCAAAAATGACTAACTAGTTTTACATCCTTACTGTATTCTAGACCACTATTTACATTGTGTTTATGATTGCAAAAATATTCTTTGTGTAGCTGTGTCTATAATGAGCCACATTCTGAGATAAAAGATAGTTGTCTTCTAAGACATTTTTAAAACTGACAAGTTCTAATTCATCTGTCACAGAGCATTATTGCTTTTAAAAGGTAATTCCTATGTATACCTAAATGGGAAGTGTCTTCATTTAAGATATCCCTTGTGTTTTGTTTTTTGTTTTGTTTTTGTTTTTTTTGTTTTTGTTTTTGTTTTTTTTTAAGGTCCTTATTCTTTAAATGGATACAGAGTGAGAGTATATAGACAAGATTCTGCCACCCAGTGGTTTACTGGCATAATTACTCATCATGATCTCTTCACCCGCACCATGATCGTTATGAATGATCAGGTAAATAATTGCAATTTTGGTGCTGGGGATTAAACCCAGGGCTTTGCACATTCTAAACACACCTTGCGTGTGCTGAGTGCATGTTACTCCTAACCCCCAACCCCAACCTCTCAAGTAATCCTTTGAAAAGGATATTTTTACAAGGTAGTAGACACTAGATAGAGTTTCTAATAATATAACCCTAATACATTTAAATGCATCTGATGTTACATAGAAGCTACTTTAGGTCAGGAAGTGATGGTGATTTCACATTTATTTCAGTACTGACAAAAATCAGTCCCTAATTAATTAGCTTTTTTCCCCCTAAATTAAAACTTAACTTTCTTAAAACTTCAGTTTTTTCTTCTCTCCAATAATAAATATTTCCCAAATAGTTTCTTATTCATTTTCAAAACACATAGTTCTTACATCACATTTCATAGTTGAGATGAATTCCTTTTAAGAATTATGGTGAACATAAAAGGGAAAAGGTAATTTTATCCTTCGTAATTAAAGTTGGTTATGTAAGCAGGTGGTATCTTACAAATTTGAATTCCCAAATTGATTTGTAAATAGTTCAGCTAAGTAAAGAAATTGTACTAATGTTATGCTGGTCAGTTTGTTAGATTTAATGTTTGTTTTGTGTCATGGATTAGGTACTAGAACCACAGAATGTCGATCCTTCTATGGTTCAAATGACCTTTCTAGATGATGTCGTTCACTCTTTGTTAAAAGGTGAAAATATTGGCATTACATCACGACGCAGGTCTCGTGCCAGTCATAATACCAACACTGTTCACGTATGTATGTTATTAGTAATGCAGTTTTACAAAATACTTTTCCTTAGACTATTCAGCATCAAATAGTAATATAATCACTGTTGATTTATTTTTAGGGTCATTATACACGTGCTCAAGCAAATAGTCCCAGACCAGCAATGAACTCTCAAGCTGCTGTACCAAAACAAAACACACACCAGCAACAGCAACAAAGAAATGCTCGTCCTAACAAGAGGAAGGGTTCAGACAGCAGTACACCCGATGATGAGAAGATGAAGGAAGAAAAATATGATTACATAGCACGAGGAGGTAGGATCCACTTTTTTTTTTTTGGTTTTTCGAGACAGGGTTTCTCTTGTGTAGCTTTGCGCCTTTCCTGAAACTCGCTCTGTAGACCAGGCTGGCCTTGAACTCACAAAGATCCTCCTGCCTCTGCCTCCCAAGTGCTGGGATTACTTAGTTATGTTTTCTATTGTTGCAACAAAATACCATGACCAAAGCAAGTTGAGGAGGAAAGGGTTTATTCAGCTTACATTTCTACTTGCTGTTCATCACTGAAGGAAGTCAGGACAGGAACTCAAACTGGGCGGGATCCTGGAGGCAGGAGCTGATGAAGAGGCCATAGAAGGGTGCTGCTTACAGGATCCACTTTTTAAAAATTGATTCTGAGAGAGAGATGGACAGGGCCTCACTGCACATCCCTGGCTGTTGTGTAACTCACTGACCAGGCTGGTCTCAAACTCACAGAGATCTGGATAATGAGTGCTAGTATTAAAGGCATGTGTCACCTTGCCTGGCTGGACCCACTTTATTTTTTAAGGGCATGCTCATAAATTAAAATTCATTAAAGTATGCTTATTGATCATGAAAGATAAAACTGTTATCTTTCTCATCTTACAGAAAATCCTAAAGGTAAAAACAAGCATGTGGTAAATAAAAGAAGGAGCCCTGAGGAGGATGAAAAGAAACTTAATGTGAAAAGGTTTCGGACTGACAATGTTTCAGACACTTCTGAGAGCGGTGACTCAGAGAATGCAAGTAAGAGAGTGAGTGATAACTCCTCTGAGCAAACACCAGAGTATGAGCTGAAAAATAAAATCACTTCAAAGCTCAATGGAGAAGAGGGAAAATCCCAGGTTGCTGAGAAGGCGGGAGAAGAGACCTTAGTAGATGCTCAGCCTCCCTGGGATCAAATGCAGGAAGATAGAAACCATGAAAATGGGGAGAAGCCCAAGTCCATGGACGGCCACCTTCCAGAAAAAATGGCTCTCCGTTCATCAGAACAGGCCCTAGTTGCTGACCATAATCCTAATGATCCGGTTCTTCAAGAATGCAATATGGAAAACAAACACGCAGTGGAATTATTACCAAAGGACAAGTTAGTATCCAGAACCCCGACACCCAAATGTGTTGTGGATATCAAAAATGACACTCATTCAGAGAGGGTGGCTCAGGAAAATTCAAATACTTTTGGCCTCCAGACACTTGAGAACATGGATCCTAATGTTAGTGATTCTAAACATTCAAATGCTAAATACCTGGAAATAGCAAAGCCAGATTCTGACCAGAGCTGGGTCAATGATGTTGTGAAAGTGGATTTAACTCAATCAAGTGTTATAAATACTTCTTCAGGAAATGATCACCGAGATGTGGATAAAGAGAGAAATCACTATGTCTCTTACATGTCTTCATTAAGTACAGTTTCGGTCACAGAGGATCAGCTGCATAAGAGAAGTCCACCCCCAGAAACTATAAAATCTAAACTATCTACTTCAGTAGATACTCAGAAGACAAAATCCAGTTCTTCACCTGAAGTTGTTAAAGCCAAGATTACTCATTCTCCTGACTCTGTAAAGTCTAAGGCTGCTTACGTGAATAGTCAAGCTGTTGGTGAGAGAAGGCTGGCCAGTAAAATAGAACATGAGTTATCCAGATGTACTTTCCACCCAGTTCCTACTCGAGGTAGTGCACTAGAAACTACCAAGAGCCCTCTAATCATTGACAAAAACGAGCACTTCACAGTTTATAGGGATCCTGCTCTTATTGGATCAGAAACAGGAGCTAATCACATTTCACCTTTTTTGAGCCAGCATCCTTTCCCTATTCATTCCTCATCCCATAGAACCTGTTTAAACCCAGGTACCCATCACCCTGCCTTAACGCCAGGATCCCACTTACTAGCTGGGTCATCTAGTCAAGCTCCATTACCTACCCTTAACACTCACCCTCTCACTAGTGGTCCACACCATTCTGTCCATCACCCTCATTTACTTCCCACTGTGTTACCTGGAGTGCCTACTGCCTCCTTACTTGGTGGCCACCCACGCCTAGAGAGTGCTCATGCCAGCAGCTTGAGCCATTTAGCACTAGCACACCAGCAGCAGCAACAGTTGTTACAACACCAGTCACCTCATCTTCTTGGACAAGCCCATCCTTCTTCATATAATCAGCTTGGACTTTATCCAATTATTTGGCAATATCCAAATGGAACACATGCATACTCAGGACTTGGTCTACCTTCTTCTAAGTGGGTTCACCCAGAAAATGCAGTTAATGCTGAAGCTTCATTAAGGAGGGTAAGTGATACTGTTATTTGCCCCTGAACAACATGTATTTGTTAATTAACCTCTATAGGTACTTTAAAACCATTAACAGATTTTCAATTGGTTGTCTTTGCAGATGGTTAATAACCTCACCAGACTTAACTTTCATAGATCATAGTATCTGTTAGACTGATTTTGGGTATATATATTAGTAGTGAAAGTACAGGCTTAAAATTTGTGTGTAATTATTAAGGTTTTTTTAAAAAATACATGTAAGTAATTTTTTTCTTGAAATGATATTATTTTAGCCCTTGGATTATGTTCATTGGCTATTTCAAAGTTTGAAATTTTAAGTGCCTTGCATGCTTTAAGGCCATTCATAGTTAGAGACTCCTAGCATTTTGCAAAGCTGCTGGTACATAACATTGGAGAAGGTGGTGGGATGGGACTCACACGATTTCATGCCATGTGCTTTCACCAGCAAATAACTGTGCACTAATAGCAGTGCCACACAATCAATAAAAAAGTAAAGGAATAGATAGTACTATTAAACTCCTACCATGAAGCAACCTTGGCCTTTGTGCTGCCCAGCGTACTGTAAGTGTTCCCTCAGGACTGTTTTAAATACCACCTTGCTTACAGTAAAAGCAACACTAATTTTATCATTTTTATCATTTTCAGGAATGTAGTGTCATGTTTTTCAGTCTTTTAAATTCATTTATTTATTTATTTATTTATCGTCCACCTGTCCACCCTGTATGTGTGAGATGGTGAGCCATCAAGTGGAGTTCAGGACAGTTTACTGTGGGTATTGGCTTTGTTTCTGCCACGTGCCTTCTGGGAATCTAACTGGCAGCCAGGCATGAAGGCAGGTTCCTGCAGAGCTACCTTGCAGCCTAGGGTCAAGTATCTTTGAACAATATAGAACCCTCAAACTTCTTACCTTGTAAAACAACTTTTAATTCCCTTCCTCCCAGCTTTTGATAACTACATGTTTACTTTCAGTTTCTATGTTTTTTTCTACTCTTAGACACTTCATGTAAGTAGATTCGCTTAATATTTTTCTTCTTACCTGTCTTACTTTGTTTAGTATGTTCTTTAGGCTCATCCATATTGACACATGAGACAGATAGATGGCCTTTATAAAGGCTGCATTCTACTTTATTTCATGTGCACATAGTAGGTAGGCAAACATACATTCATTCATTCATTCATTCATTCGTGCTGGAGCCTTATCCATGCCAGTCAAGGGCTCTACCACTGAGTCTGCCACATTTTTTTTAATCCATTCTTTGTCAGTGGACATTTGAGTTATTTTCACTATTTAGCTTTTTAAAAGAGTGTTTCCATGAAGATAGGATAAACTTAACATTTTCCATGCTGTTTTGGGCAAGATGCATAATATGTTGGGAGTGATGATTTGGAAACCAGTGCTACTGGATTTCTCATTTATTTCAGGAATAATATTGTGTATATTTAGCATTGCATTGGAAATGACAGTAGACAAAGGCATGATTGTTATGGTTCCAAAAGTTTGTTAGGAAAGCTGTTGTAATTTTAGGTGGTTGTAATGAGGTCACCAAGGTCATTAATCCCAAATTAATAATGGTTGATGATAGTGAGGGACACTGACTAAGCAGATGGCAATCTAATAATTTTGAAAGATATTTCTTGTGGTTTATTCTAAGTAACTCCCCTTTAGTTTGCCTTTGTGTGAGCTTTGGGTTCCTTTAATAAAATGAACAGTGATTGTTAGATTTCTGTTCTGCCCCAACACTGGCACATTTAGTATTGGTAAGATTTTAGTTCTGAGTTGTGCTTCCATAATCACAAGTATATCCCTCTTGATGTTGTTTCTGAGATGGAGTCCTGATTCTATTTGCATCTTTGATCATGTGCCATTGATCATGTGTCAGTTAAATCCTATTGAGATGTAGAAGTTACATAATCTAAGTCAAGGAATATCACTAACCACATTTTTTACTTCACCAGAATTTAAAGCAAGCCTGGTGACCCATGTACCCATTTTGTGTGTGTGTGTGTGTGTGTGTGTGTGTGTGTGTGTGTGTGTGTGTGTGTATGTGTGTATGTGATAAAAATATAGTTGGAATTGCACAAAGATAGGCTAGAGGAGCACAGAATCCAAGAGGTTGCAAATGGATTTGAATCCCCTTTCATAAATTCCAAACTCTGTAAAAGAGATGATCCAAGGACTTAACAAACTGTTTATAAAACCATAAAATGAGCCGGGCGGTGGTGGCGCACGCCTTTAATCCCAGCACTCGGGAGGCAGAAGCAGGCGGATCTCTGTGAGTTCGAGGCCAGCCTGGGCTACCAAGTGAGTTCCAGGAAAGGCGCAAAGCTACACAGAGAAACCCTGTCTCGAAAAAAAAAAAAAAAAAACCATAAAATGTTTTATGCTAGTCGGGTTTTTATTTATTTATGTAAAATTATAATGCGGAAAAAGTAAATTAAAATAACAAAAGAAAGATCTTTTAACCTCATGTTTGTGATCAGGGTGATCAGACAATGTAAGCAGAAGCCATTAGATTAGGAAATCATTTTAAATGGTACTTCATAAGGCAAAAGCTTTCATCATAGTCATAAATTACTGTGACTCAAGACTTCTGAGACTTATGTAACTATGGCCTTCTGTATCATTTTATATTTAAGTGTTTTTTTCTGTGTATCGTGCATTATTCACTTGTGAGGTTTAGAGCTACAACTTACCATTAAGCTATCTTTATGATACATGCTACCCTTATATTATTGTTGTGAGTTATAAGATTTATTCCTTTTAGTCAAAATAAAGGTGGTTTGAATTTTCCTGGTATATGACTCAATCCTGATAATAGATTTACAAAGCATACTCTTAAGTTATGTTGAGTCACAGTATAGAAAACAGTTTTTAAACATGTAATCACATGTATGGGGTATAACGTATATGTCACTGTCACCATATAAATACGAACTTAACAGATAGGCAAAATATTGTCGTGGAAAACATAACTGTATTATGCTTCCACATCTCCAACTTTAGTGGCCTGTTGGTATCTGGTTTATAGAATACAGTGGAACACATTTAGGCCTTAAATGTAATGATCTGGGAGTTGTGCATAAATTCTTAGAAAGTTAATTGTTATATGGGGAAAATTGACAGACAAAATTGGTTATAATTTCTTCTAGTAGAACAGTGTTTGAAAGCTAGCATTCTGCTTTTGCTGTGAGCAGCAAATTCTTCTGGTGTTGGAATCATAGGGAGTCATAAAATTAGGTCTGACTGAAGATCTACTTTTAGTGAAGGAATAGTTCTAGAAGTTACTATTTTAATGCTAATTAGTTTTCAATAGAATGTGGAAAGTTTGTATGATTAATGTTGTTTAAAAATCGAATATTTCTCATCAGATTCATTTTCAAAAATGTCAGGCTTAATAAAAAGACCATGGTCAGAAGTCTTGCTATAAAACTGAGTACTGGGACTAAGTACATGACAGCATACTCAGCTCAGGAAGTTCACTTTTTTTTTTTAAATAACTAAAGTCTAGCTTTTTTGTTTCTGATTTTTTAATAGAATTCTCCCAGTCCTTGGTTACATCAACCCACTCCTGTGACCTCAGCAGATGGTATTGGATTACTTAGTCACATTCCTGTCAGACCTTCCAGTGCAGAGCCTCATCGACCTCATAAAATTACAGTGCATTCCAGTCCACCAGTGGCAAAAACTTTAGTCGATCACCACAAAGAGTAAGTTCACCAGTGTTTAAAACTTACAAAATACCTTTGACTTTCATAATTTTTCTCAATGCACTTTTTAAATAGTTTATTTGAACTTGGCGTGAAAACTAGACTTTGAAGATACACTTTTCGTTATGTTTTGGTTTGTTGAGTCAGTCTGCCATCAAACTCTTGCAATCGTCCTGCCTTCTAAGTAATCATAGGAACAAGCCACTAAAGGTGGCTCTATTCGTGTCATACTGGAGTATCTTCCAGTTTTAGAGACTGAACAAAACTGTTTGCTTTCATAATAGAATAACATTTCATAAAAACCTTCTTGTGTTTTGTATTACAAAAAAAAAGTGATCACAGAAATCTTTGTGTATTTTCTTTGTAGAGAATTGGAGAGGAAAGCTTTCATGGAACCATTGCGGTGTAATGCATCTTCGTCAGTGAAAAGTGACCTGGATCTTAATAGGTCACAAGGAGGAAAGGATTGTCACTTGCATAGGCATTTTGTGGGTCCGAGGCCATCCCAGGAGACTGGAGAGAGATTGAACAAATACAAGGAGGAACATCGTCGGATCCTTCAAGAGAGTATTGATGTTGCCCCATTTACAACCAAAATCAAGGGGCCTGAGGTTGAAAGAGAGAATTACTCCAGAGTAGCACCATCATCTTCTAGTCCTAAAAGCCATGTCATCAAACAAGATAAAGACATAGAACGCTCAGTGTCAGAGCTTTATAAGATGAAGCACTCGGTTCCTCAGAGTTTGCCCCAAAGTAACTATTTCACTACATTATCTAATAGTGTGGTCAACGAACCACCAAGATCATATCCATCCAAAGAAGTTTCAAATATTTACACTGAAAAACAGAATAATAACATTTCTGCAGCAGCCAATCCACAATCTCTTTCATATATATCATCTCTTTCAAAGCCTCCACCTTTGATTAAACACCAACCAGAAAGTGAAAGTTTAGTAGGCAAGATACCAGACCATCTTCCGCATCAGATTGCATCTCACTCAGTAACAACTTTCAGAAGTGATTGTAGAAGTCCTACCCATCTGACCGTCTCTTCTACAAATGCACTGCGCAGTATGCCTGCTTTGCATAGGGCACCAGTATTCCACCCACCAATCCATCACAGTTTGGAAAGAAAGGAAAGTAGCTATAGTAGCCTTTCCCCTCCAACTCTGACCCCAGTGATGCCAGTGAACGCTGGCGGCAAAGTTCAAGAATCCCAGAAGCCTCCAACTCTAATTCCTGAGCCAAAAGACTCCCAGGCAAATTTTAAGAGTTCTTCTGATCAGAGTATAACAGAAATGTGGAAGTCGAACAACAACCTCAGCAAGGAGAAAGCTGAGTGGCCCATGGAAAAAAGTAGTGGAAAGTCACAGGGTGCTGTGGCATCTGTCATTGTCCGTCCACCTTCTAGTGCAAAAGTTGATAGTGTGCCGTCTGTACCATTAGCTTCCAAAGATAGAGTTTGTGAAAGATCTTCATCTGGGGCAAGTAAAACAGATTACCTCAAACCAGAAGCTGGAGAGACTGGAAGAGTCATTCTACCAAATGTGAATTTAGAAAATGCTCAAGTGAAATCTGAAAACAATGTCGAAGCTATCTCCCAGGGTAGTGTTCCTGTTTCAGTCATGTCTGCTGTAAATGTTGTCTGTAATACCAAAACAGATGTATTCACATCTGCCACTACCACCAGTGTTTCCAGCTTGGGTGGTTCAGAAGCAATTTATTCTTTATCAAATACCATTTTGGCCTCTACATCCTTAGAATGTACTTCTTCAAAAAGTGTCAGTCAGGCAGTGGCACAAACAAAGGAATGCAAAGTCAGCACCACGGAGCCAGCCACTGTGGCCTGTAGTAAGACAGGAAGTGGTGTTCAGCCTAGCTCTGGCTTCTCAGGCACAACTGATTTTATTCATTTAAAAAAGCACAAGGCAGCATTGGCTGCAGCTCAGTATAAAAATAGTAATGTCAGTGAGGCTGAACTTAATACTGTGAGAAATCAGACAGCAGCAGCCTCTCTTCCCCTGGATAGCACCATGATTTGTGCAAGTAACAAAGCAATCTCTGTAGGAAATGGGCCAGCAGCCCAGACCAGTCAGCCCAACTACCATACTAAACTGAAGAAGGCCTGGCTCACCAGACATTCAGAAGAAGATAAAAATACTAACAAAATGGAAAATTCAGGGAATTCTGTATCAGAAATTATTAAGCCTTGTTCTGTCAATTTAATAGCCTCTACATCTAATGATATACAGAACAGTGTCGACAGCAGAGTCACAGGAGAGAAGTATGGACGAGATGATAAAGCCAGTAGGAGAAAAGCCAAAAGAACTTACGAGTCTGGCTCTGAAAGTGGAGACTCAGATGAAAGTGAGAGCAAGTCAGAGCAAAGGACTAAGCGGCAGCCTAAGCCAACTTATAAAAAGAAGCAGAATGACCTACAGAAAAGGAGAGGTGAGGCCGAGGAAGACTTGAAACCCAATGGCGTTCTCAGCAGGAGTGCCAAAGAGAAAAGTAAACTGAAGTTGCAGAACAGTAACAGTGGTGAGTAAATCCATTGGTTTATCTCACATACAACGAGCTGAGTGTCCTAGCAGTAATGATGTAGTTCCTTAGGTCTTGTTTCTAAACTTCATTTCTGCATTTCCTGTATGCCGCTGCAACAGGAAAAGAGAGAAGACTTACCTCTCCATTTTTAAGAGATGTTTTCCCTGGCATTTGTTGTAGGTGATACATGTGTAATTTAGGAATTGCTCATAATGTTTGATGTTTTCCTAGAAATGTCACAATATAGTTTTGATTATTATACTACAGAAATGTACTCCTTATAATAAACTACTTAGCTATGACATGATTTAGTTAGAAATAATTCGTACTTACCTGTAGACACAATAGTAGTAGTGTGAATGTGGTCCTATCCTTTCCTTATCATGAAGCAAAGTTGTAAGCTTATGGAAATTCCCATTGGTAATAATGGGGAAAGTTAAAAATAGTAACTTGTGATTTTTCTGTGATTATTCCAATAAAGGCTTCCACAATAAAAAAAAAAACAAACAAACAAACATTAAAACTGGCCAGAATTCCATTTTCCTTTGTGACTACAACTGGACAAAGTAAAGAATACTTACCAGTAATAGTCATTATAGAAGGTGTGTGTGTGTCTTTTGAAGTAATTTTCCTGAGTTTGCTTATTTCTTTGTTGACTGGTTGCATAATTTAGAAAGCACGTAATAGTTTCACTGTGTCTGTGTGATCACCCACATATAGGAAACATCTGTGACAGTGTGGATGTTCAAACAGCAGCACTCTGATAAGTGCTCGGGTGCGTGAATCCCCTTATCTGTGTCTTGTCAGAGTGAGGTTTTCCCACATGACTGTGGGATCCAAGGCAGAGTGAAGTGGAGCAAAGAGGAGGAGGAGGAATCATGGAAAAGGACACGCTGAGCTAGAGAGGCACTGGCAGCTGCAGTGTGAGGACACTCGGGAGCAGAGGGACTGGCCTCCTGTTTGATCGCATACTATATACTTTACTGTAGCTTTTTCTTTCTCTTAGTGTTTCTCCTTATTCCCCTAAACTGAGTCTCAGGAAGCCTGGTGGGCAGCAATTGTTTTAATCCATATTTCTTTTGATGTTGTTGGGTATTCAGATTTTTTAACATTCCAGAAAATAGCTTCAACAATTCAAAAGTACTTTTGAAGTTAAGATCATAAAATTATTTTTAAATGGCATGTATATTCTCTTTTCATATCACTACTGAGTATGCATGTTGCCAAGTGATGTTCTAAGATAGTGGCCAGAATGAGAGTTCTCTACCCCACTTTGTGATGCTTAGTAAAACTCCTTACTTGGTGACAGATATTTAGTTTCAGACCAGGTACTTTAACTCCCATTTGTTTGAAAATTCTGTTAATATTAACTATTAATATAGTTTATTAAGTAAGAGTAGGATTGATTTGCTTCTGGCCCATCCAGAAAAATTATTTAATGTAGGACATTTTCATAAGTCAAAGAATTTAACATCTACTTCTTGAATGAAAGTTGACATTTCTCTCCCCATTATTTAGTGCAGTTGTCATTAGTCTTGATCACCTTAAAGAGTTAGTTGGGTTTGCATGTTAGAGGATTTCATATGATTGTTACAATATCATATATGTATACTTTAAATTACAATTAATTTAATTATAATTAACTCCATTAAAATGAAAATATGTTTCATAATTAATGATATATTTTAAATACCCATATACATAGAATGTTTCTTAGTACATTCTATAGGCAGCTACAGTATTTTTGCTTTACTTAGTGTCTTGGCATATCTTCCTATCTTCGGCCGTTTTAGTTGGAATTTGGCTGCCTTTCCCAAATAATTTTTACATAAATTTACTTTATGAGCTGAAATTGACAACAAATTTGAATATATTTATTTACAATATATTTATTGATGTATATAATCTGTGACTCACCTACAATCTGAATTACTCTCTGTATCCAAAAATACATTTATGGTGTTGGCACGTGAGAGATCAGAGGTTAGCATGCTTAGTCCTCTGGAAGAGCAACCTGTGCTCTTGACCTGAGAGCCATCTCTGTAGCCTTGGCACGTCCTTGTACCATAAGTCATTAACTGCTGGGGTGTGCTCTGTCCGTGAGCACATACGGATATGGGTTAGGTCTGATGGCTTCTAAGCCCTAAATAGAGACTAAAGAGGAGAGCTTAAGACACAAGAGTGATTTTTCTTTCTAATTACACTGTTACATTATCATTAAATAGATATTGGTAGGAATTCTAGACAGGAATTGTGCTGTAAGTCTCTGAAGAAATATCTAGTTTCAAAAGAATCCTTGTGTCTGTCTCTGATACAGTCGAAATGGGTTGGAAAACAAGGATAGGAAATACTTATTCTTCAGTTACAAATAGTAGCCTGTGCATCAAATAATAAAGACAGGGTTGACAAATACAGCTGGTGGCAACAAAGCTTGCTCCTAATGCCTATCTTTTAGATTTTTGTAGGTAGAATTACAGTTGCGTGTGACCTTTGTGGATTCTCCTGGTCTGTAGGTTGCTCCTGTTAACACAGATGACTGTTTACTAACATCTTTTACTTGTTAGTTCATGTTAGTAACAAGAACAGTGGTACTGATGTCGTAATAAATCTTTTACCTTCAAATGTTAGACTGTAGTCCATTTGAGAGATTGTTTTGGTTTTCCTTTTACACTTGAGAAGGGCTCTCATGTTTGCAAAGACTGCCTTCATACCTGCGCTTTAGAGATACTCCTAACAGGGAGCAGTTTGATTGCTTCGTGTGTTCATTTGTTTTTTAATTATTTCCATGAATGAAGACATCCCAGTTCATACTGTGAGCTTTTCCTCCATTTCTTCAAAACCCTTCTATTTGTGTAAAAGATACTGTTGCCATCAATATATTGATGGCAAACATGATGGATGTCCTTGTCACAAGCAAGAGGTGCTGACTGTTTTTTGGTGATGGTACTGTTTTTTGAGATACTTATTAGATATCCCAGGCTGGCTGTGAACATGTGCTTGCTCCTCCTTCTGCCTCAGCTTCTGAAGTGCTGGAATTAAAGGCATATACCTCCATACTTGGCTACAAGTTTATGTTAAGCTAAATGTGTACATAGTGTGAATGATTCTCATGTTTTGTATTATATTTACATAAATATGCAATGTTTAAAGATTTCATTTCACCAGAGGATGTATTTTCCTTTCCTGTCTGTTAGAATGGGTAAACAGGTAAACAAAGGGTGCTGTAGACTTAGCAGTTGTCCATCATGTAACTGTCATTTGTCTAATCAACTAGAATTTAACCCCAAAGAGTATTCCTTTCTCTCTGTAAGACCTAATCCTGCTGATGACTTCCTTCCAATGTCACAGCTGGCATTCCTCGTTCAGTGCTGAAAGACTGGCGAAAAGTCAAGAAGCTGAAGCAGACTGGAGAGTCCTTTTTGCAAGATGACTCTTGCTGTGAGATTGGGCCCAATTTACAGAAGTGCCGAGAATGCAGACTCATTCGTAGTAAGAAAGGAGAAGAATCAACTCACTCACCAGTGTTTTGTAGATTTTACTACTTTAGAAGGTACGTCAAAATATATGAAGTGGCGGGGTAGGGTTATTGAGTGTTGGGAATGGTACTAGTATTCCGAGAGGCCCTTCCTGGACCTGGGGCTGTGTCTAAACAGCACTAACTCTGCTGCGCTGTGCCAGCTGCTGACAAGCAGCCTCTGCACATTATTACTCAATTACTTACATTCCTGGAACTTCCTTCTGAAAGATGACTGACTTTTTCCTTAATCAGGAATTTTAGCATTTGTTTTCTACAAATGGCAAGAAAATACCCAGGTCTTGATTTTAAAATTTCTTAAAAAGGTATTTGCTTTTGCCAAAACAGTTTAACGTATTATAAGTAAACATTATTGTTTGAATGCAGGTGAAAAACCGTCTTGGCTATGAAACATGTCATTGTCTTGTTACATAGGAATGGTCATACTTTTGTTAAATATACACTTAATCATTGTAGCTAATGTATACTGTCATAGTTCACAAGTTTTATAGTAAAATATAAAAATCATATACAGATTTTTTTAAACATAACATTGCTAAGTACTTTAAGTATAAAAACCCATTCATAGACTTGATTACAAAACAAAAAAAACTAGGTGAGGCTGGGCGGTGGTGGCATACACCTCTAATCCCAGCACTCAGGAGGCAAAGCCAGGTGGATCTCTGTGAGTTCAAGGCCAGCCTGGTCTACAGAGCGAGATCCAGGACAGGCACCAAAGCTACACAGAGAGACCTTGTTTGGGGGGGGAGGGGGGACGACACTAGCTGACCCCACCAGTGAAGACTCCTGTTCTAGAATCTGTTCTTGAATACTACCTTTTGTCCTTGGTGCCTCTGGGAAGTTTATAACCTGTCAAGGATTACAGCTAAGCTGTTTGATTTGGAAATGTGTGGGTACTTAACAAAGGATAAAGAGAGAAGGCACACAGTCCTTACTGTAGTTCCACTCATGTATCAGAGGCAGGCTGATTTCTGTGAGTTTCAGGCCAGCCTGGGCTATGTAGAGAAATGCTATCTCAAAAAACAAAACCAAAGCCATTCATTCTTTTTTTCCTTACGAGTCTGTGGCCAACAGTTCCTAAAGGCAAGGCAGGCTACTTTAGGAAGAAGTTAAAGTTACAGAAAGTGGTGCTCATGATATTGGTGAAGAAATTCCAATGGTATTAAGGGAGTAGTTTTGAGGAAAATGAGAAAACTTTGGGTTTGACAGAAATGTTCTGATGAAGACAAAGCTGGTTGAAGATAATTCAGATAACCTAAAATCAGTGCTCCTTATCAGAGGAATATCTTAGTTTTAAAAGAGAAGGGGAACAGGGATTTAGAAGTTCAAGGTTGTATAGCAAGTTTGAAGTTAGCCTGGGCCATGACACCCTGTCTCCAAAACTAAACATCTCATCAAAATAAAAAGCTGGATATAGCGATAAAGCTAAAAATCTCAAGGTGATTAAAAACATTTTTAACTTTCTCAGTTTTAGACTAAGGAAGGATAGTTGTAAAATAACACGTCAGGCATTGTGGTACATGCTTATAATTCCAGAAATCATTAAGCTTACACAGGAGAATTGGTGCCAATCAAGGCCAGGCTGGGTTACAGTGTTGTAGTATTGGGTGGGTGGGAAAGAGGAAGCAAAAAAAATAACAGTACTGCTTTGATAACATTGGGCATACATATTAGCTCTCTTACTCATATAATACTTGGATGATGTTCCCAATAGTTAATAGCTGACTGTAGTTTCCTAGTAATAGATGGTTGGTGTTACCCTATTGAACGTTGGAAGTCAGGGCTTTGTGCATGCTGGGTAATTGATGTACCATTGAGCTTTTGATCTCCAACCGTTACTTCTTGAAATAATGTGAATTCGAGTTCTACTTATCATGCCACTAGATAATGCCTGAGACATGTAAATTGATTAATAACTTAAGTATGTATGAGAAACTATCTTATAACATGTTTATAATGTAGTAGGAACATTAAAGTTATTTCTAATGCTAGTATCTAATAGTTTTATGTTTTACTGTTGCAGATTGTCATTTAGTAAGAATGGAGTGGTCAGGATAGATGGTTTCTCTTCTCCTGACCAATATGATGATGAAGCCATGAGTTTATGGACACATGAAAATTATGAAGATGATGAAATAGACATTGAGACTTCTAAATATATCTTGGATATTATAGGTGATAAGTTCTGTCAGTTAGTAACATCTGAAAAAACAGCTTTGTCCTGGGTGAAAAAGGATGGTAAGGAAGTTACTATAACATGCACTCTACAAATTTCCTTTAAAGATTTCTCTCTGTATTGTGTTTAATCTGTAAGTCCTTCATTCTATCTAATTTTATTGGTATTTGAGCTGTGATAATGCCACCTCTTACATACTTGAGATGCAGATAATTCCCCTTGAAATTGAATGGATTATTCATGAAATTGATGTTTTTATAACAACGTGAACTAGTATGACAAAATATCTTTATATGAAAAATTGTGTAGTATCATTTGTTTCTGTGTACATAATCTATGACAGTTTTTTACATTTGAATCTCAACTTATTTATGACTTTTTTATGGATAATGTCTTCAAATATTAGGGCTGTAAAACGGAAAAGTTAACCCCCTCATATTTGTTTACAAAGTAATGACATTGATTCTGTTCAGTTGAATGTAAAGTACTTAGCATCAGAAAGCACTAGTGTGGCATATGCTCTCATGTTCACTTTTTTCTCTACCTTTCCCCCCCTGAAATCAGTGGATTGTTTGCCAAAGTATATATCGCAATAATTAGAAACATTTTAATTTTGTGTCATAACTAAAGAAGTGAGGACTATAAGTGCTTGCTATCTAATGGTGGAGACCACAGATCCCACCAACCATGCTGTACTATACCCATGGTAGCAACCCTGTTTTGGATACAAGCCGGCCATTTTAATATTTACTTAGGATTCTTTCTGGGTCTTTTCAAGAATTGTGCTCATTATCAAGAAGTCTGCTTTGGGTGTATAATCTCCATACTTAAGGAAGTGGAAGCAGGAGGAAAGTTAGTTTGTGGCCAGCTTGAGAATATGGCAGCTGCATCGTGAGAAGCTGTGCCATAGAGAAACAGGCATCTACTCTTGTTTTTACATGAAGATAGCTATAGACATTCTTGATTTATTGTCACATCTTTATTTTTGCTGTATTTCAGCCAAAAGTGTACCAAACAGAGCATTTAAATTGCTGCTTTCTCTGTATTTCAGCCAAAATTGCCTGGAAAAGAGCAGTCAGAGGTGTCCGGGAGATGTGTGACGCATGTGAAGCGACATTGTTTAATGTCCACTGGGTCTGCCGCAAGTGTGGATTCGTGGCTTGCTTGGATTGTTACAAGGCCAAGGAGAGGAAGAGCTCTAGAGGTTGGCACATAGTTTAATGAGATTAAGTGGAGATACTCTGTATTACCCGTGTCCTTCCTTCATTGTGGGTCTATTACATTGTGGACTTAACATTTGACTAAGGAAGAGGAGTTGCCTCGCTTTGTTAGTGTCTGCGTTTGGAATGAAGCTTCATCTTCATTTTTCATCCTCTGAGTGGATCTGCTCACCAAATTCAAAGTTAGCTGAGGCCTTTTTGCTTTCAGAACTCACAGTTCCTGGTATCTTTCTAGAATCTTTTAATTTGGTAGTATTCGTGTTAAGTCACAAATACTTCTACAGATCAGTCTATAATGTTTAAACAAATTGTCAAGGTTATACTTCCATCAGTGCCCTCTATCGGATATATCTTTGTTTGTTTTGTTTTTCATGTTTTCAGACGGGGTTTCTCTGTGTAACCCTGACTGTCCTGGAACTCTTCCTGTAGCCCAGGCTGGCCTCGAACTCAGAGACCCTCCTGTGTCTGCCTCCTGAGTGCTGGGATTAAGGGCGTGTGCCAGCTACCACCTAGCTATTCCATAGATCTTAAAGAATGAAGAAGGAATCTTTATATCACAGACTTTGAAACTATTGTGCATAATTTTTAGACACAAAATGGTATTAGTATTTCACTTGCTAATATAGCTGAAGTTACCGTTTTAAAATGAAGTTAATAAATACATTAAAGTGTTGAAGGTTTGCCACAGGCCTAGTATATAAGCTTATCAATAGTATATTTGCCTAACATGTACAAGACTGAGGGTTTAGTCCCCACCACTGAAAAAAAGAATACCATTGCACAGGAAAGAAGACCATTGCACAGGAAAGAATACCATTGCACAGGAAAGAATACCATTGCACAGGAAAGAATACCACTGTACAGGAAAGAATACCACTGCACAGGAAAGAATACCACTGCACAGGAAAGAATACCATTGCACAGGAAAGAATACCACTGCACAGGAAAGAATACCACTGCACAGGAAAGAATACCACTGCACAGGAAAGAATACCATTGTATAGGCATGATCGTACATGTTCCTGAAACTGAGGCAGGAGGATTGACTCATATTCAAGTTCAGCTAGGGGTCTATAACAATACCCTGTTTTCCATTTTTAAAAAAAGGGTTTACATAAGACTGTTTAGGAAGTTCTAATCACTGGTGGTATCCACCAGTTATGGGTAAAGTTAGGGTGAAATGTAGGGATTAGAAACCTTTAGATGCTTTGTCATTCCAGTGTCTTAGGCTTGGGTGTTAGGAAGAGCCATGGCTTAGCTGTCAGTGTCTTTTCCATTGGTAGAATTACCCCACTTTCTCAACCCTTTTCTTACACATTGTTTACTACCACTAAGACCTGAGTATGTAAAAGCATTTCTGAAAATCTGAAGCTGTATTTTCCTGGGATATGAAAGTAAATGTGAGTAAAATGGTGTAACCATGTTAAGAATTTCATCTTGGCATTTAAATACTTTTGTAGGGTCTGGGGGGTGTAGCCTAGAGGTGTGTGGCACATGTCCTTTTTTTTCCCCCCTGGTTACATGGGGCTTTTGTTTATTTTTATTTTGCTATAGTGTGAAGTCCACGAAGGTTTCCTCCCCTCTTTTAAACATGGTGGAATATTTATAATAAATAGATAGGATTGCTGTTAGCTTATATTTTACTGTCTACTTGGGAATGATAAGAGACCCTATCAGTCTTCCAAGTATATAACCTAAGCCCTGAGAACATGTTCTTCTTGTATATCATTTGACTTTTCCATTAAATGCTTTTATAAAACTCAAAGAGGGTAGGTTCACTATGTACTGTTACATAGTGGGAATCAACTTGTGACTGCAATGTAAGCATTAATAGGTTCCTTTTCAGGCTTTGTGAAGGAAAGCTTTTGGAGTCTATTTACTGGAAATTAATGTCATTTTTTTCTAAATTTAGAATTTTCATGAAGCAGTTCTAGGGTTTATGCTGAATGTCTTGAGCTTTGTGGGATTGTTTGTTTTAGCTGCCTGTGTCAATAATTTCATAAAGCTCTCTGACGCATACAGAATGTCCTGTACTCTACGTCACATTGCAGCTGAATTTAAGGAGCCTAGTTTGAGATGAACAATAGTAATTAATACTGGCTCTACAGAGTGTCATCTTTCCTGTGTCTTAAAACTGTTGGTTTTTGTTCTGCATTTTGTGTGCATGTTGGCAGTTACTTCATCCATAGCCTTATACATATGAGACAAATGCTGATCCCAGGCCTCATATCAGTGTTCATTGAGCAGGAGCAAAATAAGGTAGCAGTGTCCTTAAATTTGTATCAGTACAAGTAGTCTAATATAATGGACAACCTCTTATGCATAGAAAATAACTAAGAGCTAAAAGAAGATTAACTGCAGTTTGGAATCAGACAGAAATTAGGAGTGACCCTTGCAGTAACAGTAGCAAAGAATAGTCATTTTAGAAAGTGTTAGCACACACACACACACACCCTTCTTGTTTCTGTCTCAATCAGTACTTTTATCAAAATTCATTGGGTGGTTAGTTGTCTTTTCTTACTTTTTAAAAATAGTATAAAACAAAATAGTTACATACAACCATCACTTTTATACTTAAAAAAGATCTTCCTTGAAACAAGGTATATTATCTTACAGATAAAGAGTTGTATGCTTGGATGAAGTGTGTGAAAGGACAGCCTCACGATCATAAGCATTTAATGCCAACTCAGATTATTCCTGGTTCTGGTAAGTCTGTTTTACTGTGTGTTAGAGGTCCTGAGTGCTCTGGAGAGGAAGACCTCCAGGAGTATTAGCTGCACTTAGTGATAAATGTCTGTAACCTCAGCATTTGAGAGGCTGGAGGTGCTGTGTGTTTGAGGCACAACCTCGGTTACATACACAGCAGATGTTAGGATCAACCCCACCCCCTAAAAAAGCAAGTATTTTTTGCAAAAGTATGGTTTAAATAATTGAATTGTCTTGTTCAAAATTATAGCAACTCTTATATTTAATAAGAACGGGGAAAAGTCTTTTCTTCTCAGACTAAGTATAGAAAACCTCACAGAAATTATGAAAGAGGAAAATTGAAAAATGATAAAGTTTGGATTGTAGTGAAACTTGCTACAAGTTTTGAGCATAGTGTTATCTTAATAATCAGGCAATAGGAAATTAATATAAATTTGGTTGGTGGTAGTTCTGTGTTATCTGGAAGGGTAGTACTGAGTAATAACTGATGAGAAATCATAAGCACTCTGCTGTTCACAAGTCCTCAAACATACTGAGGAAAGTGTGTACCCTTAACAACCAGTGGTAAGCTTTACTAACAGCTGTTTTGTTTTACAGTGTTGACGGATCTTCTTGATGCCATGCATGTTCTTAGGGAAAAATACGGCATTAAATCCCATTGTCACTGTACCACCAAACAAAACTTACAAGTTGGAAATTTTCCTACAATGAATGGTGTGTCTCAAGTAAGTAGAAAAATCTCCGTTCGTATACAGTCTATAGTTAAATAACACCTTTGGGTGTTTGAAACTCAGTTAATGGCCCAGCATGGCAGCCATGCTTGTAATCACAGTATCTAGTAAGCTGGGGCAGAATTGATGTGAATTGAAGCCCAGCCTTAGCTGCACAATGAGTTCTAGGCTAACCTGGGGTACACTGTGGGACTATCTCAAAAGGAAAAAAAAAGAGCTCTACTCTAGGTTTGTGTTTCTATATTAATTGTGCAACTATCTTACAATGACTGCTTTTAACTTAGTAATTGAGGAAATGGTGTTTAAAAATTCAACTGTCTTACCCTTATAGGTTTTACAGAATGTTCTTAACCACAGTAATAAAACTTCTCTGTGCATGCCCGAGTCTCAGCATCAGACCACCCCCCAGAAATCTCAGAGTAATGGCAATAGCAGCCCTGGAAGTGTAAGCACAGACAGCAGGTTGACCCCTCCGGAGTCCCAATCACCACTGCACTGGCTAGCCGATCTTGCTGAGCAAAAAGCCAGAGAGGAAAAACAAGGTAACCAAGTATTCATGTTTGTAAATGGCTGAAATGTGCCAGGGTATTGTGTATGACCTGTAAATAATTGGTTTTGGTGCTTTATTTAAATTATAGCTTAGCATCAAGAAAGTATTAGTCCTCTTGTATTAGTAGCCAGCCCTCCCTGAGATTGATGATATCAAAAGTAGTTATGCACTCATTTGTGAATGAAGTTTTCAAAACTACCAGAGTACTATATTTGTAAATTAACTGTATTTTCTGCTAGTGTTTGATTATTTTCATTCATAGCAAATAGACACTCGGCTACAAATTTGAGATACCTGGGAAGGCTTTTTCATCCAAAGTTAGCCTTTTTTGAGGGATTGAACTCTAGTCCGTGGTCAGGTGAATGAATTGGTGCCACAGCGGGTTTTTATTCCTCACTATAAAATGCAGGATACCTATTTTTCCTATACTTTACTATTAAATGTTTTCTTTTAGAAAACAAAGAATTTGCTCTTGACAAGGAAATTAAAGAAGAGGGAGAACAAGATGCCGTTGATTCTCCAAATGGTAGTACATCGCCTGCAGCCTCCCAGAACAATGAACAGGGTTCGACCCTGCGTGATCTGCTGACGACGACAGCCGGCAAGCTCCGAGTGGGCTCTACAGATGCTGGCATTGCCTTTGCTCCAGTGTACTCCATGGGAGCCGCGGTGAGTGTGACAGCTAGTTCTTGTTTGTTAGGTTTGGGGTTTCGCACAGTGCTATGCAGGTGCCCCACCACTTAACTCTACCTCTAGCCTCTGCTTTTAAATTTGGGCTTTAAGTTTGTATAAAGATTTGATGGTTAGCTATGGTTCTAACGAAACAGATGCGGATGAAATAAATAGCTAGATCTGGTCTCAGTCCAATTCTTATTCAAAGCTGGAGTTTTCCATATTTTCTCATGTGGAATGTTGGAGAAGGTTCTTTGAGTCCAGGAGAGCTGTAAGATAATTCTTTACAACCTGAAGGTTATGTGAGTAGTTAGGGGGAAGCATATATGGAAATATCTGTAAAGTATTTACAAAACAAGTTTTGTGTAATTACTTTTCAAGAAAAAGGAAAAATAATAATAATTACCAAAGGCGATAAAATGTTATAGTTGCTTTTAAAGTATATGGAGGGTTCTTTTTTTTTTTTTTTGGTTTTTTCGAGACAGGGTTTCTCTGTGTAGCTTTGCGCCTTTCCTGGGACTAACTTGGTAGCCCAGGCTGGCCTCGAACTCACAGAGATCCGCCTGGCTCTGCCTCCCAAGTGCTGGGATTAAAGGCGTGCGCCACCACCGCCCGGCAAGGGTTCTTAACCCTATTCCCTCTGTCTGAGTCCACCCCAATGTGGAAAAATAGATGACTGCTTCTGATCCCTCAGAGCCAGTAGTTTCTTGCATTACCAACTTAGGGTCCTCATTGTTTTCAGAAGTTGTTTATTTTTTTTTAATAGAGTGGCAAAAGTGGACGGACTATGCCTAACATTCTTGATGACATCATTGCTTCAGTTGTTGAAAATAAAATTCCACCAAATAAAACTGCCAAGATAAATGTAAAATCAGAGCCTAATGAAGAACCTAAAGAAAGCCGAAAATCTGCCATGAATGAAAACAATAAATTATACAGTGATATACCACATTCTTGGGTCTGTGACCAGCATATTTTATGGCTTAAAGATCACAAGAATAGTAATAACTGGAAACTTTTCAAAGAGTGTTGGAAACAAGGACAGGTAAGTACTTTACAGTGGTTAACACTGTCCGTGGGCCTGAGGAGAAGTAAATAAAAAAACTTACTTCTCCTGTGGGAAAAAGAAAGACATCCCCAAATTAACAGATTACCAGAATTACTATTTCTGCTTTTGTCCAAATGTATATAATTGTACAAGGATTGACAGATAGTTGTAGTTAATGAGTAGACATGCATTAGTTAGTCATAGATTTATAAAATTTAGTTCTCTGTTCTGATTTGTGTTTTAAGTCTTTTACTAATACATTAATATGAAACGCGGTTGTATTGAACTGATGAAAATGATTTTATCAGTTCTTGAATACAATTTCTTCTAATTCCTTCTGCCTACATAAAATGGGTTTTCCTTATAATCAAAAGTTCTGACTTAATGCTTTATATGTGATTCAGATATTAAGTATCTAATATAAAAATTATGAACAGACTTAATTGGCCGCGTCAGGGAATTATATTGCTTAATTTGTTTCCTCCTCCTTGGAACATGTTACTATACTTCTATTTTTTTACTTTAAGTATTATGGGTATGTGTTATGTGTGCTGTATGCATTTGTGCATGTGAAAGTTAGCAGACAACTTTTGGGAGTTGGTCTCTCCTTCCACTGTTTTTTAACTGGGTTTTAGGGATTGTACTCAGGGCATCAGGCTTGGCTATGAGCACTTTTACCAGCTGAGCTATCTCAACAGCCCTACTTTAATGTACAGTTATTGAGCATCTAAAGACCTAAAACTAAGTAGGCTTTGCAAAAATGAGTAAAACATTTTACTACAGCGATTCTCTGTCTTAATTACCTATAATTCAGTTCAAAACAACACCATTGAACACCATCCAGATTTTGCATATACACAAGATTGACGTCATATATCTTTGAGTCTGAGAACTGAAATTTTGAATAGTTCATTTTATGTTGGAACTTTTTGATAGTCACATTAATATTTTTATGAATGTATTAAAGATTTTAAGGACTCTAAAAAGTGCTCTGAAAAAGAATAGAGGATGGCTAAGACAAGGGACTAATTCAAACAGGCTACTGTGAATTACTGAGTAGTTGAGGGAGAGTTTGCTAGTTAACAAAGAAGGACTTGACATATACTAGTCATTGCAGAACTCGGTATGGAGGTTGGCTTGTGCTGAACCTAGAAGAGGGTGGTAAAGAAATACACAGCTTAAAGAATTCACAGTGAGGGGATGGAGAGATGGCTCAGTGGTTAAGATTACCTACTGCTCTTCCAGAGGTCTCAGGTTCAATTCCCAGCACCCGCATGGCAGCTAACAACTGTCTATAACTTATAAACTGACACCTCACACAAATATACATGTAGGCAAAATGCCAATGCATGTAAAATAAAAGTAAATAAATTTTTTTTTTAAAGAATTCGCAATGAAGGGCTCTTAAATATCAAGGAATTTTAACATACACTGTAAGTAATAGCTGCAATTGGCAATTTAAATAATTGACAGTACAGTAGATACTTAGACTAATACCAGAGATGAGAGGTCTAATTGGAAGTCTTGAGATGTTTCAATAAGATGATGACAGTAGCTTTAGAGTTCTACTTGGGATTATTTTAGTACACCAATTAGATGTCTTTAAAGATTGGTACAAGGCTTAATGAGAGTATTTTTATGTGGGAACTGTAGTGTATGAATTGCCAACAGTAATTACCTAATATCTGGACTTATTAAGAACATATTATTACCTGATTGAAAGAACATTTAGTGGGGCATTCAACTAGATTTCATTGTGGGTTTGTTTTCTTTTACATTTTATTTTATATACATGAATGTTTTTCTTGCATGTGTATTTGTACACCACTTGCATGGCTAGTGCCTATGAAGGCCAGAAGAGGGCATTGGATCCCTTGGAACTAGAGTTGCAGATGTTTGAGAACCACTGTATAGGTGCAGGGAATCAAACCCAGGTCCTCTGCAAGAGCAGCCGGTGCTCTTAACTGCTGAGCCATCTCTGCAGCCCTTTGTCCTGTTTATTTTGTGAGGGTCTCACTGTGTAGCCCGAACTGGCCTGGAACTCTGTGTAGACCAGATTCAGAGAGATCCTGCTCATGATGGGCTGTTAAAAAATCTTCTGTCGCTAAAAATTCTAACTTGAGGCTTTTATTTTATGATAAATTTTTAAATGTCTCAGTTAATATCTTTTAGAGACTCTTTAAGTCATACTTTCATAAATTCTCTGTATTGCAGAACTATATTTTTTTACTTAAAATAAAAACTGAATAATTTATCACATGAACAATTAAACAGATATTTTTATATAGTTCATTGGAATTTTTAGAAGTAGTAAATCTTTAGTTACTGGTTTTTCAGTTAAACAGTGTTGTAAAATTTGAATTCATGAGCTCTAAAAGTCAAGATTCATTTATAGTCAGTCATTTAGGCTTACAGTATGGTATCATGCCTGTGCTCAGGCCTCCTGTAAAAGTGAAAGAAAATGTGTGTTAAGCGTTGTGAATTCAGTGTACACAGTGCTTTGATCTTCACTTTTTTATTTCAAATGTTAATGCGTAGATTGCATACTTATAGATAGATTACATAGTGTCTATAAAGTTTGCCTATAGATGAAGCAGTCTCCAAAAATATCTCTGCTACCCATAGACTTCTCTTCTGAAAACCTATCCATTGAAATTTTTGTACAAATGCTGTTTTGTTGGTTATGATGGCACACATTAGGTAGTCCCTGCACTCAGGAGTTAAAAATCAAGGACAGCTTCTGTCATATTGCAAAAACCTTGTGTCAAAGTAAGAACCAAATAAGTAAATAAATGGCACCATTCTTGCTGTGGCGTTCCCTCACTATTGTTTTCATTCACATAGAAGCTTCTCCCCAAGTCCAGAACTATTTGTTAGTAGCCTCCTTATATTGACAGATTGCCAGTGGGGCTGGAATGTAATAGTGCCATCCACTTGCTTGTACTCTTAAGCTTTGAAGTGTCTAGGTGCCTTTTAACTGTTATCTATTTGTGTTTATTCATAAAGCCTGCAGTGGTTTCCGGTGTGCATAAGAAAATGAACATTAGCTTGTGGAAGGCAGAATCAATTAGTCTGGATTTTGGAGACCACCAAGCTGATCTCCTGAACTGCAAAGACAGCATTGTTTCAAATGCCAACGTTAAGGAGTTCTGGGATGGTTTTGAAGAAATTTCAAGTATGTTATTTTTTCACTGTTGTCTTACTCATAGCCCTAAGATGATAAATTGCTAATCCAACTTAAATTCTTCACCTGTGAAACATCCATATTTTACATTGCTCTTCAGTTTATTAAAAAAGAGAGCGAGAGGCCAGGAGTAGTGAGTGACCCAGCTGTCCTCCACACCTGGGTTAGCAGAGACAGAAAGCTCTAGAGGACTCGGTCATCCTCAGCTCCTGAATTGAGTCCAGCTGAGCTAAATAAGACCCTGTCTATAAAAGACAAAACATACAGAATTTAGAAACAAAATAATGGTTCATAATCCCAACTCTAGTCCTAATTTCCTTTAATTTTGACATTAATTTGAGCTGTGTTTCCTAATATCGACTTTTGGTAACCCCTCAAAATTGTGGAAATTAAATGATATAGATTATGTCCAACATTTTGGAAGTTAAAAACTATAATGTAGGACTAATATTACAAATCAGAATATTCTGAAGAACACTTTGTTTTAGGTACTATAAGTAGTTACTGCTGTGTGTCTCCTGTTACAATCTGGAGTCAGAAGAGGTGGTTTGGCAGCTCTTGCAGAGGACCTGAGTTCGCTCACTTTGGGTAGCTCATCGCTGCCTGCAACTGCAGCTCCGGGAGATAGACGCAAGGCCCTCTTCTCTCTCTCTCTCTCTCTCTCTCTCTCTCTCTCTCTCTCTCTCCTCTCTCTCTCTCCTGCACCAAGACATGAAGAAAAAGACCCATCAGTGTCCAGAAAGCACCTCTTGTACAACAGTCTAATTATTCACATTTCTTTCACGAATAAAAAGACCTACGCTATCTTTTAGTAACTAACTCTCATTTTTATAGAACGGCAGAGAAACAAAAGTGGAGAGACAGTAGTTTTAAAGTTGAAAGACTGTCCATCTGGGGAAGACTTCAAGACCATGATGCCAGCAAGGTATGACTTGGGAAATTGAGCTGGGCTTGTTCCCAGCCGAAGTAACTACTATTATAAGCATTAAGGCTTTTTATTTGTTTTTCTCAATAAAAATAAATAAAAGCAAAACTTAAGTCTCTGTAGGCTCACCAAACTTCATCCTGAAGAAATACTTGTGTTTGGGGTCCTGTTGTAGGCCTCCCTCTTGTTGGAGCTTTTACTTAATTTGTTTCCCTAAGGAAGAATAATTGAAACATTAGTATCATGTATACTTGATGCCTGCCTTGTATAATAATCCAGTTTAGACTTTGAATTGATTGATTCTAGAATAGTGTTGCATAGTTTAAGGGAAATATATTTGCAGTCTTCTTCACAAATTAAGTATTTTGTACTTTCTGCTGGGTGGTGGTGGCACATGCCTTTCTTTAATCCTAGCACTTAGGGAGTCTAAGGCAGGTGGGTCTCTGAGTTCAGTGCCAGCCTTGTCTACAGAGTGAGTTCTAGGACAGCCAGGGTTACACAGGGAAACTCTGTTACCCTATCAAAAAAAAAAATGTACTTCAAAATATTTTAAATACAAATCTATATTCAAAAGAAAGCTGTGTTGTTATCTTTAGATATGAAGACTTTTTAAGAAGTCTGCCATTGCCGGAATATTGCAACCCAGAAGGAAAGTTCAATTTGGCTTCTCATTTGCCAGGGTTCTTTGTACGCCCTGATCTAGGACCCAGGTTATGCAGTGCCTACGGTAAGTATATGTTTACATTTCTCTTTTAAGTTGGGATTCTATGGGAGTTTAACAGATTTCAGCCTAAAAGCAAATTGTCCAATGATTTTTTTTTACCTATTAGTAAACCTGTTCTTTTAATAATGCTGTTGAAACCCCTTTTAATATCAAGTAGCAGTGTAGGAATTAACAGCCAGTGTACTTAAGCTATACTTCTTAATTCCTTATAACATTTCTATGTATTTTTATTGAGTTGTTTTATATGTAGCATTTCTATTGACAGTTTTTAGCAGCTAGATTTTAGGGGCAAGTATTTGTAACAAGGCAACTAAAACTAAAATTATAATTGTTTTATGGGGATCATATCTGTATATTGTAGATGCAATGTACTCTAGAATAAAAGGCCTCATTTCCCACACAGGTGTTGCTGCTGCTAAGGATCATGATATCGGAACCACAAATCTCCACATTGAAGCTTCTGATGTTGTGAATATTCTGGTCTATGTCGGCATAGCAAAAGGAAATGGTGTCCTCTCAAAAGCAGGTAAAGAAACATAAAGAGCAGCCACAGTTGTTCCTGGTTACAGGGCTCACACAGTTGCTCCTGGTTACAGGCTCACACAGTTGCTCCTGGTTACAGGCTCACACAGTTGCTCCTGGTTACAGGCTCACACAGTTGCTCCTGGTTACAGGGCTCACACAGTTGCGAGGCCGAGGGATGTGTTCTAACCTTTGTTACCCTACTTTTCTCGTTTATCGTGTAGAAGAAATAGTAATTTACAAGTCAATAGTTTTATCTGAGACTTTGATTTTACTGTGTATTGTATTCATGAATGCATTTTGTTAGACTCACTTGGAATTATTTGCTGAATAGGCACCAGGTTTTGAGGGTGTCAATGTGAGATACCATTTGTGATTCTAATATTCACCCCACCCCACCCAACTCCCCGTTGGATTCAGAAGAAAAACCTTGTTTCTGTGTTCTTAGATCTTACTTCTCACTCTCTGGTTTTCTCTAAAATCTTGCTCTGTCAACTGTTCCTTCCTTTTTACATATCAAGTCAGAGCTCTTCAACGTTTCTTCTCGGTGCCTTTAACGTAGGTGTATTGTCAGTGGGGGAGCATTTGCCCCGTTCTGGTTGATGATGGTGCAGTTGAATAAGAGCAGACTCTTCACTGTGCCCTCAGAACAGTCTCTTTGCCCTATTTGACACTGTGTCTCCTTCACTGGACCGTTGTGGTGGGTGGTGGGGTTACTGTCTCTTCACAGTTTGGACTTGGCTGCTCAGAACACTCACCTGATCTGACTCCACGTGAACAGACTGTGCTACAGTTATAGTTGTACCTTGTCTAGTTTGCTTTTCAGGCCTGTCTGTATCTCTGCCTCTGACATTCATTGCAGTTGGTTGCCTGTTTTGTATGTCATTCTCATTCATTCACTCATTCATTCATTCACTCACTCACTCACTCACTCACTCAGGTAGGTAGTTAGGTAGTTGGTTATTTGTATATGAGTGTTTTGCTTGCCTTTGTATAAGTGTACCACCATGTGGTGCATGCAAGTACCCACAGAGGCCAGAGAGTACATAGGATCTACTGGACCTGGAAAAGTGGCCATGTGGGTGCTGGGAATGGAACCAAACCTAGGTCTTCTGCTAGAGCAGCATGTACTCTTCGCTTTGGCCCCTCTACTCTATTTAAATGTCCCCTGCAGCAATTTTTTCACTCTGAGGAACTTAACATCTGCTGTTTGTAGTATCGTTCATTCATGGCCTAAAACACTGGAATGCTCTTCCTCATCCTTATTCCCTACCTACCTCCTTAGACAGACACATAACAATAACAATAATAAATAAAATTTAAAATTAGAGTAGTAAAATTAAAGGAATACCAATCTATTAATTGAAATTTGTAATGTATTGTGTTTCTTACGGGTTTTTTGTTGTTGGTGGTGGTGTTTGTTTGACAAGACATTACGTCTTGCTTACATGGTTTTTTAAGTCAACATGGAAAATTTTGCTATATATACTCTTCATACTTAAAGAGCCTAGATTTAATACTTTTGTGTTCTTCCAAATGTTCTTACATAGATACAGTGATTTCCAGTGTGCCAACATTTGACAAAGATTACCTGATGTTTCCTTAGAACCATAGCTTTATGAAGAGATCAATTTGCATGTGCTGACAGATTAACCATAATAAGGACAGAGGTTCGATTGAAATTAACCAGAATGCTTCTCATTAGTAAGCAAACCCACTCATATACCTAAGCCTTTTTACTCACTTCAATCAACCTTTTAGCTGAAACATAAAATTAAGGCAGTGGTTCCTATTGCTCTTAGTAGTTAGAGAAGCCAAATAATAAGTTTTAAAAAATAATTTTGTAGGTTAAGATATGCCTTGAGTTTATGACATTCAGACCACCTCTGAGACAGGGAGGAGGTTGTTTTTTTTTTTGAAACTAAATTTTTAGCTCTAAAGTAGTGATTCTCAGTCTTTGAAGCAAAAAACACAGGAAACCACTATTTCTCTTCCCGTGGACACAGGAGTCTCGAACTCAGGGCTCTGCTCCTCCAACAGTTTTGTGTATATAACTGGATTTAAAGAGTACTGACCTGCCAGCTGGTGGTGGCGGTGCACACTGTTAATCCCAGCACTCAGGAGGCAGAGGCAGGTGGATCTCTGTGAGTTCGAGGCCAGCCTGGTCTACAGAGTGAGTTTCGGGGCACCCAGGACTACAAGAGAAACCCTATCTGAAAAAACAAGAACAAAACAAGAGTACTGACCCTAGCCTTGCAGTGGGATTACATGCCTTTGTCTAGAAGCTGAGACAAGAGGATCGGGAGTTGCAATCCTGACTTTGTTGCATGACAAGTTCCAGACTAGCTTGGGTGCATATTGAGATTAAAAAAAAAAAGTCAAGACAAAATGTCTCCTGCTCTGATATCAGCCTTAGACAGTCTGGCTCTGTGGTAGTCTTTACTGACCAATTGAAAATAATTGCCTGTGTTTCAGGAATACTTAAGAAATTTGAAGAAGAAGAATTGGATGATATTTTAAGGAAAAGATTAAAGGATTCGAGTGAAATACCTGGTGCTTTGTGGCATATTTATGCTGGAAAAGATCTTGACAAGATAAGGGAATTCCTTCAAAAGGTATAATTGATGTTTCAGAGAACCCTACCTCTACCTTGAACATAAACAAATTATTTACCTTTTTTTTTTGACATTCTGCAGTATAAGATAATTTAAATACTTTTAGTCCTTTTTTAGTGTTTTATTGAATTTCAAAAGCTCCTTTATATTGGGCTAGAGAGATGGCTCATCAGATAAGATCATTTGGTGCTCTTTCAGAGGACCCAGGTTATTCCCAGCACCTACATGGCAGCTCATAACCATCCAAGGACCTCTTCTGGCCTCTTCGAGCACCAGTACACAAACATACATGCAGGGAAAACACCCGTACAGCTAAATTGTAAAAAATAAGTACATGAACAATTTTTAGAGCTGATTTCTCTTGCTTTTAAAGCCCATTTAATTTTGAGGGGTTTCAGAGGCAACCTGTTCTTGGCTCTTAATGCTCTCATACCTTACAGTGGAGCACTAAGCTACCCAAGAGACACACACGGTCATCATAATGCTGATAAAACGAGATGGTAGGAATTGCCTGGTAGTTTTGGGTTTTTTTAATCTTTGAAAATTTCATGCCTGTATAAAATGTATCTTGGTCATATCCACCCCCTTCCATCTCCCTTTCCACCATGTACCTCCCTCCTTAGCTACCTGTCTTTTAGGGGTGGGGGTGGGGTTATTTCAAGACAGGGTTTCTCTGTGTAGCCCTGGTCGTCTTGGAACTCACTCTGTAGACCAGACTGGCCTTGAACTCAGAGATCAGCCTGCCTCTGCCTCCCAAGTGCTCAGATTAAAAGCGTGCACCACCACCACCTACCTAGCTCTTTTCTTTTTTTATAACCCACCAACTCTAGTTGTATGTGTATGGGTGGGTATAGGGTTATCCAATAGGCCTTGACCTTCCTACCATTGACCACTGCTAAAGATAAATGACTCTTCCCCAAAAGCTGTCAGCTGCCAGTAGCTCCTTGCTAAGGGTGGAGCCTGTGAGCCCCCCCATCTTAAAATTTTTAAATGGTTTAATCTTGTGCAGGTAATCACAGCTGTTGTGAGTTCATGTATTTGACAGCATGTCACTTTCAGAGGATGACATTTTACATTTGACAGCTCTCCTGCCCCATCCTCCATTCTTTCTGCTTTTGCTTCAGCAGTGTTTCCCAGAGGGGTTGGAGGTTGATACAGATGTCTCATCTATGGGCAGCTACTTTGAGCAATTTGGAGTCTCTGCATTAACCTCCACCTTCTATAAGAAGCAGCTTCTCCGGCCAAGGCCGAGAGAGGCACGACTGTGATGAGCATGGGCATTCAGAACAGTTTGGGTAGCCAGTAGGACATGGAACTAGCTAAAGAAAGGTCTTTAGTTTCTGAGTGTGATGCTCTGACTCCTGACCTCAACAGAGGTTCTACTTTATCATATTTGATTGGTCTATAGTAGTTGTTGAATACACTAAGTGTTTGTTTAATAATACCTTTAATTCTTGGGTTAATTTCTAATTGACCAGAAAGTAGTTTATACTCTGACTAAACTAAATAATAAAGTGAAATCCAGAGGTTTGAAGGATTTTAGGAGTCACTATTATTGCTTATTTTGTTTATCTTCTTAAAATGATTTAAATACTGTTTCTGTGATCTGTGTGAAGAATTCTTGCAAATTACCACCATATACTAGAATGCCTAAAACTGTTTTAACCTAAAATATAATAATTGGGACTTTTAAATCCAGCTTTTTATTAACTATTAATAGTTCTTGAAAAAGCTTCTCGAAGGGTTAGGTCGCTAAGTCTAAAGCAGTTCTCTTTGTATGTTAGGAAGGGGTTAGGAAATCCATGGGTACAATTGGTTTGGTTTAGAGAGAAAAACAGGCAAGTAGTTTTTCTTCATCTATGTGATTGGGAAATAAATGTAAGGAAGAAAACCAGCTAGATGAGAGCCTCCCAGGAGAAAGAAGTGCTAGGGAAGGACCATGAGCACTACTAGCAGCAGTGGTGTTTTCATAGCCTTTGGCTGTTTAGAAATAATTGGAGGATGTTTTACCATGACTGTTGTTTTGAAACAGATTCTTCCTCTAGCTCTGACTGGCCTTGAACTCGCTATATAGAACAGGTAGGCCTCTAACCCACAGAGATCCAGCCGCTTCTGCCTTTAGAGTGCTGGGATAAAAGATATGCACCTCCACAGCTCTGCCTTATTTTCTTAGTCGTTGGTGTTTTTTGTTTGAGATTTATTATTTTATATGTATTTATGTCTATGTGCCATGTGCATGCAGTGCCTGAGGACACCAAAAGAAAGCATTGGCTCCTCTGGAGCTGGAGTTACAGATGGTTGTTAACTGCCATGCGGATATTGAGAATCAAACCCACGTCCTCTGCAAAAGTAGCCAGTGCTCTTAACCACTAAGCCACCGCCTCAGTCCCTAGTCATTGTTTTTTTTATAAGAGTATGAGAGCAAAGGACCAGTATAAGTTTAACTCAGCTTTTTCAATTCCATTTAGTTGGTATACAAATTTTTATTTTAACCTATATTAGATTTCAAAAGAACAAGGCCTTGAAGTTCTGCCAGAGCATGATCCAATACGGGACCAAAGCTGGTATGTGAATAGAAAACTCCGCCAGAGACTGCTTGAGGAGTATGGAGTGAGAGCCTGCACTCTGGTCCAGTTCCTCGGGGATGCCATTGTTTTGCCAGCAGGAACACTTCATCAGGTACATATTTATATAATTCTAATGCCCTTGTACTGGAAAGCACTAATTTTGGAAAAGAAATTATTCTGTGTATAGGTAAAAATAAAAGGTGTTAAGTTAGGAAAATGACTGACATGGTTGTATTTCCATTAAAATGGAATTTATAGTGTTTGAAATGTAATTAAATACTTCTACAGTAACTTCCTAGAAAGTGTATTGGATGGGTATGTCTTCTTATGGTCTCGGGTTAATCACTTGTGAATTGGGATTCAGAGTCCTAGATGCCCTTTATTTGTGCTATCCTCATGAGAACATGGCTAACTTGTACTCAAGTGTAAATGACTTTAAGAAAATTGTCTATGGTAGAATAGTGTAAGACTTCTGTTTGATAATAGACTAAGACTTGCGGGTCCTTGTTTACATGTCTACCTTGCTGAGTGTCAGGGTGGTTGTAGCTGTTTTCAGTCAGCCTCTTGTCGCCTTCAAGTTTGGGGTGTTTAAAACAGAGTCTTGCTTTGCAGACCAGGCTCTTCTGGAACTGGCAGTGGTGGGGCTACCTTTGGCTCCCATGTGCTGGGGTTGCAGGTGTCACGGCACCTCATTTCAGTCATCATAGTTGGGGAAAACTTGAACGTGTATGTGTTTCTGTGGTTGGGAGAAGCAAGTGAGTACAGGTACCCGTGGAGGCTCAAGCTAGAGTTACAGGTGCTGGCGGTGCTGGGCACTTGGTCCTCTGGAAGAACAGCAGGCAGGTGCTCTTAATTACCCAGCCTTCTTTCCAGCTCTCCCCCTGCCACCCTTTTTGGGGACATGGTTCCATGTAGCCTAGGCTAACCTGAACTTACTGTGTAGCTTCCTGAGTATGACCTAGAACCTGTGCCCCTTCTGCCTCTACCTTCTGCTGGTATGAGAACGCCGTTCATTGCACTTGCACCTGTAAAGCTTGACTCTGAAAGGGAGGGAAAAGGAGGATCGTGCAAGTTACACTCCTGCCTGGACTGCAGTCAGCCCCTTTTCTGATGGACAAAGAAGTAGTAGTTCTGAATCGTGTGTGTGTGTGTGTGTGTGTGTGTGTGTGTGTGTGTGTGTGTGTGTGTGTGTGTGATTTTTCAGTTTGATTTAAATTGTGGCTTTGTGAGCATGGGTGCCCACAACGCCAGAGGCATCAGGTCCTCCTGGAGCTGGGGTTACAGGTTACTGGCTTATGTAAGACAGCCACCTGACATGGGTGCTGGGACTGAACTGAGCTTCTTTAAGAGTAGCACATGTTTTTAACTGCTGAGCCACCTCTTACCCACAATATATACTCTTTAAGTCTGGCTTTTCTTTCTTTCTTTCTTTTTTTTTTTTTGTTTGTTTTTTGAGACAGGGTTTCTCTGTGTAGCTCTGGCTATCCTGGAACTCGTTCTGTGGACTAGGCTGGCCTTGAACTCACAGAGATCCGCCTGGCTCTGCCTCTCGAGTGCTGGAATTGAACCACCACCGCCAGCTCAAGTCTGGCTTTTCTTTACAGTGCATTTCAGATTCATCCATAGCGCATGGAGCAAGTGGTCCATTTTTGTTGCTAGTGAGCTATGGTGGCATAGGAATTATTTTTCAGTCTTTTTACTGCTCCAACTGGAATACGTTTGGGTTGTTCCTAGTTTGGGCAATAGATAAATGTAAATATTTACATATAGGCTTCTGTGTACACATTTCCTTTTCTCACTAGGTAAATACTGGCTAGTGACATTTACCCAGTCAGATAATAAATGTATGACTAACTTTAAGAAACTCCCACTGCTCTCTCAAGTGGCTGTACCTTCGCTCATGTTGGTGTTCTGTCTACTTTTATTTTCTCTGCTTCCTCTCTGGCCCTTGCTACTTTCAGGTGTTTTTTTGTTGGTGGTAGTGTTTTTCTAAGGAGGTGGGTGTGGGGTATAAAGGAAAGGACAGAGTTGAGATGGCATTTTGTTTAGACACACTTCAGAGGTGCAGTGATCTGACCAGTTCCCAGAGTGCTTTCCTACTGGTGCCCTACCCATCCCTAGTTTTTCTGATTCTTTAGAAGTCACATTTCTAACAATCAATCCTGATGTTCCTGTCTAGGGACTAGTCTTGGGTAGATGCTCAGACTGTTAGAACCCTGTAACACTGCATCACAGGGTAGGAAAGAAGCAGCATACTGTTCTGGCCTCTCAGCAGTGAGCAGGACACAATGGCATTTAGATAGTACAGGGCAGTTTAAATGTTTATCTTAGCAGCTGGAAGTGTAATGGCCACGGTTCCTTGAGATTTTAAAAGCCACTCTAAAATGATAACTTCTTTGTGTTTGCAAACCCGACAAAGTATGGGTAATTCTATCCACCCTAGACAGAGCTGCTAGCTCTTGATCTCTAGTGCTCACTTCGACACTGTAGTGTTGTGAATGGCCTTTAAAATTGGGACAAGACCTGGGTCTAGAGCAGTGTAGCAGATCAGTGGTCTGGACTGTGAGACTCAACCCCACCCCCAGTACAACAGGGGAGAAAGAAACAGGAAAAGAAAACGAGGAGAAAATCTTTATCAATAAGTTTGCCCTAGTGTTCTTAGCTTACTAGACAGTTTTAGCATTTATAGTGAGTGATGTCCTGATGTCTTTGAGAGTTACAAATTGAAGCCAGGTGGTGGCGGCACATGCCTTTAATCCCAGCACTTGGGAGGCAGAGCCAGGTGGATCTCTGTGAGTTCGAGGACAGCCTGGTCTGCAGAGCGAGATTGAGGACAGGCACCAAAACTACACAGAGGAACCCTGTCTCAAAAAACAAAAACAAAAACAAACAAACAAACAAACAAAAAGGTTACAAATTGTTGGCCCAGCTGGGCATTGGAGGAGCATACTTTTAATCCCAGCACTTAAGAGGCAGAGGCAGGCGGATCTCTGTGAGTTCAAGGCCAACCTAGTCTACAGAGTTAGTTCCAGGACAGCCAGAGCTGTTACACAGAGAAACCATGTGGGGGTGGGGGTGGGGGTTACAAATTGTCTGCATTTTGATGACCAGAAGAAATGTGTGGCAAAACCTTCTCACATAACATTTTCACAAACAACCAAATAATGATAATGAACCCTTTTAAAAAAAATAACCTTCAGACTATAAAGATGAAAAGCTCTGTTTTCTTATCTCCCTCATGATTAATGATTCAGACAGCAAACAAAAGGCAGAGATGGAATGGGAAGCTCTTGTGTTCTGCTTTGAAACTGGATCCTTTCCTCTTTAATCCTCAAGCTTTCAGCAAAATGTGTCAGATAGGGGTTGTTCAGAAACACATGCCATCCTGTAAGCATTAGGAAAAGTGGGCAGTCTGAAAACATTTTAAAGCAGCCATAAATTGGCAAAGCTGATATAGCCTTTCCAAGCTCTGGGAGGTAACTCAGCTCTGAAGAGCCAGAAGGTCATTTTTAAGAAGAAAGTGTCTTTAAGGAAATCTCTGTCAGCACACAGCTGACCACTGAAAAAAAGGGGACAGACTTCCTGACCATACCCATCAAGAAATACAGCCTTCTCAGAAACTCTGCAATGTGACTGACTGAAGGATGACTGCTGTTCTCAGCTACCCAAGACACCAAACCTTGAGGCAAGGGAGAATGATTAGCAAAGCTCACGTGATAATGGTCAGATGACCAGTTTTCAGCCTAGAGTGGTAAACGCATGTACAGAAACAGAAAAGGATGGACTGTTCAGAGGAGAGAATGTATTGACAGAAATGTTCACAAGGAAGCCCAGAACTTGGACTTAGAACACAAAGAACTCAAGGAAATACCATGAGTAAATGTCTAAAGGGAAACCACGAGGATGATGGATGAAGAGAATAAAAAGAACAAGACATTGAACAAAGGATCTAAGTGAGAATTTTGGATCTGCAAGTGATTTTAGGTCATGCTAGAGCTAAACATACCAAAAAGGTAACATGCTAAGACTCCTGAAGGACTCACTCACTCCACAGCATGCTCAGATAAGACACAGGAGACACAAAGCCTTGGAGACTATGTAGCTGGTATGAGAGAGTTAATGTAGAATGTAAAGCATCTGTTAGACAAGACATCACAGGAGTTGGGCTCCTGTTGACTTGCCATTTATTGGCTGATTTGTCTTGGGACAGGAGCTGAGCATCTCATCCATAGTCCACTGTTCTGAATAGAGCATCTGTTCTACAGACAATAGGAAGACCCAGTGAGACTGTACAGACACGCTACACATGTGAGGAACCAGCAGCCTAATGAGCACAGAAACAGAGCGCTTACTTTATGGTGCTACCAACTTGTCAATAGAGGCACAGTGCTTGAGTTAAACAACTCTGCAGACTTCAGCAGCTGTTCAGGTGGTCATACATCCAGAGGAGGAATTCTAGCCCCTCTGGAATCCCATCACCCTGTCATCAATTAGATTCTTTCCCACAGTTTCCATTTCCCACTTACTATCAGCTTCATCTCACTCTTCCCAATTAAATTTGTTTTGCAAACTTAATAATTAGAGTAAATGTAAGTGCTTAGTTTTTCAGTTATTCCTCCTTTCCCAGGAATTTTTATGGCATTTGAAACCTCTTTTGAAGACAACTAAAGACAATAAAAAGTCTCAGATTAGAACCACTTGGGCCTTCTCTGTTATACAGAGCATTCAGAGAAAGCAGTTGTTAGGAACAAGGATGTGCAGGTGTGTGACTGCTAATCAAATGGCATAATGCTGACTGGCTCCCGAAGAAAACGATGTAGTCAACCGAGAGAAACTGTTTGGAAAAACTAAAGATCGGGAAGGTCTCTTTAATTGGCTAATTGGAAACAAAGGCACAAAGAACAAAATATGTAGATCAGTTCTGAAACTAAAGTTCCAACCCCAGTGCCTAGCAAATAAATGAACTAAGTTGCCTTTCCTTTTCTTTATTCTCTGATTTGAGAATTACTGTTGACATGAGTAACAAAGGAATAGCAACCATACAGATCGAGTGCTTCTTACAGCCTCTCTCCCTATCAGGGTTTAACATAATACATTCTGAAAGCCCATCTAGACAATATTGACAATTTAGGATCTTATTAGCCGCTCCAAAGGATTCCTGGAAAAGTCATTTGTTTTTATCATTTAAAAATACTTCATTTACAAAGTCACTTCACATGAAGCTTTTTGGTGACATAACTTTCTCATTAAAGTGTGGTCTTAAGCTCTGAAATCCATTTGATGTTTTGGGAAAATTCCCTGGCAGAATTGTCCTTTGTATTTATTCATTTTAGACAGCTTGGCTTCTCTTTGCTTCCACTCTGACCTTCTATTCTAAGATTTGTATTTCACATTTTTTCTTTTGGAATAGGTACAAAACTTTCACAGCTGTATTCAGGTAACTGAAGACTTTGTCTCCCCAGAACATCTTGTACAGTCATTTCATTTAACGCAGGAGCTGAGGCTTTTGAAAGAAGAAATCAATTATGATGATAAACTACAGGTAAGTAGTGTTCCAAGAAGATCCAGTTCTGTTTTGTTGGCTTTTTTTTTTTTTTTTAGAAAACAGGATGTATACACTCCAGCTTAGGCAGCTACTGCCTGTTTGGCACACTAGGATAATCACAGTCAACACCAACATGGGTTTAACTGAACTCACTGACTGGTGTTGAAATCCTGGCTCATGGCACTTGGAGCCTTTATGTTTCCTCTCTTAAGTTTGATACTCCTTGGTTCCCTTAAAGTTATCCCTTTGCTTTTTAAGCAGCCATGTCCTGCATGCCCTATAGTGTCCCGTCTCCCCCCCACCCCCCCACACACACTTGAGAGGCTGCAGCAAGAGGATTGCTGTTGAGTTTGCAGCTCACTTGGGCTACAGTGAAATCCTGTCTTGAAATTATATATATGTAATTTTGTTTTTAATCCAGCAGCTGTCCTTTGTGAATTTTCTGCCCAGCTCAAGTGATTGCAAATACTATCTCTTTCAGGTTAAGAATATCTTGTATCATGCAGTCAAAGAAATGGTGCGAGCTTTGAAGATGCATGAGGATGAAGTAGAGGATATGGAGGACACTTAGTGTGGTTGGAACTGGATACCCCTTGAGTGACAGACAATAGGTCTGACTTGAGCTCCATTAAACCATCAGTGCCAAGAAATTCTCTTTGTAGTAATTACTTGCTACTGACACCATACCAGTGTAGCATTATGTCACGGCCCCTGTGATTCAATGCTAGCTATAAAACAAGCTAAATTTAAAAGCAGCACTATATAGCTGTTCCTGTATCATAGTGTATATGATGTTTGTGAAGATGCCAGATTTAAAATGATGTATTTATTTTTGGTAAAAAACAAAACAAAAAAATCTATGCTATATTGTTGATCAAGTGTAAATGTGCTCTTGTACAGTTTAATAAAATAACTGATATTTTCACTACATTGAGACAGTTACTGTGAGACTAGGACAGAAAACACCAGCTGTTGCCTGCGTTTGGAAAATTGCTGGATTGCACAGCAGTCATGTCATAATCAGAAAATTACTGCCAAATAATTGTAAAATGTGTAAAATAGAAAGTATATAAAGTAGATACTAAACTCAGACACTTCAATATTTTGTTGAAGCTATTGACTGTACAATTAAACATTTTCAAAAGGTGTAATTTATTTAAAATTGTCTCATTTTGGTAAAATTTATGTGAAGTTTTAAAGCTAAATATTAAACTTAATATGCTATGTAAATATATACATATATACATTTAAGGATGTATTTTTTTAAAACATTGGCTTGCTTTTGTTAAAGTACAAGTGTTACATATGGCTTTGTACATTACAGTTGAAAGGGGTTTTACATTTTCCATTAAAAGACTTTATCAAGAAGCCTGGCGTCCAGTTCTTCCTCTGTGGTTGATATTGCTGAGGAAAGCAGAGTTCGCAGCCACAGACTGTGACCAGGAGCTCTGCTCCTCAGTGTGTGCCCGGCCAGGTTAGTTGGTTAGAGTTGATCACTGTCCCTGCTGAGTGCTTGAGCTTTTGCTGCTGGAATATGAAGTTCTCTATTGACATCTTTGGGGACTGAGAAGAAAAAAAGGAGTAGCCCATGTTGGCTACCTTTCAGTTTGCTTAGATTTTACTGATTTATGTCCATCATCGTTTAGCTTCATGTGGGCTATTATGACACACTTTTTACCCAGGCAAGGTTCAGCAGGAGTGTGAGCAACTCATTTCACATTAGTTACCTATGTCTAGCACAACCAGTAAGATGGAAATTAACTGCTTGCCCGGGTGAAAATGTACTGAAGACTGTTTTGCATGTGAGCGTTCTACTTAATATAATTTTCTCAATACGGTTTCTTGACAGTCTCTCTCCCCCTCCCATCCCACTCCCTGTTTTTATGTTTGTTTTGTTTGGTTTCTTGAGACATGTTACGGAGACCTGGGTCTGACGTTTTGGGCAAGCCTAGCTGACCAGGAAGGCCCAAGGATCCATCTCCATCTATCTCCCCAGCACTGAGATTATAGACATAGACCACCACTTAGCTTTTTATGAGTGAGATTTATATAGGATTGCCCTCAGGTCCTCATGCTTGCCTAGCAACTTGATGAACAGAACTATCTCCCCAGCACCTCAAGTAATAATTACCACTTTTCAATTCTATTCTTTTGGTTGGCTCTGTTGTTCTCATATATGAAAAGATGTTACTGTGTCTAGTTCCTATATAAAGTGGCTGTAAGGATTATCTAAATCTACAAGCTGGAGATCTAGCTCAGTAGTTAAACAAAAGCCTGCTCTGCAATCATGGAAATTGGGGTTCAGATCATCCCAGCACCATGTAGGCAAGTGGAGTATCCCTACAAATAAATGCCTCCTAGGGGGTAAAGACAGGATCACTTGAAGTTGCTGGTCTCCAGGACTGGGAGATGGCTCAAAGGTTAAGAGCACATACTGCTCTTGCAGGGGATCCAAGTTTGGTTCCCAGGATCCACATAGATGGCTCACAACTACCTATAACTCTAGCTCCAGGGGATCTTACACTCTGTTCTGGACTCTGTGTGTACGCATACACATACACACAAAAGAAGTCTTAAGAATAAGCATGTTCCAGTAGCAACTCTTCCTCAAAGGAATATCAAAGAGCAGTAAAGGAGGACACTTCGTGTCCTTTTCTGGCCTTGGCAAACATGGGTATGCGTGCACATACCCTCACTCCACAAATATCTTCAAAAGAGAAAAGGAATTAACTAAATGTGTAGAATAGTTTGAGGACCATCAAGGTCAGGAGGCTTTTATGAAAGTGAACCTGCATACATACAGTAGTCATTATTACCCTTAGACCTCCTCCACATGGGTGCTGCTTCTTGACTAACAAATGGACATGTCCATTTCCTTGCTGCATGTATCCTGAGATTGCAACACCCTTTTGTTCATATGTTCTCCTTTATGGCTCATGAAATAGGCTGAAGTGTCTCTAGTTAAGATCTGGGGTTTGTGTGGAGAACTCCTAAATACTTGAATGTATGCGATATGCAGGGATGCAGCCCCTGCTATAAAGGAGGGAAAGGAATGCAAGTTAGCTATCGTTCTATAGTTATTCAGTCCATTATGCATTGGGGTATAGCAGGCCAGATAGGATACAAAGCCATGTGTGTTGCTCATCTTGTAGATTCAGAAGTTGACTAATTTGCAAAAGTCAGGATATTGATGATTACACAATTAGATAAGTGTCCCTTGAAGCCACCTGAGTGAAGAGTATTCAAGAGTACTCTGGCTCCCAGTCTTTATTATTTGAGCTACATTCTTAAGTCCAGGCTGGCTTCGAATTTCCTGTGCTGATGAGGCTGACCCTGAACTTAACAATTTTTCTGTTTCTATGGCCCTAGTGTGAGTGCTGGGGATGTAGGCTTGTACCACCCTATTAGGTTTATGCTGGAGCCCAAGGTGTACTGGGTTGCATACTGGGCATGTACCCTACTAACAGATCCCACGCCCTTAGGTGACTTAAAATGAAAATTGTCACCGAGTCCCTAGCTGTGTAGAAAGTTCAATTTCCAGTCTTGGCTGAGGTTTTCCCAGCTGACTTCAGCTGTTCAGTCAGATCTCATTGAGTTGTGTGACTTAGTAGTAGGCACTGACCTAGTATGCACAGGACTGTGGTTTGACTCCCACACCACAAAGAAAGCATTCATCATTCACAAGCCATCATAAAGCAGCAAAGACTAGAGGTTTGCTTTTTGTGTGTGTTTTGTCTTTGTTAGAGCTCAGTCCTGGGACCAATGGAGGCTACACCCTAAATGTAGGCTGTGTGGAGAAGGTCAAAGCTGCAACTTAGGACGTGTCTACCACCGCTCCCTCTGGCCTTTCTTCATTGACTGTGTGTACGTGCACGTGGGACATGTGGAAGTAGGGAGAAGTGATGGGTACTGGTTTTCTCCTTCCACTGAGTTACAGGGATCTAACTAGAATGATGAGTTGTGGCAGCAAACACCCTTACCCACTGAACTATCTTGCTATCCCTGAACCTTGTATTTAAATGAAAGCTCTTGCTCTTGCTCTCTCTCTCTCTCTCTGTCTCTTGCTCTTGCGTGCTCTCTCTCTCTCTCTGTCTCTCTCTCTCTCTCTCTCACACACACACACACACACACACACACAACCTGACCCCTAGCCACCTTGAGATTCAACTGAGGCGGCAAGACTTGAAAGTCCAGCTTGCCAGGCGGCGGTGGTGTTACATATCTTGAGTCCTATCTCCAGAGGCAGAGGCAGGTGGATCTGAGTTGAGGCCAACCCAGTATACAGAGTGAGTTCCAGGACAGCCAGGACTACACACAGAAAGAAACCCTGTCTCAAAAAAACAATGTACAGGTCACTGGCCAGAAACATGGCTTAATGGTTGATAGCACTGTTTTGTTTTGTTTTCCGGAAGACCCTGGGTTTACTTCCTAGCACCCACATGGTGGCTCACAACCTTTTATAACTCCAGTTCCAGGGGATCAATCCGTCACCCTCTTCTGGCTTCTATAGGCACCAGGCACACAAATGGTTCAGACATATATGCAGGCAAAATACCCATGTGCATAAACAAAAGTCAAGTCAAAGGGGACAAGCCTTCAGTTCCCGATGGTGCTTACACATTTAAAAAAAAAAAACCATTACATGTATCTTATTTTGTGTGTGTGTGTGTGTGTGTGTGTGTGTGTGTGTTCAGAGAACACTTTGTATAAATTCTATCTTGTGGGTCCTGAAAAACAGCATTTGTCAGGCTGGGATTAATGGTTTACCCACTGATCCATCTCACCAGCCCCCATTTCTTTTACTTTTAAAATTGGGTTTCCCTATCTGTTCTAGAGTAGGCAAGCAGGACTGGGGTACAGTCAGTGGCAGAGAGCTCACCTAGCATACGAGATCTTGAGTCCTGTCCCAAGATTGCCAAGGCCTCAGTCAGACTCTTCTATACTTAGTATGCTGGAAGACACAAAACTAGTTTCTCACTGTCACTGTCCACCAGATGGCACTGCTGGTTATCAGTGGTTTCTAAAGGAAAGAACTGAAACATCCCCTAGTAGCTACCTACTTCCTGAAATCACATACATACATAACTGACAGGAATTATAACCAAGTGATCATCTTTCAGCCCTAACCATCTAGAACATTGGTTCTCAACCTATAGGTCGTGACCCCTTTAGAGACTGCACATCGTTTACATTACTATTCATTACAGTAGCAAAATTACACTTATGAAGTAGCAGTATGGGTGGGAATCGCCAAACATGAGGAACTCGACTAAAGGGTCACAGCCTTAGGAAGGTTGAGAACTACTTGTAGTGGGTAGCTGTTCCAGCTTTGACCTGGAAGTACTAACCCCCATTGAGGATTTTGGTAACGGTCACACCTACGAGGCAGAGCCTTGAAGACCTGAGATCCAGATGTGCGAGCTCTCTTGGTTCCTGAACCCTGGACGTTGAAGGTAGACTGAGCAGAGTTCTCCAGAGAACACCACCAGACTGTGCTTCACCTCTCCTGGCCCTGTTACCTATCCCTTTACTTGTAAATTACCCCACAAAATAACCTCCCTTTTAACTACGTGGAGTTGCCTTAATCCTTCCACCAGTAATTACTGCTCTAGAATGATTCAGTAACCTCTAGTCTTGAAGGTTTAGACGGCCCACACTTTGTTTCACTCACTCTACCTAGTGACATTCAACGTCAGCACTAAACTATGTTAGCAACTACCTAGGAAGGGCCACCATCAGTCTGAAAGATGCTCAGTGTGCAAGTGTGAGCACTTGAGTAAAGTCAGGCATGGCAGCACAGGCCTAAATCCCAGTGCTGAGGGAAGCAGACAGAAGTGATCCAGAGCACCGGGCCAGCCAAGCTAGCTGATCCAATGAGCTCCAGCTTCAGTCAGAGGTCTGGTCTCAAAAGACAAGGTGGAGGGAGGCTGAGGAAGACACCTGATGTTGTTGGCTTCTGTTTGCACGGTGCATGCACACACTTTATGCTCTCTGGGAAGAACAACCATTTCTTTCACCAGACATCTGAGTAAATGCCACCTGGTTTTTCTCTTCATCTAGTATCTTACTTTTGACACCAATTGCATATGGGTTCTCCACTCACGTAGTTTTCTGGTAGAGACTAGTCAATCAGATGTCCTTCAGTTCTGACACTTACCTGTATGTGGTGTTGGAGCCCACAAGTGTCCTTGAGCCAAAACACGAGATCCAGGTTTCACTTCTGCTTGCCAACTGGAGGTTAGTCCTTTGGCAGTTTGGATTCCTTTGCTAGAATCGTCAGGTGAACAAAACCCATTACCTCTCTAACACACAGACTTGGAGTACAGGCTCCAACAGAGAACCAGACTACACAAGCGTACTACGAAATGTGCACAAGAGCTTCAACAAAACAGACAGAGGTCTAAGAAAACAGCAAAGCAGAGGGATGGGAGGAAGAGCAGAAGTGGCGGTAAGTACCCCATTCAAAACCAAGCTTTCCCTGGTGCTAGGCAAACTCCCTGCACTGAACTACACCCGTCTGTAAAGCTCATTGTAACGAGGAGGCTGAGATCCCGAGTCTGAAACTAGCATGGACTGTTTACTTCATAGCTGGGCTTTGTGGAAACAAAAGGCAGGAACACAGGGAGAAGCCACTGAGTGACTTGTTAACCACCAGCCACATTCAACGAGGGTATGAAACACAATTACTTTATTGATTTCTTACAATCAAATACTGCTAACTAGCATTACTTTCACACATGCATCATTCAGAACAAAGGAGAATTCCTCCGAATTTACAAATGATGCATCATATAACACAAAGTTAGAACTTAAAATGCACCCTGATTAATTATGTAAACTGGTAATTTTTTTAAAAAGCATAACTAATAATTTGGTTCCTTTCTTCATAAAATGGAAATGTAAATATTTCTCCTGATAGTCTTGAGGTTATCATTATATTATGAGTAGTGCAAACTGTGGCACATACAGTTCCATCTGGAAGGGTGTATCTTACACACCGTATCTCAACAAACAAAATGTGCATAAAATGCATACAGTCAATGCATGATAGAAAGCATGTTCCAAATACAAGTGAGCCTCTCAGGCCACCATATTTAGCTTTTGCATTATCATTTATGGCATTATAGATTAATTACACATGACATACTTTTATACATTTAACCCTGAAGATAAGAAAAATAACTGTTTGAAAAATTATTCCAGGTAGCCATTTGGTTTGTATCATAAGAAAGCGAACCTCCATCCAAGAGTTCAGTGTCTGCCCAGTCGGAAACATGAGCTTTAGTCATAAGATAAGTGATGTTTCACAGTGACTTTCCCAGGTCCCGGCACCGCCTCTCCTCCCACAGTATACCAGATGAAGGAGCAGTTCTGGGATCCTCTGGGGCATGACTTTCTTTCCCTTTGTATTCTTTTCTGGATTATCTGTGTCACCAGCCTCTCCAATGGCTTCCCATTTTAATCATTCATGAATCCTTTCAGAATGTCCTCAGAGAGCTCCATAAGAGGAAGTTCTGGAGATGGGAAATCCAGAGGAGGAAGATTAGGGATTGGAATGTCCTTGGCTTTCCCAGTGTTTGAGGCAAACTTCTGCCAGGTTGAAGAGGCTGTGGCAGTTTCCGAGTGTGGTGGCAAGCTCCACAGCTCCGACTTCTCTACAAAGTCGGCATCAACGTCCAGCTCCTTCTCTGTCGGACCTTTCAGAAGTCTGGCCTTCTCAGCCTTTAGTTGTTTATTTTCTTTCCTTAATCTTTCATTTTCAGCCACAAGAAATTCCACATGCCTCTTCAAATCTGCAATTTTGGTTGCCTGCTCCTCTATAATTGTTTTATCATCTTTTGGGGCTTTGCTTCCAATACACGGTTCTGTTGGCTCATTCTTTTGCTGAAGTAAATACAGCAGTGTGTCTGGATCCCTGTCAAGGACCCCCTGAAGCTCAGGGAGGCGCTTCTCTGCGGAAGGGATGTGTGTCTGAGGAAGAAGAGGGTTCTGGCCCTCCGCGTCCTCAGAGGGCTTGTGAGATGCCTGCAGGTGGGGAGTTCCGTCCCTGTCTGTGCTGTGCTGCGCTTTCAAGCGCTCCTCCCGCTTGGCTCTCTTCCACCTCTCCTGGATGAGGAGAAGCTGTTTCATGTGGCTGTCCCGTTGCAGTTCCAGTGATAAGTGAGCCTGGGATGCAGAAGAAAAGGTCAGCGTACAGAACTTAACATTAGAAAGCTCCCAGGCTCGAGTGCCTGAACACTTGCTTGAGTGGTTGTGGAATCTTTAGGAGGTATGGTCTATGGAGTGGCTTGCCTGTGGTGGGCCTTGAGATTCACAGCCAGTGTTCTGCTTCCTGACCCACAGAGATAACAAGCCATGCCACAGGCGGTCACAGTGGACTGCGCTCCAAGTGTCATGCTTCCCTACGATCCCCTTCATCTGTGGTCTTCCAATCCACAGGGTATTTGGAAAGCTTGCTGCACACTGTATGACAGCCATCACAAGGTCTACACTATCAGCTGTAGTTTGGTTCAGTGTGAGCAAAGTGTTTTTACCCTGCCCATGCTTACAGGACCCTTAGTTCAGTCACCAACCCTCTTAGACACCCATCATTATATCATCTTTCTAGCTAGGGGCGTAGCTCACTGGAATCATGTTCGCTAGCATGTACAAAGACCTAAGCTTGACCCTAGGCCACTGGAAAAAAGTAAAAACTTTGGATAAAGATTTTTCAAGAATTATTGAATTTTGTGTATGTGCATTAGTAGGTAGAGGTTACAAGAGGTATAGATCCCCTGCCATGAGCCACATGGAACCCTGGCTAGAGTGGCAAGCCAATGAAGAAAGGACAGACAGACACGGGTCCAGAAAAACCGATGGAGCCATGCCTACTACCACTGCACCCTGGCACCTCAGTGTTTGTTTCAAGAACAGCACAGGGCAGCAGCAGGCTGCTCTCTGAGGCAGCAGAGCGGTCTCACGCTGGAAAGAGCAGGGGGCAATGCTGGAGCAGCTAGTTTCTGCACACACCAGCCTTCATCCTGGACCAGAGGAAGAAACCTTTGTCAGACGGACCCATATGGGGAAAGGTTTTGCCAACTTGCCATGGGTCTGAAGCTATGGTATCTGTTGTGGCTGTGCCCAAGTAAACAATATACATTCACCATTCTGGGCTTCCTCTGTTAACTCCAAACTGCCATGTGGGTGATGGGAACCACAGCCAGCGCTTTTAAGGTCTCCAGCCCCAGAATGAAGGTATTTTTAAGACTTAGGCACAGGCCTTACCCAAACCCGTTAAGATAATACAAAGTCATCTTGAAACAGGTATCAAAGTCCAGGTATTCAAGAAACAAATAAATTATTCAGATTTAAATTGCCTCTGACAAGCAAAGTGTTGTCTATCTGGTTCCCCTGGGTCATTCCTGCTCCCTCACTGTGAGCCAGTGTCAAAGGCCAGTGGAGTATTAGGAAAGCTCCTCATGGGCTGTAAAGAAAACACCTGGCAATCTGAGGCCTGTAAGTAACAAGAGGAAACAGGAAAGCATGACTGGAACACCAATGGCGGCTCATATAGTTTTAATTTCCTTCCTAAAATACTGCATATTTTTCAGTGTTTTGAGAAAAGTACAAAACTTTTAGGTTTTACACAATTCAAATCTCCACAAGAAAACCTATCTTTAAAAAAAAAAAAATATTTTTCAGCTGGGCATTGGTAGAATATATCTTTAAGCCCTGCACTGGGGAGCAGAGGTGGATGGATCTCCGATTTCAAGGCTATCCCGCTCTACACAGTGTGCTCCAGGCCAGAAAGTACTATATAGTGAAAAAAGAAGAAAAAAAGACAAAGAAAAATCAAAGATTTTTACTTGTTTGTTTTGATAATGGAGGAGGGAGGAGTACATATGCAGTACCTAGGAAGGACAGAAGAGAGTAGCAGACCCCAGACTGACCGTGTTTGTGAACGGCCTGGCACAAGGACTGGGAACCGTATTTGGGTTCTCTGCACTGCTGAGCCGTCTCTTCAGCCCCCCAAAACATGACTGCAAATACGATTAGCATGTCTCACCTGCTCAGACTGTGTCAACTTCATGGCTTCAGAGAGATAAGCTGGTTAAAAAAACAACAACAACATATTAATATATGAACAGCATTGTCTTGTAATTTATAGGCTAATAATGAAGTGTTTACTGCTCACAATACAGAACTTGGTCTTCTAAGCAACTGTGCCAAAAAGGCAAATGTGAAAACATTATTAACTTCTCCCCAAAGAGTGTCACTGATAAAGAAATATTCCCTAGCCTACCTTAATTATTGGAGGCTTTAAAACCTCTAAAGTTGGTGGGGCTGGGGATCTAGCCATGACAGAGTACTTTGGCTAGCACAAACCTGGGCCCAAAAAGCAGAACAAGAAGATTTGCAGATTTTATGATGAAGGAACTTAAGATTCAATTAGAAAAAATTTTTCTATAGAAGCAAAATTAAGTTTTACTGAGGCCTCATGCTCAACAAACAATAGATATTCATGAGGGTCCATCTGAATATCTGTACTCTATCATTATGGTCTCCTATGAGAACTATTTTTATCAATTGTTTTTAAGCTATACCAACACCATATCAACAGCCTACCACTAATTAGGTACTTAAGAGCCCTAAGCCAGACACTGTGGCACACAGGCAATTCCAGCATTTCAGAGGTTGACACAGGAGGATCCCAAGTTCAAAACTAGCATAAGCTACACAGACTGTCTAAACAACACCCCCCAAAAAACCTTAGAATATGCTAATATAAGCCGGGTGGTGGAGGAGGTGGCGCACGCCTTTTATCCCAGCACTCGGGAGACAGAGCCAGGCAGATCTCTGTTAAGTTCGAGGCCAACCTGGACTACAGAGTGAGTTCCAGGAAAGGTGCAAAGCTACACAGAGAAAACCTGTCTTGAAAAACCAAAAAAAAAAAAAAAAAGAATATGATAATATATATAATATGATAATATATATAATATGATAATATACACTGTACAAGTTATTGAGGACAGAATATGATTTATGAAGACAGTCAAACTTCTCTTTGACCTCGATCAAATTCTGGGTGACTTAATCTGTTGAACCTTAATAGGTAATGCTCAAATCCTTACATTTTCTCTTTGTGCTAAGAGAAAGCTAACATGATTTGGATGTAGGGTCTCAGGGGCTGAAGAGATGGCTCAGTGGTTAGGAGCACTGGCTGTTCACCCAGAGAATTCCGGTTTGATTCCCAGCATCTACATGCTGGCTTTCAACTATAACTCCAATCTCAGGGGATCCAATGCCCTCTTCTGGCCTCCTCAGGCACCGGGGATAAATACTATGCACAAATGTATATATGCAAGCAAAACACCCATAAAATGCAAAAATAAAATTTATTTTAAATTTAAAAAAAAATTTTTTTAAGAAAATTTAGTTTCATGATGTAGCCCAGGCTGCCTTCAAACTCAACCAAACTCCTGACTCGGCTTCCTGAGTTGAGGCATTCACAGTCCGTGGTAGATCTTGAATGTCCCTGAAGCTCCAGTGCTAAAGGCTTCACTGCCATGCCATGGCACACGTGTGGAGTGAGAGGACAACTTGTGAGAATCGGCTCTCTCCTTCCACCGGGGAGGTTCCAAGGACTAAACTCAAGTCACCAGGCTGGGGGGCAAGCACATTACCTGCTCGTGTCTTTCCTTGTCCAAACTGAATTTCTAAAGCTGTCAAGAGGGCACAGTGGCTGAAGGCACTTGTAACACAAGCCCGACACCTGAGTTTAACCTTGGATCCCACTCCCAGAGTTGTCCTCTAACCTCCAAACATACTACAGCACATGTGTACCCCTCCCGCACACACACAAATAAAATCAAGTTCATTCTTCTCAGTTAGTTCTGTCACAATGCTGGAACCTTAACCCTGAAAACGAGAGCCCAAAAGTGGGGTCACTGTGTGACTCTGCCTGACGATACTATGCAGAGGTCACTGGCACTCATCTACACAAGTTTGGAACTGTGGAGAAGGGAGGCTACAGAAGGCAGCTTCAAAGGCTGTATGCGGAGCTTAGTGGGCAGTTGTGGTGAGAACACAGCAACCAGAATGCTGACCAGAATGCAGAGAATAATGTCCAGGCTCAGGAGGGTTCAGACAAAAATGTAACCCTGACTAATACAAAACCAAGAGCAAGTTCTACAATACTCAGGAACTCAAATTCATTTATAAATTACACTTACAGTCCTTTCCCGTTTTAGCTTTTCATGGCTTTCCTCATCTACTTGTTTTTAGCTTCTGCATTCTGCTATATGTTCCTCTGTAAGGTATTTTAAAGTCTTTCTGGAATAATCAGAATGAAATAACAAGTATTACTAATAATGGATCAAGCTCTCGCTCACTGTAAACCTTTTGGAACCTCTGATCTTTACACTAATTTCCCTTTGCAGATATTACAACACTGCTATCTGGTCTTAATCCAAATACTTTGAGAGATTTTTTTAAATTTCACGACTTAAAATTTCCTGTCTGCTAGGTTCTAGCAACCTTGAGATTCAAATTAGCTGTTTCTTCTCCAGGAAAAAAGATGAACTATCGTCTTTGCTCCAGCCATACTGGCCAGGATTATACACTCCTCTTCGACTCTCCCCGGCCCTTTACTCTTGGCATACATCTGTCAAGCTGCATTCTATCTCTTTCCCTTTTGTCCATCTGTTTGCAGACCTGTTGTGACATTCTATCCAGTGCTCTGCTATCGCTTGGATACACTATGGAATTTTCTTGTGACATCCCTCTCATATTGTCTGTATACACTTGTCTCCTCTGAACTACATTTTGCTTTAAACCACCAACTTAACAATTAGACTAGCTTTTACAAAATCAAGTTTAAAACAACTGGAAATGCTGACCTTGGCAGAGCCCTGAAACTTACATATATACCTACGGATAACCCACAAGTGCAAAAAATTCAGCAAGGACCACACTACCACTTTAGAGATTTCCCACAATAAAGTCTTAGAGCTGGTACAAGAAGAAAAAGAAAAAAGTTATTTTAAAGAAAAAGGGGAAGGAAAAATGGCTGGGCTGTCAAGAGCACTACTGCTCTTTAAAAGGACCCAGATTTGGCTCCCAGCACCCACATAGGGTTGTTACTCCAGTTCCAGGGATCCAATGTCCTCTTACCTCCATGAGCACCTGCACAAATGTAGCACACATAAACAAGCAGGCATCCATGTCCACATAAATATAAAATCAGTATTACTTTAAAATTGAAAAGATGAAAACTTGGTTCCCTCACTTTGATAATCTAATACTGAAATCTATGAAAGGACTATCTCAAAAAAATTTTTTTTACTGAATTTTTTTTCATATATTTTGATATTTTCTTTCCCTTCCCAACCCCTCCCAGATCCTTTCCACTTCCCTACCCACCCAACTTCACGTTTTCACTCTCTCAAAGAAAAAACAAAACAAAAACCAGTAAGACAAAAAAAAATATCAAAACAAAATTAAAATGCTCAACCCCACACTCCCCAAAGCATGAGGTCTGTTTTAAGCTGGTCAGCTGCTCCTGGGCCTGGGGCCTGCCATGGCGTGTGGTTGATATTCCCATGGCACGGCACTAGAGAAAATCCATTTTCCCTTCCCCAGCAGGTATCAACTGCAACAGCTTCTTGGTTAGAGTTCACTTCCCTTTCTCAGTGCTGGGATTTTCTGGTTTGAACCTGTAGAGGTTTTATGCATGCTGTCAGTCTCTGTGAGTTCATGTCTATCAGTCCTATTGTGTTCAGAAAAATCTTAACAATACTGGCAATTATAATGCAAGGCTAATAGTAAAAGTAGATGTTAAGTAAATAGTAAGAACCACCACCAAACCTATTTATTTGCAGGTTCTCTACCACCGAGCTACTTTGCCTAGTCTCACATAGTTGTTCAAGTCTTCAAAGACAAAAGATCTTAGGAATGATGTTTTTCCTCTCTTCACGTTCTTCAGAATATCTTGCACTTAGTGCACAACATTCGATGATTCACTCCACTTTAACCTATGACATACACAGGAAACCTAATTCACTAAGGTTAATGAACCAGGGCTCTCATCCATATCATGGTTTTCTTAAACCTGGTCTATCATGGGAGTTACTACAAGTCAACCATCTGGTTAATAATATGGTTGAGGAGAGATTTAAGACCACTAGTTTCATGCTGTAGAAAACTACACCAAACATAAAAATACTCAAAATATTTCTGAGATGCCCAGTTATGTACTCAAAACCTAGACAGCAGACACATGGGCATACTACAATGGTAAAGCTAATTCTTCGTTGGTGGTGGTTTTAGGAAAGAGACTGGCTGTAGAGTCACAGCTGGGGTCAAACTGTGGGAAGTTCCCACCTCTCACCAAAGCGTGAGGATTACAGGTGTGAGCCACTCACTAACACAACTAATTTCAATTGTTTTCAGCTGGGTGTGCCTAGGACATACCTTTGATCCAAGCACTTCAGGAGGCGGAGGCAGGAGGAGTGCTCAAGTCTGGGAAGTAACCTAGGCTATATGAGTACTAGGATATCAAGAGCTAGCTAAGCAAGGCCCGGAATCAAAACATATTCTCTCTCAACAATTACTTACAGGCACAACATACCAAAGATTTACCTAAAGCAGTGCCCACTGTGACTCTGTATTTCAACAGTAAAATAACATCCTTTTCCCTGCAGGAAAGAACTCTGCTCTTGTCAGAAGGGAAGGAAAAGTGCTTCCTAGCAGACCTTGTTCTAGAACAGACACGACCATTCCACCCATTGTCAATGAGACACAAGCTCTGGAAAACAGGGCACTCAGATCGATTATGAAGAAGCTAACTCAGAAATTTGGGTCTCTATTTGGGTCTCTGATAAGAAACCAATGAATGCTAAGTGAATGCTTACACTATGCTCCATCTCCAGCCCCAGAAAGCCAATAACTAAATGACATTTAGCAATAGTAGATACAGTATGTGTGTATACTGTATGTACACACACACACACACACACACACACACACACACACACACACACCAGAGCTAAATGACAATTACCAATAACAAAGTATTCTTGTTCCTTTTGTTTTGTGATAGGATTTCACTTGGCAGTCTAAGCTGGCCTCCAAATCATGGCACTACTCCTGGCCTCAGTCTGCCAATAGCTCTATCTAGTATTTCTTAAGAAAAATACCTGTAGCCTTTTTGTGACAAGAAATGGCCTCTTCGTATTTCCCAGCAGCTAACAAACGGTCTGCTCGTCGGCTCTGTTGGTGAGCCTAGAAGACAAACATTCTGTGTTACTCCAAATTATAAAATAAGACTTTAAAAAAACAATCTTTTAGCCAGGTGGTGGTGGTGCATACTTTTAATCCCAGAACTCGGGAGGCGGAGGCAGGCAGATCTCTGTGAGTTCAAGGCCAGCCTGGTCTACAGAGTGAGTTCCAGGACCAGGGTTGTTACACAGAGAAACCCTGTCTTGAAAGACAAACAAACAAAAACCCCAAAAACAAACGAACTATACTATGCAAGGAGCCAAGCCTAGAACCATATCATCTGATAGGAACTGGCAACTCCTCTCTACCCATAACCGTCTTCAGTTATCGGTACCCATAACCGTCTTCAGTTATCGGTTCTAACTGCTAAATGACCTCTATTCTTCCACAGCTCAGAGTAACCAAAAGAGTTACAATCCCGGGTATTACTCAAAACATGCACTTTCTTGATATTTAACTAGATATTTCAAATAAACATTTTGTACTTTCAATAGTCTGTATAGTCTAAAGACTTTAACCAAGAAACATATTATGAAAAATTCAAACTTCTCTTATAGCTGTTCATTCTTCCCTTTAAACATTAAAAAACTACTTGCCTTAAAATTCTAAAAAATATGCAGTTGAAGGATTCTGATATTAATATTTAATATTAATATTTCTTCATGTACAATTCATAAAAAAAAGAGGCAAACTTAAGAGGATCTAAAAATCAAAGGGCTTAGATATCCCTACTGTAGAGGTATATGGATTAAACAGTACTTTCCTTACATGGATACTTCAAGTTTCCCAAAGCCTCCAGCCATAGAGCCACACACCTGTAATGCTGGCTCTCAGGAGGAGCAAAGTCATCTCCTAGCTAGCTCAGGTTAGTCTGATCAATGCAGCAAGTCTATGTCATAAAAGACCAAAGGAGGCCGGGCGGTGGTGGCGCATGCCTTTAATCCCAGCACTCAGGAGGCAGAGGCAGGCGGATCTTTGTGAGTTCGAGGCCAGCCTGGTCTCCAAAGCGAGTTCCAGGAAAGGCACAAAGTACACAGAAACCCTGTCTCAAAAAAACAAACAAACAAACAAAAAAACCCAAAAGGTAAAACATCTGTCTAACATGGCAAGGCTTTCAGTTCATTACAAGAATGGCAATAAATAAATTAATAAGTTAGTGAGTGAATGAATGAATGAATGAATCCTCCAAAGGTGAAGATATATATAGCTCAGGACAGAGCACCTGGCTAGCACTTATGAGGCTGGCTGTTAGATCACAAACTATGGGCTGCAGAGATGGCTCAGAGGTTAAGAGCAATGGCTGTTCTTCCAGAAGCCCCAGGTTCAATTCCCAGCAGCCACATGGTGGCTCACAACCATCAATAATGAGATCTGGCACCCTCTCTGGCCTGCCAGCATACATGCAGACAGAACACTGTATACACAATAAATAGATCACAAACTGCAACAACAAAAGAGCTTGAATACATAGCTTTGTCGACCTGTTTCCTTCTCTTCCTTAACAAGGCCAGTAACTTATATTAAGATTATACTATTTAGATAGAAGGGAACAAGAAAGCAATAGAAGGGGGAGGGAAAACAGTCAGGCACACAGGATGGGACAAAGTTCCTAACCAGCATGGGCTTTCCTCTCTTAACAAGCCTACAGATGGCTTAGCAAAGCTTCTTTACGAAACAAAGAAAGGTCTGGGGCAGGTGCATACCTGTGATTACAGCACTCAGGAGTAAGGGAAGAGAAGTGAGTTCAATGCCAGAGTGGGACCTCTTCTCAAACAAAAAGACAGGCATGCAAGCATGTGCATGGTGGATGTGGTGGCTGTTTTTAAATCAACCTAACACAAGCTTAGGTTATCTGGGAAGAAGGAACCTCAACTGATATCACACCCTCAGAGTGGCCTGTAGGCAAGCCTATAATGACTGAGGTGGAAGGGCCCAGTACACAAGGGGCAGGGCCACCCCTGGGCAGTTGGTCTGGGGTTAAGAAAGCAGGTCTGAGCAAGCCATGAGGAGCAACCAAGTAAGGAGCATGCTTCCATGGGCTCAGCTTCAGTTCCTGCCCTGACTTGCCTGGACGATGGACTACAGGCTGTTAAGTCATCAGCTTTCTTCCCTACACTGATCTTGGCCACTGTCTTGGTTACTATTCTACTGAGGCAGTGAGATACCATGACTAGGGCAACTCTAATAAAAGGAAGCATCTGAGACTTGCTTAGTTTTAGAGGGTTAGTCTATAATTATCACAGTGGGGAAGCAGCAATCATGGTGTTGGGCCAGTAGTTAAGAACTTTACATCCTGATCCACAGGCAGCAGGCAGAGACTGGGACTGGAGTGGGCTTTTGAAATATCAAAGACATCCCCAAAGACACCTCCTCCAACAAGGCCACATCTACTCCAAGAAGACCACACCTCCTAACCCTTCTGTGCAAATATTTGAGTCTATTGGGGCATTCTCATTCAAACCACCACATTCATGGTGTTTATCATAGCAATGGAGAACAAAAATGTCTCAGAGCCTTACTTGTAGCAGAGAGAGAGAGAGAGAGAGAGAGAGAGAGAGAGAGAGAGAGAGAGAGAAGTACTGGTAACCCTTGTTCACAACAGCATTATTCACAATAACCAAAATGGGACTGTTAGAATTCTGCCCTTACTCCAGCTGCATGACCGCACATGCACAGTTTAGGAGTTAAGCAAAGGGTCTTGCATCTTACATCATCAGTGTGCGCTGGTAACTACATGCACGCTGTGTGGTCACGCAATCAGTGCATGTGTGGTGTAGCTCCGTAAGCCGGCCTGTGCATGTTCACTGGGAACCCTTAAAAAGCTGAAGGTAGACCCCCCCCCCTCTCCCTCCCTCCCTCTCTGCTCTCTGCATGTGCTCCTTCTCTGGCTTGGTTCTCTTACCCCTCCCCCCCACACACACACCCCTCTTCCTCCTAATAAAGCTCTGACACGAATACCGGGTTCTGTCGTGACCATGACCTTTCCACGAGGTAACCAGCATTGTTTATCATTCATTTCAGGGACCGATGCAAATATTCACAACAGAGGTATAGACAAATCAAGGAGAGTATGTCTGCTCAAGGGAATCTATTCAGTCTTAAAAGGGAAGGGGCATCTTACCACAATATGAATATATTTAACCTTATTGAACTATGCCCATAAAAATGATTAAAATGATAAATTCTATGGGTTTGGGTTTGGGTTTTGGTTTTTATGTGTTTTTTAAGTGAAAACATTAATCTGTTCTGTCAGGTGTAAAATGACTTATCTTGAAGGCTTTTCATGAACTGTACCATAACTGCTTCATGGAAATCACTTTTGCAACTGACATTACAAATACATGCTGGGCTTGTTTGTTGAGTGAGACTCAAAACAAAGCAAAGGTGAAGACAGAAACAGAAACCAGCACTTCTGCTTGTATTTCCCTACTTCTACTTCTGTAAAGAAGAAACAAACTGTTTTTAAAGGCAAGATCATCCCTCCTCATTGTTCCAGAGGGCTTTTATTCTTCAAATAGCAATTATGCAAACTTTCCCCTAAATCTCAATTTATGAATAGAGGCTTAAAATAATAGGTTAATTTTAACCATGGAGGCTTGGAATGAGCAAAAAGTATGTTCTGAGCACCTAAATATTTTCTAGTATTCAGGTAAAACATTTGAAGTGGGATGGAGCAGATTTTTGAGATAGGATCCTATGTCTGGCCTTGAAATCCTGGTTCTCTTGCCTCTACCTCCTCCTACACGCTGGGAGTACAAATGTGCACTGCTCCCAGATGAAAGGGCACATCTTTTGAGAAGACTGTACAAACAATGAAAGCTGGCAGATGATCTGCAATCAACAGTGGTATTCAATCAACAAGGTCTTAGGGAGGAAGCAGAAACAGAAGAGTGAATGAAGGGATCACATGCAGGTGCCTTCACCTTTTTTGAGCTCTAAAAAAATTTAAAAGTCCACAGCTTTTCTTTCACAAAAGAAAACTTATGTGAAACCCCACAGCACCTCATAACAAGGACAGTACAGCAGACCCAACCCTACCAAGAGCCAAGGTGCTCTAGGATCAAGTTCTGACTCTCACTCTAACCCAGCTAAGTTGTTTACTTACTCAGTAATAAATCTGAACCTGGTCACTGTTTAGGAGTTGCAAAGAGAATTCAAACCATTTGGGCATCTGGTTAAAATGCAGGTTTTCAGCCTGTAGTTTTGCAGTAGGGTTTGCAAATCTACTGAGGTGAGGCTGTGACTGAGAATCATGGACACATCTTAAGAAAGAATCAAGGACAAGCCAGGCACAATGGTGCACACTTTTAATCCCAGCACTTGGGAGGCAGAGGCAGGAGGATCTCTGAGTTGGAGGTCAGCCTGTTCTACAGAGTGAATTCCAGGACAGTCAGGTGTCTACAGAGAAATTCTGTCTCAAAAAAAAAAAAAAAAGAAAGAAAGAAAGAAAGAAAGAAAAGAAAAGGAGAAGAAAAAAAAGAGGAGGAAGGGAGGAAGGGAGGAAGGGAGGAAGGGAGGAAGGGAGGAAGGAAGGAAGGAAGGAAGGAAGGAAGGAAGGAAGGAAGGAAGGAAGGAAGGATAGATCAGAAACAAGGAGCAAGGATAAAGTGCAATCCAAGACGTCACAGATGATGGCTCACACCTCTAATCCCAGCCCTAAGGAGGCTGAAGCAGGATCACAAGTTAGAGGCCAGCCTGCAACTTAAGACATTGTCTCAGCTCCATGTTTGCCAGGCATGGTGGTGCACACCTATAATCCTGGTCCTTGGGAAGTGGTGAAGGATGAGGAATTCAAAGCCATCCCTAGCTACATAATGAGTTTGAGACCAGCCTGAGCTACATGAGACCCTGTCTCTAGACAAATGGTAATAAAAAGGTAGACAATACTATAGAAACCTATTTTGATAGTTATTGTTATTTTTTTTAAAGACTCTTTAGGATTCCCACTTAAAAACTGATCTGTTTAAATACTGTTATTGGTACGATTACAGCCATTAAAATAAATCCATGAATATGTTTCTTTAGAAATTCAAAGTAAAAACTAGAAAATCAAAGCTGGGTAGTGGTGGCACACACCTTTAATCCCAGCACTCGGGAGGCAGAGGCAGGCGATCTCTGAGTTCAAGGCCAGTCTGGTCTACAGAGTGAGATCCAGGAAAGGCGCAAAGCTACACAGAGAAACCCTGTCTCAAAACAAACAAACAAAACAACAACAACAAAAAAAAACTAGAAAATCAAAACACAACCTACCTCTTTCTGTACACTGCTTTTCCTCAGCAACTGTGATTCTTATAGCAGGGACCACATTCTTATACTGCCTGGCTTTCTGGACACTTTAAAAAGAATCCCAAACCCTGGATTTTCAAACCTGGGTTCAGAAAGCAAGTACAGCAATAAAACTTGAAATGGTTTTAACTACATGACATTCTGAGAGTGGCCAGGCAGAAACACAGGCCTGAAGAAAGTGAAACAGTCCAAAGCCTATCAAAGGAATCCTACTCCTAAGTTCCAGACTCCACAGGCTCTTGGACATTGTACACTGTTCTTCCTGCCCCTTTCTTTGGGCAGCATCTCTTTGGACTTAAGCTAATAGGAGTGAGCTTCCATTATCTAAAACCAACAAAAATCCTAGAAACTACAATTGGTTACTAAGTCAATGAATTTACTCTCAAGGATTTTTTGCTTCTTCAGGCTGCTTTAAAAATGCAAGTTCAGGGCTAGCTTTCTCAGCACGGTGGTGCTCGCCTATAGTGCCAGCATACTCAGGGGCAGAGCTCTGTCAGTTGGAGGCCAGCCTGGTCTACATAGCAAGTGCCAGGACACAGAAAAATCTTGTCTCAAAACAAAACAAAAACCCTCCAAGGTTATAAATTAGAGTATCTTCTGTATCTTCCAATTTATTAATTTCTAATCTGGAGGAAGTGCTATATTAAGAGGAAAAGAAAACACCATTCCAAATATTAGAAAGAAGGCAGAGGATAGCTACTGTATTCCTGACAGGTATGGTCTTCAACTGGGAGCAAAGGAGAAACGGTATCCTTATGCCCCTGTCCCAGTCACTAGGACAGGTATCAAGTCTTTTGAGAACAATTAAAGTGGTGGTAAGTGCTCCGGTGAACTTGAGGACCTCATCTCAACTCTGAAGACCAACTTTCCCCTTGTGCTACTTTGTCTATCGGCTTCTTCCTCCCGTCAGTTTCTAGTTGAGCTTGTTCTTGTTTTTCCAAAACTGTCATCACCTGCTGTGTAGACGGTGAGAATCTAGTATAGGATTCTCATGACAGGTTATGAAATCAATTTGGTGAATTCTGATAGTATTAAAAAATCCAGAGGCTAGAGAGACAGCTAAGCAGTAAGAGCACAGGCTACTCTTCCAGAGGAACTAAGTTTGATTTTCAGCACCCACATGGTGGCTCACTAAGGTCTGAAACTCCACTTCCTGGGGACCTAATGACCTCTTTTGGCCCAAAGGCACCAGGCACATATGTGGTGTACAAACATACATGAAGGCAAAACTCCCCCCCCCCTCTCTCTCTCTCTCACACACACACACACTTTAAGCCATCCAACAGTAAGTATTACAGCACCTCATATACAAGAAAAAGTTATAGTTTGGTTTTATTTAGTGTGAAATGTGAGAGGCCCATGTTTCTGCAGAAACCCAAGATATATTCCATAATATAGAAAGCTTGGCAGTATTACACACAAAACTGACTTATCAATCTGTAAGGACTTCTCAGTGCAGATCACAGGTAAAGCAGATGAGGAAATAATGCCCTAACACAAAGCTCAATGATTTATTTTAGATTCTAACTTTCGAACCCCACTATCTCAATTTATTCTGCATTTCAATGTCATAATCTATAGCATCGGTAGAATAGCTCATCTAGCTACTAAGGCAAGAGAAACAAGAGAATAATGAAGCCCTACCATTTACTAATTGTTGGCTATAAATTAGCACTCCATTACCACCAATCCCCATCCCAAAGTCCAACCCTGCCTATGGCACAGGATTTATTTTCCTTAGGTTATTTTTGGGGTAACACAAAAGGGATTAAAATAGCCTATTTTTTCTTTAAAGATTTTAATTCTAACACACCTGGCATAAGACAGTTACAAAGACTTCAGCTACATAAAAGGTGGGCATTCCTTAGCCCACGATAGGAATCTTTTCCTTGTATGAGATGCCTGAAAGCATTAACCACTTCAGGCAAAGTAAGAACTAAGTACTCCAGAAAGAAGCTCAGGTTTCCAACAGACACTCCCAGCACTCTTAAGCCTGAACAGAGAGAAAACAGGTGTGACTGACTCAAGGATGAACATATAAACAGCACAACAAAACACGTGTGGCTGTGCGGTCACATGGGCACAGCCTGCAGCAGCCACAGCATGCAAAGCAGGAACAACAGTCATGCACGCTGAGGTCTGACATCACTACCCAAGCTAGCAGCACTGGAAATTATCTCACGGAAGTTCTGACGACCATTTGCTACCAGCTGAATGCCAAAACTGAATGCATGGAAAAAAATTACCTAACACACACTATGTGATTTTATAAGTTACAATCTTTCCACATTAAAAATGAACAAGCTGTGTGTGGTGGTACAGGCTTGTCATCACAGTGCTGAGGAAACTGAGGCAGGAGGATCACAGGTTGGAAGCTAGCCTGAACTATACACTGTGGCCTGGTCTTATGACCCTACCTCAAATAAGCAAATAACACACAGGAGAAAACTTGATAGAACAAATTTATCCAGAATTGAAAGACTTTTTCCTTCAAGGGAAATAAAATTTCTCTTGACCAACTCTGAAACTTAGAGAGCTAGCACATCTGTAACAGCTACATCCTAAAGTGTAGCACTAATTCAAACTAGTCTTTTCCATGTCCTGAAAATTCATTGTGAAAAAATTAGCCCTGCTATGACCCTAACAATGAAACTCCACAGCAGAGGCAGTGGTGACATATGGCTCAATATAGACCCATGAAAATGACAAGTACACTAATATGGAAGTATTGCTAGAAACAGGTCATAGTGAGTTGGAATGCAAAATGTACTTAAGTCACTGACCTAAGCGATTATTTAATTTCCCTCAATTCAGGCATGTTCATCAATAAATCTCTCAAACAATTCTTACTAAATTCCAAGGATGCTCTGAGGACATAGGGCTCTAAACCCATGTACAGTAGTGAAGTCCTTATATTATGAATCTGTAGTACACACCAATGATAAACTTGTATAGTGTACTAGAATTTACAAAGAGACTCATTAAGTCACAAAATTCAGAGCTACTTTTAATGTTGAGTAAACAAGATACTGTGCTTTATTCACTGACAATCAAAAAAGAAAAAAGAAAAAGAGAGAGAGAGAGACTATCTTCAAAACTTTAAGTCTAGGGCTCAGGGGATAAAGACACTCGACACCAACTTGGTTACCTGAGTTCAAACCCCAAACCCACACTGCGGAGAACTGATGCTCCCAAGTTGTCCTGATTTCCACCCATGTGAAACACACACATACACATACACACACACGTGAAACACACACATACACACATGTGAAACACACACATACACATACACACACACGTGAAACACACACATACACACATGTGAAACACACACATACTCTCTAACAGAGGCTTACCACTGCTACTTTGCAACACTCTTCATGCAAGCAAAATCTCAAATGGCTTAAAAATTCAAGCTGCCACGTTTCTGAAGTTTGACACATAAATTTTAAGACGGGATAATGAAATTGTGCTAGCCTAATTTACCTATTTAACAAAAACAAACAAACAAAAAACAACTCACCAGGGCATGGAGGCATGGGCCTGGAATCCCAGCATTTACAAAGGAGGATGATCCAGTGCTTGAGACCAGCCTAGGCAACAGGGTGAGCCGGCTCAGGCGAACAGCAGATAAATAAAAGCGCTGCTGCCATCCTTTACCTAATTTTTCCTAGACTGAGCACTTGGTGCTCCACCTCCCACTGAAACCCAGTTTCTGTCCTCTCCTAAGCCACAACACACTAGTTGAGTAGTTAGCTAGGGTCATGCTACACCCTGCTGCCAAATAAAGTGAAGCTACCTGGAACTGAACCAGGGATGGCTCTGCAAGGACACTTGAACTTTGAAGCACTTTGTAAACAGCTGGCTCCGACGAATAATCTTCCTGTGGAGTTTCAGTATTGAGCCATCCACGCCTCACCGCAAACTGTATTGACCATTCGAGCTCTCTTAAAAACAAGAGGTGCAAGATGTTCCCCAGGCTTTCAAAAACTCACCAATCTAGCCCAATCGACCTTAAGTGTAAACAACTTAGAGATGGATGCAGGACCTAACTTAGTAACTCTGGGATGGGCTCCTCAGAGCTGCTAACCTGGCTCCAGCGAGGTGATCACTCTCAGGCGGTCAAGCTCAAGTCCAAATCTCATTAAAGTGAAAGGTCAAGGGCTTTATGGTCTCATTATAAGAGTGGCTAAATCCTCCAACCTTCTATCTAAAAAGCACAGTTCTACGTGCCTAGTATCTGTGTACGTCTTTAATCCTCACAAGAAACCTGGAAAAGAAAACGAGGTGAAAATGCTTGCTCAAGGTCCCGAAGCTATTAGGTGACTAAGCCAGAGTTCAAATCCAAGCAGATTTCTGGCTCCAGAAATCTATACTCTCAAACCACAGGCTCGGGCTTTTCTGCACAGCACGGAGCACCAGGCTCTTCCAAGCCAGCAGGGCCGAGTTCCAAAGAGAGAAATCAATCCTCCGCGGTCTTGTTCGCAACCCCACATCAAAAACCACCTACAAACTTGGGACTTCAAAGTTCTAGTCTGCAACGCTAAGAGATCAGACGTCTGCATCTCAATTACGTGAACCTTTCCCAGGAAACCCAAAGACGCCCGGTGTGACCACTCTTTGGGAGGAAAAAAAAAAAAAAAAACAACTCTGCGAGCGGTTTGGGGTTGGGGGGGGGGGGAGTTGTCTGGGAGAGGCCTTTTTTTTTTTTTTCTGCCTAAAACAATAAGGACCGGGGTGGTCCCTGTGCTTTTTCCGAGAAAGCGAACCTCTCTGGTACTTTCAAGAGACCTAAAGCAATGAGACTGGGCTGCGGCGGAGGGGACTGTGGCTCCTATCCAGCTGTTTCCAAGGGACCTTCGGTTGGCGCAGCTGGGAGGGCAGCCTGGAGATGGGGGTGGGTGGGGGTGAGGGAGGTGCGGCCCGGACACCCCGACTTTGCCCGCGGCCTGCAAGGCGGCTACGTGGCGCCGGGACGCGGTCCCAGCAGGGCAGAAGCGACGGGCCCCGAGGGAGCGGCCTGGGCCCCGGGGGTCGAGGTCCGTCCCCCACCACCGCCACCACCACCACCGCCACCGCCGCCACCGCCCAGCTCGGTGCGGTTCCCCCGGACGATCCGGGTTGTTGTCCCTCCGCCCGCGTTCCCCCGCCAGCCCGCGGCCACTCACAAGGTTGAGGGGTCCTTCCATCACTTCCATAGACCCCGGGGTGAGCGGCGGCCCGAGGCGGAGCGGCGGCGCCTGGGCACATGGAGGGGCAGCGAGGGCAGGAGACGCGGCGGGCGGGCTGACGGGCGGGCGGGCTGGCGGGCGGGCGGGAGGCTCCTCACGGCGCCCGGAGCCGGCAGTGAGAGCCCCAGAGCGACGGCCGCGCCACTTCCGCCTCCGACGCCGCGCCGCGGGGCGTCCCTGCGTCGCCACGCACGGCGCCCGCCGCGTCACGCGCCGGCGGCGGGGGCGGGGCTCCGGGGAGGAGGAGGGGGGGGAGGAAGGAGAGTGAGGACGGGAGGGGGCGGGGCTAAGGGGGGCGGGGACGTCCGCTAGCTGGTGACGTGGGCCCCAGCTCCTCGCGCGCGAGAGTCTGAGGTTTAGGCTGCTTGACCTCTGCCCCTGCGTCACGTGAGAAGCTGGGGTCGGGGTCTGGATAGTAGTGGACCTGGTCTCTTGGTGCAGTTGGTCTTTCTTGCTTCCTTCCGGCAGGCTTTCCCAGATCCTCTCTTTGTCACCTCCCACCCCTCCTTTCCCGTGTCTGTTCTCACTGTTGACTTTTTTCAAGAAGCAAATTGGAGCCAAGTTTAGGCCATGCTCCAGGTCGCCCTAGAGGAGGTCTCCACACCTTCACCTTCTGAGAAAAGAGTCTGTGTGTAACTTGAACACGTGTCAGCCCTGGTCCCTCAGCCTCTTGGGTACTGTGAGTAAAAGCAGATGCCACCATACCTCCACTCCACCTTGGGGACCGACAGAGATAAGTGACCCCTGGCTTAGACTCAAAGAGTTGCTCACAAACTAATACTGAAACAAGAAGGATTGCAAACAGCCAAGGATAGCGGTTCTTCAACAACTGTGTGCCAAATCACTGAGCTGAGTGATTCCTTCTGTTCCAGAATCTACTGACAAGTAGCTATGGGAAAGGGGGCTAGAGAGGAGCTGAGAGGGAGACTAACCAAGATACTGTTGGATGAAGGAAACAGGCCTTATCTGGGGATTTTACAGTACCAAATGCCATAAAGAGAAATCAAAGAACTGCATGGATGGACTGTATGGAATAGCAATAGAACCTGACTTCAAGTTCGTGACTCATCTTCTCTCAATGATGGACTGCAACCTGGAGTTGCAAACCAAATAAACCTTTCTCCCTGATAGTGCTTGTGGTCAAGGTATTTTATCACAGCAACAGAGCAGAAACTACAACCATGGCGTAGTAAAGTATTTCAGACTCTCTCAAGAGGATAAAACTGAAAAGCAGAGATTTTTGAAAGAGCTGGTCTTACGAAGTCCCCAGTGCTGTCAGCTCCCCAAGGAAATGCAGTCTATGTGACAACAAAGTCCAGCCCTGAGTGGTTCATTCCCCAGGGGCTTGCCGAGTTAGAAGGGTTCCTGATGCTTTCCAGAGTGTACCACCAGCCTCAGTTCCAGAGATCCTTTAGATCGTAGACACTCTTATTGCTTTTACACTACACAGATCAAAGAATATTGACTCACTGTGAGGGATCCTTGGCTATTAAGAAATCGTCCCCTTAGCCGGGCGTGGTGGCGCACGCCTTTAATCCCAGCACTCGGGAGGCAGAGCCAGGCGGATCTTTGTGAGTTCGAGGCCAGCCTGGGCTACCAAGTGAGCTCCAGGAAAGGCGCAAAGCTACACAGAGAAACCCTGTCTCGAAAAATCCAAAAAAAAAAAAAAAAAAAAAAAAAAAAAAAAAAAAAAAAGAAATCGTCCCCTTGTTTGAACTGGATTTTCTTTCTTTGCTTGAGTCCTATACTTGAATTTTTGTGTAAGTCACTATAATAGCTACAGAGACCCATGCATACAACCCGTTTACTGTTGTTGACATTTGTACAGTGTGCCTACTTTGACTCAATAATCCCAGTTCTCGGAATCCTCTGCAGAAATACTAACAGGTGTACAAAGCAAAGGTAGAGAAGGGTGTCTACTGGTCATGTAATGGTGCTCTTCTTACCTCTAAAAAATGTTCACACAACACTAACTGTACTATTGGCAAGACCTCTCTATAGAGGATGTTCCTACATGAAATGGGACCTAGAAGTGATAACCTCCAGTCAGTCTACTGATAGTCCCCCGGCCCCAAGGAAAAGATGCTCCGGATCTCGACTTGTATCTCTACTATCTCCCAGACCCAGCACAGAAGCTCAGTGGAAAAGATCAGCATCTTGTCAGTATCAGAAACCTTTCAGGAGCATCGTATAAGAGGAGTCCAACATCCTTACAAACAAGGCTGTAGACCAGGACATAGACTTGGGTCTAGGACATACCAACATCAAGAGCAACCAACACAGTCTTGAGGAGCCAACATATCTACGATGGAACTACCAGTATGTCCTCAGTGGTATTAGGGTGATGGTAGTGGGCATTGCCAACACCCTTCAGGGTGTCTTTGGAGAGTACTTCCAATGAGTTGGCAGAAACTTCCAGAAGTTCGCAGAGGGCAGAACGAGACTACTAGTGAGCCATTGTGGAAACAACAGAATGCCCAGTAGGGAGCTCTCTTCCCTTGACTTTGCAGAGCAAAAGCAACATCGTTAGGAGGTTTCCCAGGGCTGTGCTAAAACCCAGATGGAAGGACAGGAAGGAAGGGAAAACACACAGTACAGAACTCTCAATTAAAGAGTAGCCCACCATGCATAAGTGAAGGCCACGGTAGAGAAATGCAGGCGGCAATCTGAAAATAATCTTCCTGCCAGTCGCTAGCCATGAGATCGTTACAAATGAAATGGGGAGGGGGAGGCTGGTCTAGCTCAGGAGGCAATAGACCTAACTCCTCCACTGACAAAGCTCAGTCGCAGCCTCACCATAGAGGGTTTTAGGATGTGTCACAGTGAAGTTGAGAAGCTGCCCTACAGCTGGTTAAATTTCTGAAAGGAAGACACGACACATTGGGCTCTTTGGGAAGTAGTTACAAATTCACTCTTGCTAGCAAGCGTGAGGACCTACTAGATTTAAAAAAAAAAAAAAAAGGTTGACGTGTGATTAAGAGCAGTGTAGGGCCATCGTGGAGACAGCAAAGGGTGCCAGGGGCTCGAGATGGACAGCGCCATGACTTATAAGCAGGTGGCGCCCCTTTGCCCCAGGCGTGGTGGCACACTCTTGTAAATCCCACCACTAAGGAGATGGACACAAGAAGATCAAGCGTTTACGTTCCCCTTTGGCTCCATAGCAAGTTAGAGGCCAGCCTGGGCTACACAAGATCGTGCCTTAAAAGAGGGAGCGGGGAGAGGAAGAGGAAGAGGCAGTGGCGGGACTTAAAGGAATAAAATAAAAATCCTAAGTGGCAAAAACAGCTTACCTTCATTGGGGGAAAAAAAGCTAGTCTAATGGATGTGTGAGCAATGGCAGTCTTTGCTGTACCTAATAGCTAGTTCACCTGCTCTGCTACTTTTTGATGTAAAAAGTTCCTCTCAGTCCTTATTTCTAAATTCACCATGAACAAAAGGAAAGACAGTCCTTAGACTGAAATAAATTATAGTTCTAGTTGTCTTCTGAGATCACACATGTGTTGAACGTGTTGAACAGAGAACAGCCCCCATCTCCCTCCATACCGATTCAAGTGCTTCTCGGGAGACTTAACGTCATTTCCCAGACCTTTCCTATTGTTCTTATTTCCTGACGTGGATGACTTAACTACGTAGTGTGCTTTGTAGGCTCCTAAGCACTTATTTATATGTCCACTCATTCAATTCCCAACAGGCTCAGATTAGTGCCTGGCCTGATGTCATAAAATTAAACAGCCTAGCTAGGTCTTAAATCTAGGTCTGGCTGAGACCTGGTTCTCTCCACCAGCAGTGGCTGGAACATCTGCCGGAATAACATGTGATGCTGGCAATAGTGGGAAGAGACTGTTAGGGTAACCCAGTGTAATCACTTAGGTTATTTTTGGTTTTTACAAGCTCACAGCCCCGAGTACTAGGAGATTCAAGCTAAAAAGAGAGTTGCTATTGTTAGTGGCTGTGTTCTCCTCTAGGGTATGTGCCAAGAACTATTTACAAACCAGTCTGGTCAGGACCCAGCTTGCAGGGGTTGGGGGTGGGGGCAGTGCCAGAATCCAGCAGGCTACAGCTCCTTGGATTCTGAGCCAAGTGGTCCAGTGGCTTCGGCAAGAGCCAGGATGAACAAAGCCAAGTTAAACAGCAGCTCGGCATTGTGTTCCGCAAAGTTCAACAGAAGGGAAGCCAATGACGGCAGAATTTCATACTTTTAGTCAATAAACTAAAACCTGGGAAAGTCAGTCGAGAGCAGACAGGCCTGATTCCATCAGCGTGGACCTGGCTTAATGTTTCTCAAACAAGAAGGAGAAACAGTCACTCAGAAACCATATGTGTCATTGGACCTCATAGCTGGTGGGGCACCATAGGGCTTCCTGGTTCCCATCCGTAAACATTTCACCTGTTGACTTGACTTTGGATCATGCACATGGGAGGTCCCTTTCAGCTACACCTTCCTTTTTGTATGTTTTTAGTACTGGATTTTTTTTTTTTTTGAGTCACTACATTGCCCATGCTGGCTTCAAACTCTGGAGCTCAAGTGATGCTCCTGCCTCAGCCTCCTCAGTAACTGAGACCGTCGATGTGTACCACCATTCAGGCTCTCTTCCATTTCCATTTTGCTCCATGCTTTTTCGGAACACCAGGGTACCCTAATCAAAGCCTCTTTGAGGTTTGGGGAGGTGGCTCAGTGTGTAAAGTGTCCACCACAAAAGATTGAGGACCTGAGTTCAGATCCCCAGCATCCACACAAAATCTGGATGCATTGGTAACCCCAGCACTGGGAGGGAGGAAGTCAACAGGCAGATCCCCAGAGCTCAGTAGACAGCCAGTCCATCTCTCAAGGAAAAAAAAAAAACAACTGAAAGCAACTGAGAAGGACATCTGATACCCACATTTAGTTCAGGCATGCACTTGTACATGCACTCATGTGAACACATGCATTCAACACACACACACACACACACCTCTGCAGCCATTATACTTTGTTCATTTGTTTTCTTGATATGAAGTCTTACTAAGTAGCCCAGGCTGCCCCAAACTTAGGACAACCATACTCCTTCAGCCTCCTGAGCACTAGGATTAGAGGACATGTCTGGCTTCAGTCTTTATGCGTACCCCCCTCAATTACAGTTCAACCTCCCAGCTCTACCTCTTGCTCTGGTCTTTGGGTACAAAACGTTAATAGCTCTGGGCTATCTCAAGCCAACTGGCCAGGTGCTTGGCAGGCATGAAGAGAATCATGAGCTATTGGAAGACGATAGCCCTTAAAAAGTGAGAAAATACTTAGAAATAGAATGGTAAGGCTGTAAGGTGGTTGTGGTAGGCAGAAGTCCCATAACTGTTCTGAAACTGTCATTTTCTTTTCTTTCCTTTTCTCGAAACAGTGTCTTGTTATGTAGTCCAGGGTAGCCTCAAACAGTCAATCCTTCTGCCTCTGCCACACAAGTGCCAAGACGGCAGTGTACCATTGTCCTAGGCTTTTGTTTTCTTTTTTTAAGACAGGATCTGAGCGGACCCCACGCTGGTCACCAACTTACCTCGTAACCAAGATCGATCTTGAACTTCTGATCCTGCCTCCAGCTCCCAAGTACGTGTGCCACCACGCATGGTTTTTGTGATGCTGGTGATCAAATTTAGGGTCCCCTGCATGCTGCATGCTAAACAAACACTCTACCATCTGAACTAGCCATGCTTTCAAGTTTCCTAAGGGTATTTGCCTCTGGCTTCATTTTAAACAGTATTTTTCCATAGTCACCATGACTCTTAAGTGCACCATTAATCCATCCAGTCCCTCCTGTGTTCCAAGCTCCTGGCTGGCATTCTATCTAGACGACACTGGCACAGAAGATGGCAGCTGTTATACAGTCCTGAAAATCCAGATGAAGGCTTCAGGGATGGGGCATCATAGCAAAAATAATATTTTTGCAGTGAATTGATTCTTTGAGGGGAGAGGAATAGTTGTAGGGATGAAACTTGGAACTTTGCAATACTCCGCTAAGTACTCTACCACTGAGACGTATCTTCAGCTCCTGCTTGGTTTCTTTGAGACAGTTTGTGTAGCCTAAAATGGCCTTTTTTTTTTTTTAGTGTTCCATTGCTGTGAAGAGACACCATGACCACGGCAACTCTCAAAACATTTAACTGGGGCTGGCTTACAGTTCCGAGGTTTAGTCCATGGTGGTCATGGCAAGAAGCATGGCGGCATGCAGACAGACATGGTGCTGCAGAGGTAGCGGAGAGTCTGGATCTGAAGGCAGCAGAGAGAGAGACTGAGCCTGGCTCAAGCATCTGAAACTTCAAAGCCCTCCCCCAGTGACCCTCTTCCTCCAACAAGGCCACACCTCTGAATAGTGCCACTCCTGGTGAGCCTTTGGGGGGGGGCATTATCAGTCAAACCACCACAGCCTTGAACTAAAAAGCCTCCTGCCTCAGCCTCTTGAGTGCTGACATGAGGAGCACACTCTACTGATTGAGTTTTCTAGTTGGTGGCCATTGATACTACCCTGAATATGTCCGACCTCATCTGACCTTCAGATTTTTACCCAGCACCTTCCACTTTCAGTAAACCCTCCTCTTTTTCTTTCCTCTCCCTTTTCATATTCTTATTTTTGAAACAGGGTCTTTTGTAACCCACCCTAGCCTCAAATTCACTATATAGCCGAGGATGACCTTGACCTCCTGACCCCCAGCCTCTATCTCCCAAGCACTAGAATTCTAGGCCCATGTCACTACCCCCGGCTTGTATGCTTCATTTCTGAGATGGTCTTTTAAAATATTTTTCTTGGGGCTGGAGAGATGGCTCCGAGGTTAAGAGCACCGACTGCTCTTCCAAAGGACCTGGATTCAATTCCCAGCACCCACATGGCAGCTCACAACTGTCTGTAACTCCAGTTCCATGGAATCCAACACCCAACACATGCAGGCAAAACAGTAATGTTCATAAAATAAAAATAAATAATTTAAAAAAAATAATAAAATATTTTCTCCACTTTCTGGGAATGAAAAAAAAATCCTTCAAGGATTTGGGTGCATGATTCTGGAACTAGGTAGGCCTGTGATTCAAAAACCAAAAAGTAAAGTGGGCAGGGTGGGGGAGAGGGAGGACTGGCAGGCACTGTGTACCTCTGCCATGCCGCGTTTCCGTCATCTGCTGTTGACATTTGTTCCAGGAGCATCAGCGGGGAGGATGATGCAACTTCAGCTGTTAGGACATCAGGGCTGTGGCCAAGAATGTTCACACGTTCGTGGAGGCCGGCCAGAACTGGCTTTGGGAGACACAGGTGTTTCCATGCTCTGGTCTCGCTCCCCTCTTCCTCAACCCTCAGGGCTCTGCCTGACTCTCTCTCTCAAACACATACCACCTTCTTCTCTTCCCACCCACATTTTGGGAAAGGAAGCAAAGTAATTGGAGCAATGGACTGGTTGCATTTTTAAAAAATCATAATGTTAAAGTGATTTTTCAGAACTCTTTTGAGTTTCTCATGATCACAGAGCAAAAATATCCCATTCAGTGAAATCGTAGTTATTGACTGTAAGTCTGTAGGAAAAGAATTTTGTAAATGTGTAATTAGAGTATTGGGGTCGGTGTATTTCTTTGACAACTCTTGTCATTCCCTTTAGCAAGGTGTGTGCCCTTCAGAATGGTCTCGGTGCATAAATTTGAGCAAGTTACACAACTCTTGATTCCCTGGCTGGCTGCCATCAAAATTCCATGCATGACACCTTTCATTTATTTGTAATTAATTTGGTTTACAATGTAATGAATATCCATGAACCCTTCATAATCAACATTTTAGGAGAAAAGGTCCAGAGATGAATGAGATGAAGAAGCAGGAAAAGGAGATTTAATCAAGGTGGGGGGAGTCCCCGAACTGTATCTTGCCCAGCTTTCCAGATTCCCAGGGTTCCCCAGAGAGTTAGCAATGAGTTTGATTATGAGATTCTGCCCTGTGCACATTCTAGCACAGAGTACAAGTGAGGGTGGACAGAGACGTCACCAGAAATTCTCAGGGGGACATTGAGACCCAGACTTGGGAGTCTCAGTCTCATTGACAAAGGGCATTAGGGAAGAAGATGGAAGAGAGAAAGAGAAAAAGCCACATGATCTGAGTTAAGCTGGCACGGAGGGCAGTCACACGGGTGGACAAGCAACCTCCGGGCAGGGAAGAGAGCTTTAGAGGAAGAGTGGAACCCCACGAGTTGGGAAAGGAACAAAGAGAAAGAAGAAAAAGAAAATTACCATTTTGTAATTCAGAAATGCAGGCCACTGGCTTAGAAGTTGCAACCATCTAAGCAAAGGCAGACAGCAGGGATGCTGGGATGGAAAAGTACATTATCTCCTAACAGGGATACCTATCCCTCCTACCTTTTAGCATAGATTAAAGTGGATGTGCTTTCCTGATGGGTGGTCCAGCCTTACTTGCAGGTGGTCCCTCCCTCAGCTAGGTGATTGGCCTGACTAGAATGGTACAACTTTTGTTGTTGTTGTTACTTTTCTGCTGCATGATAAACACTGTAATGGTTGGTTGTGTGTGTCAACTTGACACAAGCTAGAGTCATCAGACAGGAAGGAGCCTCAGTTGAGGAAATGCCTCCACGAGATCCAGCTGTAAGGTATTTTCTCAGTTACTGATCAATGGGGGAGGGCTGGGCCCATGGTGGGTGGTACTTTCTTTTTCTATAAGAAAGCAGACTGGGCAAAGCCATGAGAGCAAGCCAGTAAGCAGCACTCCTCCATGGCCTCTGCATCAGCTCCTGCCTCCAGGATCCTGCCCTGTTTGAGTTCCTGTCCTGACTTCAGTGGTGAACAGTGATGTGGAAGTATAAGCTGAATAACCCCTCATCCCTCCCCCCCCCCACACACAACTTGCTTTATGGTCATGATATTTTGTCACAGTAATAGAAACCCTAACTAAGACAAATTGGTACCAGCATAATGGGGTGTTATTGCGACAGACTTGACCATGTGTTTGGGAGGATTGTGGAAGGACTTTGGAACTTTGGGCTAGAAGAGGTGTTGAGTGTTAAGAGCTCTGTGAGATGTTCTGTGGGAGCTTGGAAGGTAAGAATGTTGAGGGCAGTGCAGAAGATGGAGGCCTGGCTTGTGAAGTTTCAGAGGCAAGTTTTAAGACTTATGTGGACCACTTGTTATTCTGAATTAAGAGTTTGTGGTTCTGGTTAGCTGGGGCTGAAAAACCAGCTGTAATTAACAAGATAGCAGAATTGTTAAAAGCAAAATTTTGCATTGCTGGGATACTTGATGCTGGTCAGCCAGAGCTAAGAAATTAGTGGCGATTAAGAAGAGACCACTATCGTTGATGTGAAATCATTTGGGATGTGTTTCCTGAGACCACAAGAAGCTGTGTTCCAGAGGCCGCCAAGGTTGTGCCTTGTGCTGGCAGCAGGACTTGGTCATGTGTAAGAGTCACCCAGATGGTACTGGTTTTGAATGCCTGAAGGGGTCATGGAGAGCAGCTGAGGCTTGGCGCGGCGAGAGGCCCTCAGAGCCCTTCGGTGAAGGCGCAGCCTCAGGGGCAGTTGAAAACCGAGGACTGAAGGAGTCATGCAGAGAAGTTGAGGCTTGGCACCATGAAGATAGCGTATGAGAGGCTATTGGTGGAAGTACAGCCTACTTGCCGCATGAAGACCCCAACATTTTGGAGACATCAGTGCCATCCGTGGAGTGGAAGAAAAGCTGTGTGTGCTGCAGAGGGCCGAGCTGGAGAAGTGACCCCAGCCCTTTGGAGGAGTCCCCAAGATGGTGAATGGATCCCAGCCATTGGACGGCTGGAATTCGGTTTTGCTTTGATTTGATTGTGACTGTGTCCTGAAATTTCCCTTGTGAAGTAAGAAAGTATTTTTACTGAAGCCCACAATTGAGAGACTTTTAATTTTAGAAGACTTTGGATTTAAGAAGAGATTGGGAGGAAATTTTAGTGTGTTTGAATTTGTAAAGACAGGGTTACTTTTAAAGTTATTTGTTTTTAATGTGAAATCTTGGGGATGAATAAGAAAGGAAGGGTTGTGGCTTAATAACGATGTATTTGTGTGTCAGATTGAGAAGGGGTCAGTTGTACTGGCTGGTTTTGTGGGTCAATTTGACACAAGCTAGACTCTTCAGAGAGGAAGGGGCCTCGGGTGAGGAAATGGCTTCATGAGATCCAGCTGTAAGGCATTTAGTGATCAATCTGGGGGCGGGGGCAGCTCATGGTGGGTGGTGCCATCCCCTGGGCTGGTAGTCCTGGGTTCTATAAGAAAGCAGGCTGAGCAAGCCAGGGGAAGCAAGCCAGTAAGCAGCCACCCATCCATGGCCTTTGCATGAGCTCCTGCCTCCAGGACCCTGCCCTGTTTAAGTTCCTGTGATGTAGCAGAATTCTAATTGATCTTAATAATAAAAACCTGGAGTCAGATATTGGGGTAAAAGCTGAAAGATCATCGAAGTAAAGGAGCAGCCTCTAGAGAGACTTCTTACCTCTATGGAATCCTCAGACTGAAAGGGCTGAGCTCCTGTCTCTACCTGGTTTATTTTGCTGTCTCTACCTCTCTAGTGCTGGGATTACAGGCATGAGCCGTCACTGCCTGGCTCTGTTTCTCTTTTCGACTGGATCAACTCCTGTAGCCCAGGGTGGCCTTGAACTCCTGATCTTCCTGCTTCCTCCTCCCAAGTGCTGGGATTAAAGGTGTGTGCCACCATGGCCTGGCCTCTGTGGTTAACTGGTGGCTAGCTCCGCACTCTGATCTCGGGCAAGCTTTATTTGTTAAGGGGCACAAACAAAATGTCATCAACTTGTCCCGACTTCTTCAGTGGTGAACAGTGATTGTGGACGTGTAAACTGAATAAACCCTTTGCCCCTCAACTTGCCTTATGGTCCTGGTGTTTTGTTGCTGTGATGATACGCCACGGGGGAGGCCTTGGTGGGTTTTGAACCAAGGTGCCCCCTGGCGGGTGAGACATGCCATGTGGGCACAGTGGAAAGTTACTCACATGGCAGACACGACGTCCACATGGCAAGTTTATTCTGGGGGGAGAGTAGAGGAGATGTAGGGAAGAAGAAAGGAGACAGGGAGAGGGGGAGGTGTGCAAGCTACCTGGGGGGGGGGAGGGGCGTGGAGAGCAAAGGAGGAGTTTTTTCTGAAAGGGAATGTAGGATGGCTTCAGGAGGATGCTGGGTGGGTCCCCAAGGGGCGGGTCAGAATACTAACAGTTGCAGCAATAGAAACCCTAAGTAGGACTGGGCGGTGGTGGCGGCTCACACCTTTAATCCCAGCACTCGGGAGGCAGAGCCAGGCAGATCTCTGTGAGTTCAAGGCCAGCCTGGGCTACCAAGTGAGTCCCAGGAAAGGTGCAAAGCTACACAGAGAAACCTTGTCTCAAAAAACCAAAAAAAGAAAAAAAGAAAAGAAACCCTAAGTAGGACAAACACCATGACCAAGAGCAACTTGGGGGAAAAGGTTTTATCTGCTTTACACATCCCAATCACAACCCATTATTGAGGGAGAGTTACTCCAGGAACTCGAAGCAAGAACCTGGAGGCAAGAACTGAAGCAGAAACCTTGGAATAACATCTCTTACTGCCTTGCTCCCCATGGCTTGGGGACCACCTGCCCAGGAGTGGTACCACCCACAGTGGGCTGGACCCTCTCACCGTCAATAAAGAAAATGCTTCACAATTTGCCTACAGGCCAGTCTGATGGAAGCATTTTCTTAATTGCAGTTTCATATTTCCATATGATGCTTGTATCAATTTAAGAAAAAGCAGCACAGTCTCTGCCCAGGCCAAACATTTCTTCTTATTCTCTTGACCAGAAGCAAATAATTTTCCCTTAATGGGCCTTCGCTACTACTATAACAGAAGGACTGGGAAAATTTAAGAACCAACAGAAGAGACAGGAACCTGTCACCCGGGAGTTTCATTGAAATCTCTCACCAACCAGGAGTCAAGAATTTCAGCAGCCCAGGCAGTAGTGGCACACCTTTAATCCCAGCACTCGGGAGGCAGTGGCAGGCGGATCTCTGTGAGTTCGAGGCCAGCCTGGTCTACAGAGCGAGATCTAGGACAGGTACCAAAACTGCACAGAGAAGCCCTGTCTCGAAAAACAAAAACAAACAAAAAGAATTTCAGTAGGATCAACACTTGCTGCAAAGGTCGCCTGTATTGAGGCAATGCTCCTTTAGTATAGAGATATCTTCAAATATATTAAAATAGCAATGAGCCACACTTAAGGACTGTGAGTACATGGCTGTGAGTAAGAGCTTGGTGAAATCAAGGAACTAGACCACGTTGTGGGTAGAAGGAAAGGTTTACTGGGGACTCCAACTGCCAAGACTGTCTCTTGGGGTAGAGAGAACAGCAACACATTGGAAAAGCAAGCTGAGGCAGGCACCACATTAGCGTTTCAGAATCCAGAACGGGCTGGAGATGTAGCCCGGCAGTAGAGCAACCACCTAGTATGTGCAATGACCCAGGCCCAGTCTTCAGCACCCAGCTGAAGCAAACTCTAGGAAAGTTAGTGCTAGAGTTAACAGAGTTTAGAGGAAAATGTGGGGAACTTGATTTTTTTTTAATGTATATGGGTCTATATTGAATTTACATTAAATAACTATATTTATATTAAAGTTGCAGGGAGAGAGAGAGAGAGAACAAAAGAAGGGCTGGTGTGGGCTTTTGAAACCTCAGAGTAATTTGTGGATCACGTGAGCTCTCAGGGACCGCCCTAGTGCCATGCCTGCCTGCTGCCACACTCCCCGCTGTGATGGTAATGGACTCACCCTCTGAAACTGTAAACCAGTCCCCAGTTAAATGCTTTTTTAAAAAGTTGCCCTGGTCATGGTGTCTCCTCACAGCAATAGAACAGTAACTAAAATAGTTACAGGCGTCTTTTCCTATGGTGTGAATTAAATGTATGTTGATTGTGTGTGTGTGTATGTGTGTGTGTGTGTGTGTGTGTATGGAGGGAAGAGCTCTAAGCATATCCAGACATGTCCACTAGATGGATTCCTCTCCCCACCAACCATTTCTTGTTTGTAGACCAGGCTGGCCTTGAATCTGTGGCAATCCTCCAAGCTCTGCCTCCTGCTTACATCCCGACACGTGGCTGTTTGTTGAGAGAGGGTTTCACTGTGTAGACCAGGCTGGCCTCAAACTCAGGGTTCTCTTGCCCCATACTCCTGCATACCGGGATTATAGACATCAACCATGACACCCAGCACCCTCCCCTACCACCTTCTGTGGCTGTGGCCGAGTTCTTCCTGAGAATCCAGACACATGGGTTGGACTTAGGGGAGTGACGAGCCTTGGTGACTGTGGAGAGAAGCAGCAGTGTAGCATGGCGCCTCTTCTTGAGAACCTGCTCCCCTGCTTCCCTTTCTGATCCCAGCCAGCTCCAAACGGGATCCCTTTTATCTGCTACCATTGCCGTATTGAAGTGCCACAGGCTAACTGAGATCACGTACAGAAATTTATTCCTCAGAAATTCTGGAGGCCAGAAGTCAGGTAAGGTGTGAGGAAGGCATTTCTTGGGAGGCTGTCACTGTGTCTTCATGTGGTCTTCTTTTCTTATCCATGTCCATTTTTCCTCCTCTTAGGAGGACTGTCCTATTGGATTAGGTAGGTCTACCCATGTGACATTTTATCTTTATTTCCATGTTAGAAGCCTCATCTCCAAACAAGTGTACATTTTGAGGCAATAGGGGGTTTAGAACTTCAAAATACCAGCAGGGTTGTTTTTTTGTTTGTTTTTGTTTTTCTGCTTTAGCTGTATCTGGCATCAACCACATACAAGAAAAAGCGATACATACTATTGAGTTCTACTTAAAACTTGGTCTTTGGGCCAGATATCATGGCCCACCGCTGCAATCCCTGAACTTGAGAGGCAGAGGCAAGAAGATTACAAATTCAAGGCTAGCCTAGGCAACATAATGAGTTCCAGTCTGTACTGAGCTCCATAGCAAGACCCTCTCAAAATAAAGTTTTGAGAAGGCTAGAGGTCAGAGAACATAATTTCAGGGTTTTGAGTGGCTCTCCATGTTGGAAGCCACAGAGACACAAAGGCACTCTTGTGGTCTCTAATCTCTGTTTTCAATGGCTTGCCTTCAATGGGAGCCAAATACCCCTGTGGACACAAAGTACTATGAGAAACTCTTCTCTCTGCTCTACAGCAGGTTTACAACACTTCCTCTCTGGGAGAGGAGTTGCCTTTGACCTTCATTTAGCTGGCAATTTGGAGGACACCTATTGTTGTTTGTTTTTTTTTTGGCTCTTTTGGGGGCCCACCACCCAGCTCCCAGATAAACCACACACAGAGGCGTATTCTTAGTTATTAATGCCTGGCCTCATCTTGGCTTATTTTTTGCCAGCTTTCCTTAACTTAAATTATCCCATCTACTACTGAAAGACCCCCGCTCCATTATGAGGACATGGGGCTTTGAGCCAATGAAATGCTCCCCCCCCCTATAACTTAGCCTAAGAAACGCCATTCTGAAGGAATCAGAAAAACAGGAGTTCACAGCCATAGCCAGCCACCCGGCCTTGACAGAGATTACTATGGCCAGCCATTCAGCCTTGAGAGAGATAACTGTGGTCGGCGGCCTTAGGAGAAAGACAGTTGAGTCAAATCAGGATATTTTATGGCTGGCCCCCTGGCCTTGAGAAATAAGCAGCTGGCCTGGACAAGGCCAAATCAGCCACACACATACGACCCCAAGTTCACCCTGGCCTTCTTTAAAACAACCAATAGGGACCCTGTAACTATGCTTCTTGCTTCTGTAACCGCGCCTCTGCCCCTGGGATCCCATAAAAAGTCCCCCTTGCCCTAGGAAAGCGCGCAAGTCCTCCAAGAGACTTCGCCCCAGGTACCTGGTCTAAATAAACCCTCTTGCTTTTGCATCTGATCTGTGGTTTCGGTGTGTTCCTTGGGTTTGGGGTCTCTCCCGGAGGAAGATCTCAGCTGGGGGTCTTTCACTACTATCTTTTGCCTCTGGGCTTTTCCCGTTCTCTAACTTCTGTAAATCTTACTCTTACTCCCAGGCTTGCTGTGTAGCTGGCTGGCTGGCCCCTGGAGTCCTCCTCCTTCTCTGGCTGCTTCCTTCGTTCCTCCCAGATTTCTCCCCCTGTTTGTTCTCTCTGCCTGCCAGGCCCCACCTATCCTTGCTCCTGACTTGCTATTGGCCGTTCAGTTCTTTATTAGACCATCAGGTGTTTTAGACAGGCCCAGTAACACAGCTTCATAGAGTTAAATGCAACATAAACAAAAGTAACACACCTTAAAATAATATTCTACAACAGACACCCACATTCCTTACGCTTTCTCTGCACATTCTTTTAACCTCTTGTTTGTTCTTCAAAATAGTGGTGTCTCCGTGTCTGGCCTCCTGAGATTTCCTGTGTACCACTCAGCTCTTCTCACTCTTAGCTCATGACCTTGCCTGGATCCAGGAAAATAGAGCTAATCACTTGGGGATTGCTCTTTCTTCCTCGACCAACTGTGCCAGCATGCCCACAGCTGTCCACTCCCCTGCCTCCTGCAGTCACGCCAGGCTCAGATTCCGGCCTGTTCTTTCATAATCTTCATGTATGTCTAGTTTAGTGTGGGAGCCCATTTTCAGGTTCCTCGTGGCTTTACCCAGCAGGTCCACATAGAGGATGATCAGGACCACGGTCCTGAGTGCAGGTGTCTGAGATGGTCTGCACTTGGCTGTGCTGGGGAAGGAGGTCTTTTGCTCCACCCCTTGGCATTTCTATAAATACCCTAGGGTAGAGAGACAGTCAGGGCCCGTTGGAAAAGGTTCCAGGCCCTCTTGAAGCTATTCTGTATTTTCTGTTTATCTCTACAATCTAAATCTTTCTATCTAATATTTCCTGCTACTCTTACTCAAGAAAACTCTGGGGAACTGTGGGGTTGGTGGGTGAACACCCCACAGTCTAGTCCCCATTCTGCCTTGCGTCAAAAGAGCTGCCTTAAACCAGACTCTAAAAGCTCACGAACTGGGGGAACTTCGAGCTCTCCCTGCTGAGATTCTGATTGTAAAGATAGGGCACACCTTGCCACAGGGAGCAGGGCACTCAGCCTCAGCTCACCGGTGGTCAGCTCTTCCTCAGGGCAGCAGGGTGGCTTTCTGCTTCACTTCGGGATCCCACGATTAGCTCTTCTGCCGTCTGGGTCATAATGCAAACCCACCTCAAGAATGCACACCTTCCTCGTCACCCCTTCGGCCTCTCTGGCTCCCAGTCACGTCCGTCGCCACTCTCCACTCCTTCAAACCAAACTCAGGGGCTAGGGAGTTCGCTTAGCAGTTTCTTTCCAGAGGACCTGAGTTCAGTTCCCAGAACCAGGGGCATCTGATGCCCTCTTCTAGCCTCTATGGGGCATTGCACACACATGGTGCACACACAGGCAAAACACTCACACATCTAAAAATAAATACATCTCAAAAATGTTATTAAAAAAAATCCCAACTCAAGTTCTCGGGGCTGAATTTCAGCTGACCTTTTGTTTGTGCCTCCCCTCCCCCCTTTTCTTTGAGACAGGTCTCACTATGTTGATCAGGCTGACCTTGAATTGACTGATAATCCTCCTGGATTTTAATTACAGGCCTGCATCACCTGCCAGGCCCCAGTAACCTATTCGGAGTTACCGGGACACCTGGAAGGTATCTCAAGTGGAATAAGCCAGGGTCTTGATAGTCACTAAAGCAAGCAAGCAAACAAACAAAAAACCCATTTCCCCCGTTTACCAATCCGGGAACTGGTGCCAGCAACTGGACAATTGCTAACGTCAAAACTGATGACAATGGACCGTCACCAGATACTGAATGTGCTGGCACCTCGATCTTGGCCTCGCCAACCTCCAGAACTGCAAGAAAGAAATTCCGGTTCCTTATCAATAGAAACAAAGCCAAGCTTCATTGCCGTTCACCCTTGTTGACTTGCTGTCCTGCACTCACTCCGGGCCATTACTGACCCTGTCACCCCTTCTCTCCAATTTATTCCTGAAGCTACATGTGATGTCAGCTTTGTCGACTTGATGCAACTTAGAATCATCTGGGGAGGGTCTCAGTGATGGATCGTCTACTTTGGGTTGGTCTGCGGGCTTGCCTGTGAGGGAGTGTCTTGATTAAGCTAATGTGGGAAGACCCCCGTCTACTGTGGGCGGCACCATTCCCTACACAGGAGGTCTGGAGCTGTACAGAGTGGAGACACCAAGTGGAAAGCAAGCAAGCAAGCAAGCGAGCATTAACGTATTCACGTCTCTCTACTCTTGACTGTAGACGTGACATGGCCAGTTCCCTCAAGCCCCCACCGCTGTGACTTCTGTGCAGTGACGGGCTGCAGTGTGGAAACTGTAGATAAAATAGATTCTTCTAACTTAACTTGCTCTGGGTTGGGGTGGGTGTTCTATCACAGCGACATTAACGATACTAAGACACTGCTCACGCTTCTCCATCCTGCCCCATGCTACCATTTTTCCTGGAGTACCAGGAGCCTCTCCTCTTGCCATTCACTTTTCACAGTGATGTAACTACCAAAGTTAAAGTAATGAACCTTCTTTTTCCTTGCTTAACAATCCTTTTCTTTTGGACTAGGGCTTGGACCCAGGGTGTTGTGAGTGGTAGGCATATGCTCTACCATGGAGCTTCATCCCCAGTCTTTTTTTTCCCCCCTGTTTATTTTGAAAAAAATCATCTCCTAAATTACCCAAATTGTCTTTAGCCCTATGTTACCCAGGCAGGCCTTGAACTTGTGATCCTTTTGTCTTAGTCTCCCAAGTAGTTGGGGTTACAGGACTGCAGCATTATGCTCAGCTTCCAAACCCTTCTTAGAAAGTTCCTTCTAGACTAATTAAAAGGTCCAGATCTTTACTTGGTCCTGTAAGGCATGTATGTCATGGTATGACAACTGTCTGCCTTTCCAAAGCCTTTCCCCGTATCCTCACTAAATGCACTCTTGGCTCACCTGTCTCTCTGTGAAATGCCCAAGCTTCCTGAACCACTGTTGTGACTGCCCCATGGCCAGGGCAGTCCTTTTCTTTGGATCACCTGGTACTCCGCTTGAAGAGCAGCTCCTGTGTGACCGCTTCCTCATTAGCTGAGAGATCCTCCGTGGGGTGACACGGCTCCCTGTGGGTGTTAAGGAAATGTATGAGGACATCTTTTCCAGAGCTGAAGACTGAACCCAGGGCCTTGCGCTTGCTAGGCAAGTGCTTCCACCACTGAGCTAAATCCCCAACGAGGGCATCTTTTCAACACAATGATTGAGGTGCTCCTGGCATTGAGTGGCAGGGTGGAAGAGAAGGTAAGTGTCCGGATATCAGGCAATATATAGTAAGGCTCTCAGCAAATCCTAGTGAAGGGCTGTCCTTCCGTATTGCCCAACCTTGAATGTTGTGCTGGACAGCCAGCCACACAGGGCAAAACCTGTGCCAAGAATCCTTCTAGAGAGCCACAAACACCTAGTGGCTAAGCAGTCTGTGCTGAGTTTTAACATCCATTGGCATTTCTGGAGATGATGCAGTGCTCATGTGAATTGATGAAAGGTCATTTTGTTTGTTTGTTTGTTTGTTTTGTCTGAAGCATTACCTAAGAGTTGTTCACTATTTAGGTGACCCTCTCATCAAGGGCCATGCTTCCCACTGGCATCTGAGCTGCTTGTGGCATGCCTGTAATCAGTAGGTGAGTGTGATTCACATTGGTGGTGATTCAATGTATGGAAGAAAACATCAAACAGCATCATTCCGTCTTCAGGTATAGTCATGTCTAGTCATGTGCCTATTGAAATGCATCTTCTATGACTAGTCTCCCATTTCCCCCTTTTATTATTTATATAATGCATATATGTATGTGCATATACATATGTATCTGTGCATATACACATGCACATATTTAAATTATGGGTACAGGCAAACTGTATCTTTTCTGAGTTTATTCTAGTGTCCTAAATGTGGCTATGAGTAAAGGCTATTGGCTCTGAGAGAGCCGGGAAATAGCAGGGAAAGAGTAGGGAGGTGTCACAAGGGTTGTTGTTTGGGGGAAGGGATGGAGAGGTGCTGGTCAGAGGGCACACACTTTCACCGAGACAGAAGAACAGGTTCAGGATACTGCATACGCGGTAATTACAGTCTATAACAAGATATATTCTTTATTCACATCAAGGATCTCTGTATTTCTGAACCCGGTCCCCTCCCCTCATTTGGAGATGGTTGGAGACAGTATTTCACTACACACACCCCAGGCTAGTTTTGAATTTGAGATCTTTCCTGCATTAATCCCTCAAATTCTGGGGTCATAGGTAATAAAATCTCCCATAGAATCAGATGCATATGAATGAGCATAGTTCATGATAGTCTTCTGTGGTGGTATTTTATTTGTGCTCTAACAAATAAAGCTTGCCTGGAGATCAGAGTGCGGAGCTAGCCGCTAGAGACCAGGCAGTGGTGGCACACACACACCTTTAATCCCAGCACTTGGGAGGAGGAAACGGGAAGTGATATGGCTGGGTGGAGAGAGGAAGTGATAAGGGGCGTGTGGAGACAGGAGCTCAGCCTTTTCAGTCTGAGGATTCCTAGAGGTAACAAGTCTTTCTAGTGAAGTCTCTGGTGGCTGGCTGCTCTGCTTCTCTGATCTTTCAGCTTTCACCCTGATATCTGACTCGGGTTTTTATTGTCAAGAACCATTAGAATTCATACTACATTCTTCTGTCACCTCCTAGTTGTCGCTGGGCCCCAGAGTAATCAATATGTGGTCTTCAGGTGAACCAAAGGGGCAGCACAAGTCTGGAACTGAGGATGTGGCCTTATGTCCCTGGGTACCTGCTTCAGCTCAGAAGAGAGTTGGGGAAGTTTCTCACCATTAACCCTCTAGGCCCCAAATTCGTTTTTTTTTTTTTTGGGGGGGGGGTATTTTTATTATTAAGAGATTTTTTTATTCATTTTATATACCAACCACAGATTCCCCCCTCCCCGTCCTCCCTCCTCCCACCCTCCCCTGTCCCCAACCTACCCCCCATTCCCACCTCCTCCAAGGCAAGGTCTCCCATGGGGAGTCAGCAGAGCCTGGGACATTCAGTTGTGGCAGGTCCAGGCCCCTCCTCCCTGCACCAAGACTGCGCAAAGTGTCCCACCATAGGCACTGGGCTCCAAAAAGCTGGCTCATGCACAAGGGATGGGTCCCGATCCCACTGTCTGGGGGTCTCCTAAACAGTTCAAGCTGAACAACTCTTGCCTCTCCAGAGGGCCTAGTCTAGTACCATGGGGGCTCCTTAGCTATTGGTCCACAGTTCATGTGTTTCCACTAGTTTGGCTGGTCATCTCTTTACATTTTCCCATCATGATCTCAATGTCCCTTGCTCATAGAATCCCTCCTCCCTCTCATCAATTGGACTCCTGGAGCTCGTAGGCTCTAAATTCTTGAAGTTCTCCAGAGGTGCAGGGCACAATTCATGGCTTACCCGGCTCAGCCTGGCAGTGTGGTTCATCGGGTCTCCAGACCAGATGTGGAAATGTGGTTTTCACAGCGCCTGAATGAGGTGAACTGAGTGGAGGCTCAGAGCGAGCTGGTGTTATTGAGCAGAGTCACTGATCCCACAGTACTCTAAGACCAGGGTCCGGGGACTGCCTGCTACCTCCTCCAGCAGAGCTCAAAGGGACTGGGGACTGAGCTCTCTCAGGAGGTCTGCTCAGAGTCAGATCCTTCCACTGACCAAGGCTTTAAATCATTTTGTGGCCGGACCTCAAGGAGAGAGTCTTCAAAGTGTTGGGTTCCTGAGGTGAACCTTCTGGGCAAGCAGAACAGTTCAACACAGCCTGCAAAGTCTCTAGTGGGTTTTTTTTCCACCCCCCAAAGGAGGTATGGACAGGACCAGGCCTTCATCAACATCCTCAGAACCTCAGTATTTCTGCTGGGAAGGCCTCCGTGGACAGTGGTGGGGTTGGCTCCAGAGGAGAGATGGCCACCACTTCCTCCCCAGGAGGCTGTTCTCCACAGGGCCTCCAGACTCACGCTGATGGATCTGCAGGGAAAAGGATCCAGACTCAGTGGGCAGGGTACTCAGAATCCCAGCAGGGTTAGGAGTGACTTCAGGCTCCGAGACACTTGACTTATGTAGTGGTACACACCTGTAATTTTAACATGTTGAAGATTGAGGCAGGAGGATCAAGAGTTTAAGACCAGCTGTGTATGAGCGAAAAAAAAAAAAAAAAAAAAAAGAGAGAGAGAGAAATAAATGACTAAAGAGATCATACATAAAAATTCTCATGGAATATGATAAAACAGACAAATTGCCAGGCTTGGTAGTATGTGTCAGTAATCCCAGCACTCAGGAAAATGAGGCAGGAGGCTTGTTGTGAGTTCAAGGCTAGCCTCAGAAGCCTAGCAAAACCACACCAAAATAACAACAAAAGGCAACAGAATTTGCTAAAAGGTTTTAATGTGCTCACCACAAAAATGCTAAGCATGTGAGGTTATGTGTTAAGTAGTTCAGCTTAGTCATCGCATAAACTATTACATATATCAAAGCAATATGTTGTAGAGCATAAATATATATCACGGAGGGCTTCTGGGGCCAGCCGGGAATGAGTCCCTTACCATGGACTTCAGCAGTGTTTTAGACTTCTGCTGGGCCGACGTCCGCAGGATTGACACTTAGCATTCTAGTTTGCTTTTCCGTTGCCATGACAAACGCCTTGACCATGGGAGGAAAGAATGTATTTTACCTTACTCTTGAGTCTGTCACTGAGGGAAGTCAGGACAGGAGGGCAGGGCAGGAGCCATGGAAGAACACTGCCTACTGGCTTGCTCTCTGCTATCTTTCTTCTTCAGCCCTGGCCCACCTGCCTAGGGATGGTGCTGCCCACAGTGGGCGGGACATTCCCACATCAATCAAGACAGTTCCTCACAGACCTGACTGCAGTCCAGTCTGATGGAGGCACTTCTATTGAGCATCCCTCTTCCCAGGTGACTGTGAGTTGTCTCAAGTTGACAATAAAAACTCACCAGGAGAACCAGTAAGGGCACCATGCATCAGAGCCTGATATCTGAAACTAGATATTGACATGAGGATCATACTGGGCAGCCCCACTTGTTACAAATGATCTGAAAAGAAGTAAGCAAAGGGAAGTCCTCATCAGCTGGGTTAACCTTAGACCTGGGTTACTCATGTCGGATACCACACGTAACACATATTCAAGTGAAGTCTTAGAGCCCTACTAGGGGAAAATTATTCTTATCCTTATTTTAAGATGGGAATATAAGGCTGGGCATGCGTGGTGGTGCACACCTTTAATCCCAAGGACTCCGGAGGCAGAGGCAGGTGGGTCTTGGAGTTCAAGGCCAACTTGGTCTACATAGTAAGTTTCAGGTCAGTCAAAGCTACAGAGTGAGACCCTGACTCAAAAGAAAAGAAAAGAAAAAGAAACCCAGCCTCTCCCCCAAAAGGGTGGGGAATTAAGGCAGAGAAAGTTGCTCTGAGTCCTACAGCTGGAAGGTGGCAATGCTGTGTTCGGACCCTGTCCAGCTCTCATGTCCACACAGGCGCCCCTTCAGCATGTGCTGGTGTCAAAGTGGCCAGTGAGGTCTTAGCTATGCCCAGAGACGTCATCACAGAGGCTCCAGGGTAGACAGGGAAGGCGGGAGGATCATGAGTTCAAGGCCAGCTTGGTCTATGTAGTAAAACCCTTTCTGGAAAAAGAAGACAGTAAGACAAAAATGAAGCAGGCAAAAATCCTTTGGATACAAAAGAAAAAAAATTGTAGCATCCTTGATCCTGGGTGCTCTAGGCCCCAGCTTTTGATTTTTGTTTAATTTTTAAAATTTATTTGGGGGGTGGTGAGAGACGACTCAGCGGGCGGGCGAAGGTGGTGGGTGCAGGGCCCAGTGACCTCAGTTCAATCCCTGGGACCCAAAGGTCAAAGGAAAAAAAGTAAAGCAACCGACAAGTACACATAAAAACATGTTTGTTTTTTGTTTTTTGAGACAGGGTTTCTCTGTGTAGCTTTGGAGCCTGTCCTGGATCTCACTCTGTAGACCAGGCTGGCCTCGAACTCACAGAGATCCACCTGGCTCTGCCTCCCGAGTGCTGGGATTAAAGGTGTGTGCCACCACCACCCGGCTAAAAATATGTATGTGTATGGGAGTGTGGGCATAGGGGTTACTGTGGAGCCCTGGCTGTCCTGGAACTCTCTCTGTAGACCAGGCTGACCTTGAACTCGGAGGTCCACCTGCCTCTGCCTTCCGAGTTGTCTGGCTCACAGCAACTCTTATAAAGGAAAGCATTTCACTGGGGCTGGCTTACAGTTTCAGAGGCTTAGTCCTTTATTGTCACGGTGGGAAACATGGTGCCGTGAAAGCAGACGTGGTGCTGGAGAGGAGCTGAGAGTTCTATGTCCAGGCTGGCAGGCAGCAGGGAGAGAATGCCACATGGCCTGGCTTCAGCATCTGGGAATTGATCTTCGGTTGTTTTACCCATTTTTCCTGGCCTCGTCTCAGGTTTTTTAAAAACTCTGGGTCACAACGTCATATACCATCAAATAATTGAATGGGGGTTGGAGGGAGGTCTGTCATGAAAAATTTGGCTACAGTGAAGGGTTTCTAAATACTCAATGAACAAAAATTGATTAAAAATAAAACCCGTAGTGAATCCAAGGTGTTTCTGGCTGTGCTTGCCCATGTTGCATCCCAAAACTGATGCAGCCTTGACCCCAACACACAGCATGTACGTATGTGTTGGGCACGCTCTCACACTATGAGCTGTCTGGTGTGCCTCAGCTCAGAGCTGAACCTATTGTAGGTTATTACAGTGTTTTCATTGCACATGTGAAGTCTTCTGCTTTTTATAGTAACGGGTTTAATTACACAAAACAAAGGCTTTACCTATTCCCTTATTACCGTCATTCCGCAGCATGGAAACACTGTATTGTTATTGTATAAGATTGTATTATGTTAGAATGCTTGATTTTTAACCTTGCTGTTTAAGCCGAGGGAGTGGCTCAGTGGCTACAGCACTTGCCATGTAAGCATGAAGGATCCCCAGGATCCACACAAATGCTGAGTGGGTGTGGCAGCCCACCTGTAATTCCAGTGTTAGGTAGACAGAAGTGAGGGTGGGGGAATCCCTGAAGCAAGCTGGATGTCTAGATTAGCCGTATAAGTGAGCTCTGGGTTCAACAGAGAGGCTCTGTGTAACATGAATCTTAAAACGTCTTATAATAAAAACCCCAGAGCCAGATATCAGGGTGAAAGCTGAAAGATCAGAGAAGCCGAGCAGCCACAGCCGACCTCACCTCGCCAACTCCTCAGACAATCCTGTTTCCTCAGACTGAAAGCCTCTGAGTCCTCACCTGAATGGATCTCAGCTGAACTGCTTTAGTTCCTGTCTCCTCACGCCTTATATACCATTCTCCACCCAGCCATTACTTCCTGGGATTAAAGGCATGTGCTACCACTGCCTGAGTCTGTTTCCAGTGTGGCCTTGAACTCACAGAGATCCAGATGGATCTCTGCCTCCCAAGTGATAAGATTAGGGGTGTGTGCCACCACTGTCTAGCCTCTATGTCTAATCTAGTGGCTGGTTCTGTCCTCTGATCCCCAGATGAGTTTATTAGGGTACACAAATATGTCACCACAGTTCTGCCTCAAAGAATAAAGTGGAGAGCAATTGAAGAAGATCCCCCATACAGAAAAACACACAGACACAGACACAGACACACACACACACACACACGGACAGACAGACACACACACACAGAAACACACTGGAAATACACATGCGTCTACACACAGACATGCATGAACACACACAACATATACATATGCAGACAGCGTTTGGAGGCTAGCGAGATGGCTCGGTCAGTAAATTATTAGCACGAGGGCCTGTGTTTAGCTCCCTATGATTACACAAGCCAGCATGCACCAGTGACCCTGGTGCTGGAAAGCAGAGGCAGGAGAGTCCCTGGGGCTTACTGACCAACCAGTGAGCTCCAGGTTCAGTGAGGGACCATGTCTCAAAGAATAAAATGGAGGGGCTGGAGAGATGGCTCAGCAGAGAAGAGCGGTGGGCGCTCTTCCAGAGGACCTGGGTTCAATTCCCAGCCACCCACATGGCAGCTCACAGCTGTAACTCTAGTCCTAGGGGATCTGATGCCCTCTTCTGGCCTCTGTGGGCACCGGGCACACATGGTGTGCACAGACATACACGTAGGTAAAAATTTCATACCATAAGGAATGATGATGATGATGGTGATAAGTGATAGGTGGAGCATGATTCAGAAGGATGCCTTCTGTCTTAACCAGGTTTTCTATTGCTGTGGTAAAACACCATGGTTAAAAGCAAATTTGGGAGGAAAGTGTTTGTTTTAGCTTGTAAGTCTTTCATGAAGGAAAGTCAGGGCGGGAACCCGGAGGCCAGAACTGCAGCAGAGACCATGGAGAAAGGCTGCTTACTGGGTTAACCGCTCAGGCTTGCTCAGCCTGCTTGGCTATCTGCCCAGAGATGGGGGCATTTTCTGAGGTTGGGTTCCCTCTACTCAGATGACCCTGGCTGTGTCAAGTTGACAAAACAGACAAACAAACAAGCCTAACCAGGATACCTCCACATGAATGAACACGTAGAGCACAGAATACATATACACATACTATATCCAAAACAGTATTTAAAAATTGAAAGCTGTTTTAAAAGTTGCTGTTTCAGTTGCTGTCTTGAGTGTTATAAAAATTCCCTTAATGAGGGTTGGAGAGATGGCTTGGGGGTGAGGACCAGAGTTCAGCTCCCAGCCCCCCAAGTGCAGAAACTGCCAAGAGCACATTTATTTTGAGTTAGGCATTTGTTTCTTCTTTATGTACCTTCCGACCCAGTTCTTACATTAAATATTACAGGAATGGCCACTTGGTTCCACTTTCATCTAAAAACATCTTTTAACATCATCATCTGCATGTGATTAGCCATCCCCCAACCATTTGCTCATGCGTATTTTACACATGCTGAAATGAAATATGTCGTTCAAGACTCAGACGGAGATTTGATGGGAATCACACTTATTCACCTTACCCACCTCTGCCCACACCGCGTAGGCATTCAATAGCAATGCTACCATCCCCGTCTGGGCTGGATGTTCATTCTGACCTTGGAGAAATTCACAGGCCCATTCATTGTCTTCCTCCTTAAAAGAGAAATAAAAAAAACCTACTAAATACACATTTTCCCCTCCCGGTTCCAAGTCTGCCTTCAACCACACCCTGTCTGGACATAAAAATGCAACCTCAGATTTGAGTTTGTTATTGGTGAGGACTTCCAGACACTGGGAAGCAACTCCTTCCTGCCATGATCCCCACCCCGATAAAGAGAAGAAAATTTCAAATGGTTCTTACAAAAAAAAAGACCCAAATACCTTAAGTCCTCAAGTCATACCTTTATCAATTTATAGTAGGACTTCTCTATAGCAAAGGGAAGAGAAGATTTCCTGTAAGATTGTAACGCTTCTACAGGAAGGTTCGGGTTACATCCCAGAATAAAAGACGGCTAGACATAGATGGTGGTTATGCTGTAATAATGATTACTCAAGACATTAAAAAACTTTCTCTGGACGGTGGATGTGTGGGTTATGGCCAGCTGTTCTTGTTATAGTTGTCTGTGTGTCCTAATCCATTGGTACCCTCACTGTGATTGCAGGCTGCTGCCCCTCCCCCCTCCCCATGGACTGTGAGAGTTAGGTTTCTAAAGCAGGAGTGGGTTTACTGTCTCCATCAGCTGGCTGCTCATTGAAAAGCATACTGAGTAGTTGACAGGGCAAAGGGATAAGACAGGCACGCTACACTGTCCAACAAAGGCTATCGGCAGCCAGAGGGGGAGTTTTCAGTGTCTTTAAAATAACATGAAGGAGGCAGAGGACCAGGACACCTGCTGTAAGACGGGTGTCTTCTAGACATGACAGGGAGGTGCAACCATGAAATCTCAATGTATTTGCCCAGACAAGACTTGCACAATGGCCCCAGCAGTTGACATGCCAATGTGGAGGGAGGAAGATGGCCACAGCAGTTGACATGCCAATGTAGAGGGAGGGAATTTCACAAAACCTCACTTGCAGAGTCTGTGTCCACGTGACAGAAACCTAGCTGGGAAGAGTGAAGAGGAATTGCCTCCATCAGATTGGCCCATGGGCCTGTCTCCGGGCATTTTCTTAATTGCTAATTGATGTAGGAGAACCCAGGCCACTGTGGGTAATGCCACCCCTGGCAGCTGAACTTGAAACAAGCTGGTCAGCAGCGTTCCTCCGTGGTCTTTGTTTCTAATTCCACACCAGATTCCTGCCGCAAGTATCCTGGATGATAGTGGGCGGCGATATGAAATAAGTCCTTTCCTCCCAAGTTGCCTTTGGTTCGAATGTTTTGTCACAGCAACGGGCAGGCCAACTAGGACACCCATGCCGCGATGAAAAGCTGCAGGCAATTAGTGCCTGCCGGGGAAGGAAGAATCACGCTTCTCCAGGGACGAGATTCTCCGTGATAGACTATCTAGTCCCAAGTAGTCAGTCCTCAGCACATGTACAGATGAGCAACACTGACTGAACCCTGTAGGGTGTGTGTGTGTGTGTGTGTGTGTGTACATGTGTGCATATATATGTAACAACAGTAAGTAGAGAAGAAGAGGCCATGAGTTCTAGAGGGAGGAACTCTGGAGGGGGAGTGGAAATTATATAAAAAGATGATCATATATGAAGTTCACAAAAAAATAAAGTTCTTGAAAAAACAAAAACAAACCCCCCACTTAATTTCTAAGTTCAAGGGATACTAAGCAATTAGAAAACCAACAAAGAGCAGAGAAAGTCACTTCACACTGAACAAGGGAGATTTTTCTTTTTTCTGATAGCTTTGATCAGCATCAGCCCCAGTGCAGACTTTCCCGATGCTCCCTATTATAATAGGACCCCCCCGCCCAAGCATGCTCTTACAGGGTTAATATAGTTTATTAGAGTTCGGATGAGGAACAAGTGATTTCCTAGTTTGGGGAGTTAATGGCCTGCTCTGCCTCCCATCTGATGTTCTGTACCAACACACTTTATGTCCTGAAACAGAATCGGAACCACTGAACGCTTCAAGTCCTGTTCTCTAGCAGTTCCTGAAGATGTCCTCTAGGTGTCTCCAGTGACCATCATTCGTGGAGAGCTCTGATTTCTGGCCAAGCAGGCAGACATCAGGTTTCTAAGAACAACTGTACACATTCCTTTAACTTTGGGAAGATCTGTTTGGTCATGTGCAGACATATGTAAAAACATTCATCTTAGGTCTGATCTCTGCTCTTCCCTTTCCTCCTTCCTTCTCTGCCCCCTCCTCCCCCCTCTCTCCTGTCCTCTCCAAGGTCTCCTATGTCCCAGGATAACCTCGAATTTGCTATGTGGTTGAGGGTGACCTTGAACTCTTGATTCTCCTGGATCCATCTCCACAAGTATACACCACCGCAGCTGGTTTTGTGTGGTGTTGGGGATCAAATCCAGGGCTTCATTCTTGCTAGGGATGTACTCTAACACTGAGCCATACTCACAGCTCTAGGAAACTTTATCGTTTTGTAAGTGGTTGAGGTTAAATGAAGAAGAAAAGAAAAAAAAAGGCATTGAAGAGAAAGCTTGGTATTACTGAAAACTGAATCAGGTTTTATTATGACATAAAGGATGGCACCTAAGATTGACACCGTGATGGATGTGGACAGAGTGAGTGTCCATCAAGCACGGGGAGTTTTGACTTTTGACAAGATGATCTATTGAACTCTTCTCCCCGGCTCCACAACCCTGTGTAAGATTCCAATGACCCAGAAGAAGTTTTCACATTGGAAAATGTCACTTTCCAATAGCTTGAGATTTACATTCAAGTAAGTGAACGAAGCAAATTCTCTCCAGCTATAATTGAAGGACAAAGCATGGAATGAATTATTTCCTGGGACTGTGAAGTGTCCGTTTTCTCCCCCCAGTCCCCATCCCATTTCTTCAAATCAGGGTCTCACTAGGCTGATCTCAAACTTGCAGTCATCCTTCTGCCTCTGCCTTCTATTCTGCTTGCTTTTTAAAACAGGGTCTTGTTCTGGCCTAGAACCCATGATCCTCCAGACCCAGCCTTCCAGGTTGCAAGAATTACAAGAGCACACTCTCCACGTCGAAAGCCTTTCTTTTTAGAGCTCTTTGTTCAGAAGAAGTTTCACACTGAACAACACGCTGCTGTCTGGCCCTCTGCCTTCAACTGTGGGCGAAACTTCAGGTCTGTCCTTTTCGTCATCATTTATCTAGTTTTGTATTTTATTTTGTTTTGAGACAGGGTCTTATTTTGTAGCCCAGGCTGGCCTAGAACTCACTGTGTAGCCCAGGATTTGTTCAAACTAACAGAAAGCCACCTGTTCGCCCCACCTAGCTTTCAGGGTTTATGATTCACGATTAGTGTGGATTCGTTATTTCGCTTGCTTTGGCCAGCAACAGCCTATCTGAGTTGGCTGTGTGTTCTCTTTGTTGTCTTGAACATGTTCTCACCTCCAGGTGCAGCCAGGTCTACACCTATCCTACCCCATCTGTGGAGAATCCAAGACCTGGGTATTACTGGGTTTTTGTTTCTTGACTTTTATCCCTTTTACTATCTAGAACTAGGAGGTGCACGCGTACATGTTCATCCATAAACGTATATGTCACATACACACAGATGCACAAGAGTGCTTACAGTCTGCATACATGCAAAGATATGCACATGTACACAGCATACACATTTAGAGAGCCCACTTTCCACCTCCAAAGCCAGCACACACCTGAAGGGTTCTTTCTTGCTTTTCTCATTTCGTATATGTGTGTGCTACCATATTTGTGGGGCACCTTGGCTTTCAGGAAGAGTTCTTCTAACTCATGACCTTCCCGCCTCACTCTCCCTAGTGCTAGGACTATGGGTGTGGGCAAACAAAAGAACTTGCTTTGCATCCTAGACCTTAACAAAACTGCAAAATAGCGACCATTTCCAGGACGGTGTTCTTTCTGCATGAAGGACTTTGCCTCTTTGAAGCAGTTCTCACAGGATTTTCACAACAATTGGATGTGGGTTCAGTGGGACAAAGACATAACTTCAAATGTAATGGCAGGTAACACAGTCCCAGAACTACGGAGCACAGGGGAGCATTTGAGCTTCTGTCCCTGTGACTCAGCAGCCTTCAGTGTTTTCTCATCATGACACAGGTCAGGAGGAAGGCTCCAGGGGCCAGCACTCAGGTTCGCATGCTTACACAGCAGTCATTTCTACAGGCTAAGCCTCTCTCCAGGCCGTCACGGGGTTTTGTGACTCCCCTTTCTCCCTTCTCTCCCATGCTTCCTCCCTTCTAAGCTGGGCCATCCTCCAAGCCCTTATTTTCCACAGTCTCATCACTGACAAGGCCTTCCGTGATCTTGCTTATTTCTGCCTTGAACTACTTTGCCAGGTCTTGAAGGCTGGGGCTCTGGCACGCGTTTGCATTGGTGCACAGCCATGGTTGGACTAATATGTATCAGCTGAGGATGCCCAACTGCTGTAGGTTTTGCGAAGAGCCATTTTATGGCCAGCAGGGCCTTGTTGTACACCTCCAATTATGCCATGTAGGTGTTTGCTGGTCTTCCTACACAGAAGTCTGGCACTCCGCTGAGTTCACTAACCTGCAAAGAGCTTCATCCGGAATGTAGCTCCTGCCAGTGATTTCTCTTCCACTTCCACTCTGGCTGGTGGTAGACCAGCACGCCCAAACCACAGTTAGCTTTGTAACATTGTGGTGAGAGTCCTCACTGCTTCTTCTTCCTCCTCTCCTCACAGGGAATCCAGCTCTCCACTGCCTAATAGACTTACATTAAAAATGCTCGTGTGGAAGTGGGATCAGGACTATTTGACCTCACTACCCAAAGAAGCCAACTAGAAGCCCGCGAGGCAAGGCTACATTTTTCTACAGATCACAGCACAGGACTCAGGTGCCACTGGCTGATACCAACACCCATGATTGCAAAGGTTACCCTAAGTAGCTCCAGGTGGACGAGCCACTTATTAAAGCAGAGGCAGGTTTTATTTTGAGGAAGCATTATTTGCACTTACACATTTAATTCGGCTATGTCTTCATTTTGTATATGTATGTACATGTGTGTAAATGTGTGCAATGTGCTGCCCTGAGCATCGGCACCTGGAAGTCTGAGGCTCACACTGGACGTCTCCCTCCACCACTTGCCACCTAATTTATTTATTAGTGCTTCTAGAAGTTCATGTGTGTGCATGTGTGCCTGCTTGTTTGTATGTTCACCATGTGTGTCCAGTGCCCATGGAGGCCAGAGAGGGTGCTGGGTCCCCTGGAACGGGAGTTAGAGACAGTTGCAAGCTACCCTAGGTGGGTGTTGGAAATCACACCCTGGCCCTCTGCAAGAGCAGCAAGTACTCTAAACCACTGAGCCGCCCCTACAGCCCCCGCCATATTTATTTTTAAAAATATTTTTATTGAAGTTTTATTTATTTGTGTGTGTGACTTAGTGGGTGTATCCATGTGGGTGCAGACACATGTGTATCTGGAAGCCAAAGGATGGTTCTCTTCCACCACATCGTGTCTGGGGATTGAATGCAGTTCATCAGGCTTGGTGGTTGGCACATTTACCACTGAGCCATCTTGGTGATCTTAACTTCTGAGAATGGTCTCTCACTGAACTTGGAGTTCAATATTTCTGTTAGACCAGCCATTCCATGGGACCCACCTGTCTCCACTCGTCACCATGTCCAGAGCTGGGGTCACGGACATGTGCCTTCACTCACGATCTGTGGAGATGCTGGAGCTACATTCTCAGGTCCTTATGCTTACAAAACAAGCCCTTTTTGTGTGGCATCCTCTCCTCGGCCCCCACAGTGTGTTTAAAAGACAAGCTCCAAGGCGATCGCCACATATAAACCGTAGTGTGTCTATTTGTTGTTCATTCCCTGACTGAGCAGGCTTTCCCACAACTTCCTCCGTGCCTTCCTGCGCCTCTGAACTCCACAGCCTTTGAACGTTCATCATCGCTTTGGCTGTCTTATCCTACACTCTTTGATATAAACGGTCAAATTCGACATTCATCATCCCAATTGGCAAATTCCTACGGTCTATTTATTCATGGGATTTGGGGTGGTTTTTCATTCTTTGTCCATGTGAGTTCCCTTTAGTTGTACAGAAGATAAGCTTATATATAAAGCTTTTTGGGGGTGGTGGTGGTGGTAACATCTGTGCAGGTGGGATTGGGTTCGACCAAGTTTGCTTATAATAAATGTGTAGCCACCTCAGGTGACTTGACGCAGCAATGGCTGTCGGATAACTGACATCTCACCGGAAACAAAAGAAGACATAAATGCCGGTGCTGGGAGTGAGGGGTGACAGTTTTCCTGTGTCTGTTCCTGGAACCGCTCTGGGTTGCTGCCTGACGCATTCAGAGGCCTGTGGGTTTCCTTGAAAGGAGCCGGGGCTGTGTGTGAATGGAGCTGGGAGTGGATGAGACTCCCGCCGTCCCCGAGCTTCCAGAGTGGAATCTGAGTGGGAGGGAAGCATCTCATTGCTATTTACCTGCAGAACGCGGCCTTTGACACCCAGGATGAGGCAGCGCTTTTGACTGTCGCCTCCCGAGGAGGCGACATTCCTCAGCCCACACTCCGCTCTGTGCTGACTTCCCTGAGTGCGCTTTGTATCTGTATCTTTTTTTTAAAAAAAAAAAACCCAGACTCGGCATTTTGAGGGAAGCACCAATCCAAGGCTCCTCGTTTTTGTTTTTGTTTTTTAGGGTTTTTTTTTTTTTTTTTTTTTTTGTCATTGCAGAGAGACCCACAGAGCCACCCACACAGGGACATCCTCAAAGGGAGTCAGAGATGCTGATTCCTTTGAAGAAGCTGTGGAGGAAACAAAAGGGATTCCCCTATGTGCTTGCGTGCGTGCCTGCAAATTCTTCCTTTCCCACACGTCCATAGAGGACTCACAGACAAATGTCTATTTGTAGGGTCTCAGGCCCTGCACTGGCCAATAAATAAGGGGGTGAGGCCCCGAGTCTGAAACCAGGCTCTGGTTTCAACGCAGGTCAAAGTTGGAACTGCAAGGATGCAACGGCGCATCTACAAACACACACCAAGTGTGCTTTAGAACCAAAGTAGACGGAGCCCGCTGCAGTGGCTGTGGCTTTTGCGTTATCATCAGCTCACTCAGATAACCTGTGGGTCAGAAGCCCGTTCTCTGAAATACAATAGTCCAAGCAGAAGTCAGTGCAGATGCCCGCTTCACACACACAGCACACATGTGTCAGTCAGGAGACCTCCATCCCTAAGCAGTGGTGCTGATGACGTCTTCTGACAGACCTGAACTGGCAAATCTCCATCAGGATTAGCCTCTCAGAATGGGAAAGCTGTGGTAGGTTTGTCGGGGGGCCTCTGTGACCTGGGTTAGATGTTACGGTCCTTACGAAGACAGGTGGCCTGTGACCCCTAGGCCAGCTAGGAACCAGTTCTCCTGGGAGGAGAGATTCAAAGGAGGAAGCTGTGGCTCTTGAGGTATTCTGGCAAGCCAGCCCATGTCCTTCTGGCTCCCCTCTCTTGAGAGCCTCTGCCACACAGGCTGAGACAATGGGAGGCCCAACCCACATGCTCAGCAGCTCCCACCAAACTCTCAAGGTGCTGGGAGAGTCCCCCAGGGCCTGGTTGGAAATTTTCGCTGCCCTGGCAGGCCCCAACACTAGCTTGGGAGAGGTTAGGCCAAATCCTGGGGAGTTGGGGGGGGTCTCCATCACTAGACAAAATTGTCTCCACTTGTTAGCTCTTTTATCTTACTTTTCATGCTCCCCCCCCAATTGGGCCTACATGTTCTCTACCTTTGTGTCCAACTCACTTGAAAATTCAAAATTGCCTTGCTTATATAGCTCTAATTATAAGGACTCCGGGCTCCCAAGGGGAAGGACAAATCAGTAGGATTTTTCCATTCTTAGAAAAAAATCCCTTTCAGAGAACTTTCTAGTTCCTCTGTCTCTCACCGTCCCCTTCATTTCTACTCTTCTTCCTTTCTTCCTATCCTGCCTCCACTGTCTTCTCTTTCCCCTCCTCCTCTGCTCCCTCCTCCCCTCTCTCCTCTCCCTCTTCCTGGTAGACTCTTGGGTTCCTAGTTGCTCTCTGTAAGTCATGGCAGCCAATGGGCCCCTCCATCCATGCTGGGCATCTTCTTCTACTCCTCCACATCCTACTCTGGGATGCCTGGGTGATTGGGTCAGTCTTCCATGCTCTGGACTAGGTTGGTGTCTAATGAAGGGAGGGCAATGCCACCATCTCAAAATTCCTTCGTCCTTCCTCCTCCTCCTCCTCCTCCTCCTCCTCCTCCTCCTCCTCCTCCTCCACCCTTTGTTTGGCTGCCGGAAGACGTCTATAGAATGAAGAACTCTGGAATTGCTGTTGGCAGAGGGGAGACAGAGCTGAGCCTCAGCCAATGCCGGAGGATGGACCATGTGCTAAGGGAGGAGTCGATATGGCCGTGATGGAGAGTGAGCTGCAGCTCCTCTCTATAGAAGATAAGCACTGGAATTATTACAACTTTCCACGGGGCAAACTAAGGCAGAGGTTGGGGACAACAATGAGACAAACAAGATGACACCTTTAGCCACACACAGTGGAATACAGAGGCAGTGACAGCAACATTAATGCCGTCTTTGGAGGTCTGACCAGGGCAAGTTACTCACACCCTTCGGTGTGCTAAGCACTGAAACACGTAGGAGGCCAGGTCAATCTACCTATCGCTGCATTTTTACCATCTTTCACCAGAGAAACCAGGTGCTCAGACTGCACCCGAAACCCTGGCGGAGGGCCAGGCTAAACAGAACTGCAATGTCTGGGCAGGAGAGGCTCAGCCCTTGCCCAGGGTTCTGGGCCTCCACCTCTTCCTACTGCCAGCCAGAAGCAGAAGGTTCCCTTATGGGATCAACCCAACAATCAGGTCAGCCGGTGATGATGAGACTTGCAGGGGGCGGAAGGGGGGTGGTCTAAGAAGAAAAGAAGGAGATGAGGTGGATTGTTAGGCACCGTTCCTGGCTCTGTCTGGCAGCCTCTGTGGTCTCACTGGTAGCTGCTTGGGCCCTGGAGGAAGCCCTGGGCAGGTATGGTGTGCCTACCTGGCTCTGTGATACAGGCAAACACAGGCCAGTCCCTGGGCTACAGGGAGGGAGGCCCCAACCTTGCAGCATCAGTCCTGGCTCTGAAGAGGCTCCCTGCCATGGCCGAGGACCTCTTTGCATGCTAAGCTTTTACTTAGCCTCCTGATTTCTGCCATACCCACCCGCAGGCTAGCCCGTGGGATATTGGCTAGTTTCAAAAAAAAAAAAAAAAAAAGCCCATTTCAAAACATCAGTGTTTCCTTTAGCATCGCTCTGAGGAACAGTGTCCATGACATCAGAGGTTTAATACGGTTCCGATATGTTCTCTAATAAACACGAGCCTGCTTAAAAAAAAAAAATCATTCATGAAATGCCTAGGAGTCTTTTGAGGACTAGGTTTTAGGAAATCTGCAGGAGTGGGCTGGAGAGATGGCTCAGTGGTTAGAGCACTTGCTGTGTAAGCAAGAGGGCCAGATTTCAGACTCCCCCCGCAGAACCCATGTAAATGTCAGGTAGTACGGTGGCTCGCCTGTAATTCCAGCCTGTAATTTGATGAACTCTGGGTTTTATTGAAAGACCCTGCCTCAAAGAATGAGTAAAAGAAGATTCTCGACATCAACCTTGGGTCTACACACACACACACACACACACACACACACACACACACACAGAGACAGAGATACAGAGAGAGACAGACACACACACACACACACACACAGAGAGAGAGAGAGAGAGAGAGAGAGAGAGAGAGAGAGAGAGAGAGGAGAAGGGAACCTGCTGTAGAGCATCTTGGCCTTGGAGGATGAAGCACGCTTGGTTGAGAACATTACCCTGTGTCAATGTGTGAAGGCTGAGAACGGACCGATTATTCTAGGTTTTATTTCCACCACAAGAACCTTGCCCATTTGCTCGCAGGCAAGAAAAGGAAACGCAGGCCAGGTGTGATGGCCCACATCTGCAATCCCAGTGCTTGGAAGGTAGAGGCTTGAGGGTCAGGGGTTCAAGCTCAAGCTCATCCTTCTATACATAGCGAGTTTGAAGTGAGTCTGGGCTGTGAGAGATGGGGGTGGAGGGGACGGGAGGGAGCCGGTACATTATCTTGTAGACCCGTGTTTCGGCACCGACATTGCTGAATCCCAGACAACTACCAGCCGGTGTATTAGGTAAGCTGGGTGGGCGAGCAAGTGACAGAAACTTTCCAAGTCCCCGTGGCTTAACATTCAATAGCTCACTTCTCACCTGCACAAAGCCTGCTGTGGGGTGAGTGGCCTTTAGAAGGAATCCCGCGCGCCCCCCCCCCACCCCCCCCCCCCCCGCTGCTCCCCAGGGAGCTGGAGAGATGGCTCAGCAATTAAGAGCACTGGCTGTTCTTCCAAAGGTCCTGAGTTCAATTCCCAGCAACCACATGGTGGCTCACAACCATATATTCTGAGATCTGGTGCCCTCTTCTGGCTTGTAGGCATACATGCAGGCAGAACACTGTATACATAATAAATAAATAAATCTTAAAAGGAATCCCTCCTTCCAAAGGTGACTCACAGATTCATGCGCATGGCCTCACTACCTCCATAGGAGCTGGTCAGAGCTCTCCCATCAGGAGGAATGGCTTACCATTGTCTGAGACCCAGAGGGATCTGTGTGGGTCATGTAGTCCTGTTCAGTAGCAAGAAAGGTAGAAGTGTTTTCCTCTGGGAGTCCAGGAAAACGGGGAGAATGAGCCATGGGGAGATACAATGTCTTTACCATGAGGAAGAGAAATGCAGCTTTTAGAAGTTGGTACTACATTTTCCATCCACCAATGTGCCTCTTCCTCTACCACATCAGCCCAGAGGAAGGATGCCTGCCTGTGATTTTGTTATGAGGCTAAGTGAGCACCCTCCTGCCTCCCACTTTCCTGTGCCCATATATGGAATGAGATAAATGGACAGCTCAAGGTTGTGTCAAGGTTCTGTAAACTCAAGAAGGATATCATTCCATGTCCAAGGCTGAGGCCTCTGCCTCTGTGTTCTACATCCACAGGATATCTGTTGCTTATGCCCATCAACCAGCAAATGATAGATCAATTCTTCTTTCCTTGGCAAGATGGAAAGAACCCGTATTCGGTGCTAAGTTCTTTTTAAAATACGAAAGCTACTTTGGAAAAAAAAAGTTGTTGAAATGTTTGTAAAATAACTTTTGTTATTAGAACCTTATTTGTTTATTTAGTTTAGTTGTTTAGTGTGGCGGTGTGTGTGTGTGTGTGTGTGTGTGTGTGTGTGTGTGTGTGTGTGTGTGCGCCACAGCATGCGTGTGGAGATCAGAGGACAACTTGCAGACATGGGTTCTCTTCTTTTACCATGTGGGACCTGAGGGCTGTGGCAGCCTTCTTCAAGTGTGCAATTCCGTAACTCAGCAGGGCACTTGGCTCTCGTCCTGAGAGCTTTCCTGTCACGCGTGGTGGACACTGTGCCCACAGACCAATGTCCCACTTCCCGGGTGGCCCCCATTCTACTTTGCTTCTGTGACTTGATTATTTCCATGGCCTCGCACAAGTGGAAAATTTAAGAACTTTCATCCAAGAAGCATGTAAGAAGCAACGCCACAGATGAGTGGACTCTTGCTTCTCACCAGCTTTTGAGACGGGACGGACATCATGAGATGAGCGTCCCTTGCTGGATCTCTGCTCTTGGTGGCTGCAAAGCAATTAAAAAACACAACTGTGGAAGTTAAGATACTAAGATTTCCTCATAAAATAATCCACTTCTTGGGCTTCATCCGTTACTCTCCACGTTGAAGCCTCAGTACCATCAATATGACAGGCAGGCGATATTGCCTCATCTGTCATGATTTACTTAATGTTTTCTGAATTTAGTAATATTTGATTAAAATTTAATGTGAACATATCATACTATGCCATATATATTATTGCATCCATTAATCAGGTAACGATCATAATGAAATACCGGAAGGGTGGATGAAAAAGGAGCTGAAATCTTGATGTATGTTTGACATAATTCTGCGAGTGATTAACTAAAAATAAGAGTCAGTCTTACAAAAACTCATTAATATATATTACTTCTATAACCATCTATGTATCATCAGATATTTTTAACCTTTGTTAAGCTTGATTTTTTTAATTTAACAAAAGACAATAAATATTAATAACCGCGAAAGATATACATTATCCTATCGAAACACAAGTTGACAGAATGATTCATAGTTTTATTCTAATATTTTTGGGTATAATGATGTGTGTTAAAACATTAGCTAAGTTATTTAATCAGTTAGTCATGGGGAAAACGACACACAGTTAACATAGGGTTGAGTAAGATGCTAATTTAAATAGCACATCATATTTCTATCGTCTTCAACTTCCATGTCATCGAATATCACCAATAACCAGCACGACAATGTATAATGATGGATGCTCAGCCCGGGCTGACTTTGATGTGTAAGTATCCCCTTTTGTCCCATTTAAACAGGGAACTGGTCATCACTTGTTCTCTTTACTATTGCTGTTTTAATCAGCTAACTCAGGAGGGACCAGTTGGAGCTCAATCACCTATCTGTCCTGGCCATTGTAATAGTTGAAGAGGGGTGTGCGTTTGGCGAAGCAATTGAGCAGAGTAATCAGTTCAGTACAAGACAGTTTAATTGTGACTTGATGGAGGAACATTGATTATCTAAACACAATTATTCCTCCTAGTTGCTTGTCTCTTAGATTGTATTGAGATGTTCATCATTCACTCATCTGTCATCACTTTATTTTGAATTGGCCTTGTCTCATGACAGGTTCATGTTGGGTTCTGGGGTACAGGATGCCGTGACATGTTCCTGGTTCCCATACCCTGACAACCTGCTAATGGCTGGAAGTACAAACCAGTGTTAGCGGGGGTGGGGGGTGGTGTGTGTGGGGGTGGGATCCAGAAAGGAACCTAAAAAAATGATGTGGGGCACAGTGAAGACTTTCCAAGTCTGGGAGTATCTGGGAAGACCTCTCAGGAGGTTCTCTGCTCAGGTGTGAAAATAGCTCCAGGTCAGACACATGCAGTGGTGATGTGCAGGTATTTAGAGAGAATGAATAGCGTATGCAGGCTCCAAGGCATGATAAAGAATGTTCTCGGAGACGAGAGACCCACTCCCATGTTTAATGACTATGCACCAAAAAGGGATGATACAAATGTCAAGCTTTTTTTGGGGGGGTGGGGTGGGGTGCTGCCTCCTGAGAGGACTTTGTTTGAAGCCCAGGGCCAAAGCAGCTGCCTTCAGTCTACTTGGGTTTTGTGTTTGTCTCTGAGACGGTGTCCCTATGTAGTCCTGCCTAGTCTGGGATTCAATATATAGTCAAGGCTGGTTTTGAACTTGTAATCTTGCTGTATCCACCTCTGCAGGGCTGTTATTACAAGCACGTGCTCAAACTACCTAGAAGGGCTTGGTAACAGAGGATCCTTGAGAGAAGTAAAGATGGGGGAGGTGTGTAGGGATGATAGAGAAATGCACATTCTGAGACCACTGCAGGGGCGTTGCCCTGCAGAAGTATCATTGATAAAACACTCCCCAAAATTAACTTCATTTTTTAAAATATTCAAACAGAGCAACCATAGGCAGAAGTAGGAGCTGAGCTTGGTAATACGCTTTATGGCTAAGTCCTGTGTTAATGGGGGATTGCTTCCCACAAGGGATGAAGAATAGTTTTGAAAGCTGGGCATGATCATATGCTGTAATCCTGGTACTCAGGAAGCTTTGGCAGGGGGATTACCATGTGTCATAAGCCAGCTAGTGATATGTATCAAGACCCTGTCTTCAGACCAACCATTTAAACACGAGGTCCACTTTATCTTTTCTTTGGAAAGTGCTACTTAAATGGAAGTGTGAGCTGAAAGGGGTGGGAACAGGCCACATTATCAGGATTTGAGATAACAAACCCAGAAAATATTCAATAAAGGGTTCCTTCATATTTAAACAACGGCTTGAGGAAAACCAACAGTTTGACTCAGGTTATTGGGAAAAGAATTTTCTTGAAGGCGAAATTGTTTTAGAAGTAGGAGGTACCAGATCTAGGAAGAAAGGAAAGTGGTATCCGTATCCAGAAGGGAAGGTTAGATCTACCTGTCACTTGTAGTTGAATGGTTCGACCCTGTCCTCAGGGTGGGAAGTGCTCCCAGTTGGAAATCGGTGCTGTTCACGGGAGGATGGGTCCAGCCTGTGGAGAGGTCAAGCAGCATTTCAGTGACTTGTTGCAACACTCATGGTTCATGTTGATTTATCATTCCATCATCGTGTTATGTAAATAGGCGGCCTCTTTTTTGTATGTGTCTTGGGGTTTAATTGAGTTTGGGGCTGGGGGGAGGAGGTGGGAGGTTCCAGGGCTAATACTGTTAGCTTCTTCCTCAGTTGCAAACACTTCTCATGATGGATGAAACAGGAGCCATAATCACAGCAGCCAAACTGTTAATGGGATTCCTCCGTATGGGGAGGAGGAGGGCGATTATTCCAGCAATCTTTATGACAGTAACTCAGAAGGATCTGTAAACTAAAGAAAGTCACTTATAAATATGACCATGAATCAAAAATTGTAACGAGGTATGCTAATTTTCTGGCTTTTCAGCTACTCAAATTGTATTATTTTACAGAGGAGTAAACTCTCTTTTCTCTCTCTCCCCCCTCACCCCATTAGAACCAGAAAGAAACCCTCATATTTTTAAATGATTGACATTGCCAAATAAAAATGGGAAAACTCAACAGGTATGATTTGTATAATGAAAATGGAGTTGTTTCATAATTACAAAAAAAAAAAAAAACCCTTTAATTAAACCCAAGTCAAGCCAGTCTTTAAGTATCTAGCTTATCATCTAATAGTTTCTTTTGGGGATTTGGAAGTCAAAGCAGAAACCGCTCTCCCATCCCTGAAGAGAACTCTTGTTTCTACGGTTCAGTCCACGCTGTACCCTACAAGCTTTGAAACAAGAAATCTCTCATCGGAAGAGCCTGAGATTCTGAATCGATACCTGAGTCCTAACGACAGAGGAATCTTTACCAGCGGCCTCCTTCCCCTGTGGAGCTTCCAATACAAAGGTGTGTGGGAGGCAGTGGGAACTCAAGGCCTCCTCCATTGTTATCTGATAGCCGCTCCTGGAGAGGCCTGGCCGGAGTTTGCCGCACAGAAAAGCACAACCCACACAGCATCATTATTCATGCTTCCAGCTTAAGGCTTGTTTTGCACAGATGTGCCTTTCCGGCTTGGCATCTGCAGCCGGGGACTGTTGTTCAGCTGAAGAAGATGCGTCATCTTAGCACCGACTGAGATTTCGTGAACACCTTTTGTTAAACATAACATAAAGAGGGGGATGCCTGCCAGGAGTGAGGTGGGTACCCCAGCAAAGCCATACTGCAGCATTCTTCCCGGGGTGTCAAAGAGAGACGAGGGTACTTTATATAGCACACCAACTAATGCAAAAGTAGTAAGGAATTTCCTGGCAGTGATAATAGACGGCACGCGTCGACTTCCGGTACGCCGGTGTGCGCACTGTATTTCTCTCAAAGCCGTGGCATTATTTAAAAAAAAAAAAAAACAAGTCTTCAATTCATTCTTAAAAGTAAATTAACCTCCCTCCCACCCTTGGATTCCGACATTTCTTTGAGGGAATTGCTGCATCTATTGGAGCAAGAGCGAGAGAGGAGTCGCTGACGTAGACAAAATGACGAGAGACTATGTTCATTAACAGTTATTGAGTGCCTACTGTTAGCTGGGCGGTGGGTGCGACGACTGCTCCCAGACCTGATTTCTTATCGCTTCCGCAGCTCTGCCAACTCCCATCTCAGGCAAGTTAAAGTTGATGTGAGCAGCTTCGGTGTGGGGACTCAGAGGGCAGGATCTCACAGAGATCATTGACAGGTAGAGGGACGATAGTTAAGACCTCATGGCCCACGGTATTTATTTATTTAGAGTGTGTGTGTGTGTGTGTGTGTGTGTGTGTGTGTGTGTGTATACGTATGTGCTCGCACATGCAGGCTTGAATGCCGTGGCACACGTGTGGAGGCTGAAGACAGCTTTGGGAAATTGATTCTTTCCTTCCACCTTATAGCAGGTCTCTCGTTCTTCCTATGCTGCATATTCAGACTTCTGAGGTGGGTTCTGGGGATTGAACTCAGGTTGTCGGGCTTGTCAGCAAACCCCTTTACCTGCTGAGCCGTGTCGCTGGCCCACTCTCCCTTATTTCCAACCGTGTTTTAAAGATAGGGTCCAACAGAGCAAAGTTCTGGGCGATTCAGGCCTGTTGCTTCTCCTCCTCTCCATGATCTCTGGCAAGTCACTTTCTTCCTTTTGGGGAAGGGAGGGAAGGGTCGAGAATGGGGAGGGACGGGAGGCTGAAGGGAAGCATGGAGAAGGAGGAACAGAATAATTAGTGCATGAGGAATGTGATTGCAAAAGTCAGGTGTGGTGGCGCAGGCTTGTTATCTTATACTCAGGAGGCCGAAGCGGGAGGATCTTGAGTTTGAGGCTATCCTGAGCTACGTGGGAGGAGCTTGGGTTGGAAGCCAGCCTGTGCTACATGAATGAAGCCCTGTCTCCTGAACACATGAACAACAAAAAAGCTGCAAAAACAAGGAACAACTTGTCAGGTGAAAACTGCTCAATTTAATTGGAAGGCTTAATTTTTTCCCACTTAATTAGCATACAGCTTCCTGCCAAATTCTGAGATCAAATTAATTATTAGCTAATGCCTAACTTCCACCTGAGAATGTTGCTATCATCGGTGAAATGTAACTATATCTGACTTAGGTATCAATCATTTACACCTTAGTGCAATAAAGAAGGGATTAGTTTAAGAGCAGTGTAAAGAAGTGTGAGCGCTCAAGGGATGGATGTACAGCCCTGAGAAGCAAACAGTGAGTTAGTGTTCTGACGGAAGCCCTGAGTTTCATTCCGAGAAACTCACCACCACCTGTAATTCCAGCTCTGGGGTGGACTGGGGCCTCTGGCCTTTCCAGGTACCTACATTCATGTGCACATACCTACACATATACATATAATCGAAAGTAAGAAGAGTAAATCTTTTTCTAAAAATGTGTGAGCATTTTCTGTCTAAAGAACATTCCCAACAGGAGACTGAGATGTTAGAAAGGATGCCCTTTCTCCTTAAATTGTAATTCAAAACTTCCCAAAGTATTCCTTTCTTTTTCTTCGTGTGTGTGTGTGTGTGTGTGTGTGTGTGTGTGTGTGTGTGTGTGTGTAGACCAGATAGTAAACTCGGGTATCATTATCCCTCAGGAGCTGTCCACCTTTTTTTTTTTTTTTTTTTTTTTTTTTTTTTTTTTTTTTTTTTTTGGAGGTAGAGTCTCTCCCTGGTCCTAGGGTTAGGGAGATCCACCCATCTCTACCTCCCTAGCTCTGGAATTACGAGTGTGCGCTACCACACCCAGCTGGTTTGATGTGGGTTCTTGGGAGCTCAGGCTCAGGTACAAGTGTTTGTATGTCAAGCACTTTACCTGCTAAACTGTCTCCACAGCCCACAAGATTTCTTTTGTAACTCATTTCGTAACCAAACCTGATTTGACCTGAACTCACTTGGCAGCCAGACTTTGCCCTCGATGGACACGAGCCCATTTAGATCCCTCATGGAACCCCATTGTGGTCATATTTATATGCCCGGCTGCTGAATGGTAATAGCTTTGAGAAAACAAAACTTCATTCCAGGCCTTGCTGGGGATCCAGCGTGGTTTCACAGTAGGGAACTGAGGAAGAACATTGCCTGTCCAGTGACTCTGGTTGGTCCTCCACCAATGCCCTTGATACTTCAGAATTATTTGCATCTGACCCGTCAGCACAGGAAGTCACTGAAGGTCAGTGGTTCCAGCTTCAGGCCTCAAAAGTGATCCTGAACTGGCATTGCCATCAATCACCTGCATCACCGGTGTCCCCAATACACCATCACAACCAGGATCAGAGGGCAGGAGGGCAGGCTTCCTGCCTTGGAAGTTAATTTCTGTGGAGAAGTTCCCAAATATTCAAAATTGGCAGTTTAAAGTAAAATAAACGTGTATAATAGTTAACTTTGACATGGAAATCTGTCTCATCCCCCCTTGCCTCAGAATTAGGATGCAGACAAGCCTCTCAGAGTTCTTCTCTTCCCCCTGAGCATCTCCTTTCCAACAGAAACTGGAGTTCCTCTTTCTGTGCTTGCATGGTGGATTCCGCTTTGTGTGCACAGACTGTGTGAGCTTGTTGAAGATCAACGATTCTCTCTCTCTCTCTCTCTCTCTCTCTCTCTCTCTCTCTCTCTCTCACACACACACACACACACACACACACACACACACACACACACACACACACACGAACACCTCAGAATCTGCAGGGCACTGGCTTTAGGATCCCTCCCCTGTACATACCCAAATCTGAGAATGCTGAGTCCCTTGTATCAAACGGTATGCTATTTGTACACAACCCACACATGCTCCCTGTGCTCAAATCCCCTCTAAATCACTCAAAATCCCTCTCACAACATAAATGCCATGTAGTTGTCACTCTGTTGCTTATGGGATACTGACACAGACAAAATGTCTGTGTGTGTTTGCGTAGGTGTTTTTCTGAATGCTTTCAGTTGATGGTCGGTTGAATCTGTGGGCACGGAACCTGTGGATGCAGAGTGGATTGTATAATAATACGACATCTTTTTTTCTTTCTCTTTTTCTTTCTCTTTTCTTCTTCTTCTTCTTCTTCTTCTTCTTCTTCTTCTTCTTCTTCTTCTTCTTCTTCTTCTTCTTCTTCTTCTTCTTCTACTTCTCCTCCTCCTCCTCCTCCTCCTCCTCCTCCTCCTCCTCCTCCTTCTTTTTGAGACAGAGTCTGGCCTGTCTTAGCCTAGGCTGGCCTCAACTCAAACTCATTGTGTAGCCAAGAATAACCTTGGACTTCTGATCTTCCTGCCTCTGTCCTCCCGAGTGTTGGGATAAAAGACATATGTAGCGCCGGTGCTATCTAATTTGGCACTGTGCACGTCAGGCAAGCTCTCTACCAACTGAGTCTCACACCCAACCTCCCCCTACTGCTGGCTGATGTTGGTTATTTGAGCTTCGGATCAAGCCCAGGACCTTGCCCATGCAACTTGTTCTTTTGTTTTCTCCTGTTTCTGTTTCTCTGAGGCCGTCCCAGTTGTATGTAGTCCAGGCTGGCCTGGAACTTGTGGTCATCCTCCTGTCCCAGTCTTTCAGGGTGGGGGGATTGCAGATTCGAGCTAGCATGCCTGGCTTTGCAGCCTGTTCTGATAGAGGACTTGAAGTTAAAATTAGCCCTTCCTTTTCTCCTCCTGTTTAAATAACATTATTTCTTCAAAAAGAATAATTCAAATAATAATTTATTTTAGAAGATTGATCATTTTTCAGAATTATAAGGCAATTTAAAAATATGTATCTTAAAATAGGCAATATCTTCTTCCACAGCTAACTAGTTTCAAAGTTCTGGATCACAAGTTTGTTCTCAGCACTTGCTACAATCCCTTCAGGAAGTCACTAACAACTCTAGTAATAAGTACAGCCAACAGGCTTGATAGGCAAACTGGCACAGAACAAAACCAAACCACCCGTGTATCACTATGTAGCCCAGGCTAGCCTGGGACTCATTGTCCTGCTGTCTTACCCTCTGGAGTGCTGGGATCACAAGTGTGTTTCCTTGGAGTCTAACAAGAAGTACCAGATAGGCTGTGCTAGCGAATGGATGTGAAGAGAGGAAGACGAGCCTACAAGGGAGGCAAGGGGAAGGCAGAGGAGCCAGCTGGTTAGGGAGGGGCAGGAATAGATGGAATCTAAGTAAGGATTTCTACCAGAAAACTTCTAGCTATGGTAAAAATATCCGTCCCTGTGCAGACGGTTTGCTTCATACTTTGTGCCATACCCCATTTCCATGATGACCAGTGGGAAAGTACAGAAAAGACCTGTTGGCGGGCTGCTTTATCTCAGGACTTCCATGTGGACAGATGTGCACGATTGCCTTCCCAGCAGCAGACGCCGGATGCCATGGAGACACGGTCTTCTGTCGTCAGCTGCTCTCTCCAGTACTCGGCTGCTTGGGGGAGCCAGGGATCCTCTGGAGGACAGTGCCAGTGTGGTCTTCAAAGATGGGGCCTTCCTCTTTCAAGAGGGACGGCGATGAAAAGAAAGGAGGGCAGGCGTGGGAGGACCCTAAAGACCCACAGTGGGAGGCCAGAGGCCGCAGGCCTGCCACAACTTCAATGGGGCAGCTATGAAAATAAGACTTTTCACGGACCCTCCTAGAAGCCGAAGACCTATGATACACATATTACGTTCGTCACATAGATCAAGACGACAGCTTTGCTCATCGGAAAAGCAACTGAAGTGGGTAACCATAGCAGGGGCCAAGAAGTCAGGAGACCTCACTTCCGGCTTGACATCCCCCCATTGTGGGGTGACTTAAGCTTTCCCTCCCATTGACGGCTGCTATTACATAGTTTCTAGCTTCTAGGTGAGAAGGACGGCACATTATGAAACGTCTTTAAAGTTCTCTCACTGAGACTTGGGCTTGAAGCCCAAGACACTATAGAGTCATATGAAAATCTGGGAGGTGGGAGGGCAGCAGGGACCCCCCCCCCCACGAGGGCAGCTGCTTTCAATTTATCAGGGATTCTTAACCTGACCATAAGTGTTTCGCCATCATTTCCAGAACCGGCGCTATTTATAGAGAAATAAATCATTAACTTATCGCCGAGGCTAATCCTAAAATATAGTTGTTTGTGTATGACTCGGGGGGGAAAAGTCTATTTACCAACCCGTGTAAACAAAAACACTTCAATGATCTCCATCTTTAAGCATTTTAAATACAAACAGATTTGGGAAAGCAACATTTCTATTTCCACAAAGCACTAGAAAAGATTCGGAGGCTACGCTATTTGGCTTGAGACCGAGTCTCATAACAAAGCAGGTTCTCCCCCAAACCAGGACCAGTTTGGAGTCTGTGATGCAGCATAGTCTTCTATTTATACGGTAGAAACAATTGAACATTCAGGGTGGCTCAGAGCTTCTGGAGCTCATGTCTCCCTGAGAAAGCCTATGGGTCAGGCTGTGTGGGAAATCTGACAAGGCAGTCACTTTCTTCTGATTCTGGAGGGAGGTCAACATCAGGGAAGCCCTGGGGCAATCTCTGGGTGAGTCTGGTCATGGGCTGTTCAAAAAAACAGAACTGTTTTTGGACTATGAACTTGTTCATCTCCTGTATTTTGCTGCCCTCCCCCAATAAATACCAAGCTTGAAAGATGCTTAAGGCAAATAGCAGGAGAGACTGGACTCAAGTAAGATGAGCTGTAGGAGGTCTCATCTATTTACCCTTCCCAGGGTGATCCATGCGTCCCTCTTTGGGTCTTCCTTGTTAGCTAGCTTCTCTGGAGCTATGGGTTACAATCTGATTGTCCTTTGCTTTACCTCTAGTATCCACTTATGAGTGAGTAAATACCATGCTTGTCCAGGTTACCTCACTCAGGATGATATTTTCTAGTTCCATCCACTTGCCTGCAAATTTCATTATGTCATTGTTTTTCTCTGCTGAGTAGTACCTCATTGTGTATATGTACCACATTTTCATGATCTATTCTTCGGTTGAGGGGCATCTAGGTTGTTTCTGGGTTCTTCCTATTATGAATAATACTGCTATGAACATAGTTGAGCATGTGTCTCTGTGGTATGATTGAGCATTCCTTGGGTATATGCCCATGAGTGGTATAGCTGGGTCTTGAGGAAGATTGACTCCCAATTTTCTGAGAAACCACCACACTGATTTCCAAAACTGGGGGTGAGGGGTAGGGGATAGAAGATGAGAACATAAGGGAATGGGATGGTTGAGCTGGAACAGGGATGGAGTGGGAAAGCAATGAGAGAGATACCCTGATGGAGGGAGATATCATGGGGCTGGAGAGAAACCCAGTGCTAGGGAAGTTGCCAGGAATCCCTAAGGATGACCCCAGCTTGGACTACTAGAAATAGTGGAGAGGGGGCCTGAACTGAACTGGCTTGCCCCAGTGATCAGACTGGTGAATACCCTAAATGTCATCACAGAACTCTTCTCCAATGACTGATGGAGGCAGATGCAGAGATCTACAGCCAAACACTAGGCAGAGCTCCAGGAGTCCAGTAGTAGAGAGAGAAAGGAAGGATTCTATGAGCAAGTGCCTCAGGATCATGATGGGGAAACATGCATGGACGACCAAACCAAACTAGAGGGAACTCATGAAAGTTGGATCAATGGCTGTGGAGCCTGCATGGGACTGGACTAGGCCCTTGCATGGTGAGATAATTATGTAGCTTGATCTGCTTGGGGGGCCCCCTGGCAGTAGAATCAGAATCCATCCCTGATGCATGAGGGGGCTTTTTGGAGCCCACTACCTATGATGGGACACCTCAGGCAGCCTTGAGGTAGGGGGAGGGGCTTGGACCTGCCTCTACCTGATGTGCCTCCCCATGGGAGGCCTTGTGTGTGTGTGTGTGTGGGGAAGTTGGGGGGTGGGAGGTTGGGAGGGCAGGAGGAGGGAAGAGGGGGATCTTTGGTGTGTAAAATGAATGAAAAAATTTTCTTAATAAGAAAAAAAAGATGAATTGTAGGACTTCCTGCTGGAAGATTTTTTTCCTAAGTCTCAAGAACTCTTCTAGGAAGAAAATAACTGAATTTTGTTTTGTGTTTGCTTATTCCTCAGAGCTTACTGTGGAAGAAGCTCTCTGTATGGCAGTACATATCGAGGCGGCCCTAGGCCCTACCAGAGCAAACACAAGGCACAGTACATGGTCCTCGGGCCACTTGGCATTGGGCCTGGTTTCTAAGGAGGATGTTAAAGGTGAAAGGTAACCGTCAGTGTGTGAAAACATTGGGAAGTCCTGTGGGAGCCCAGGACTGCAGGATTCCTGTGCTCGAGTGTGTTTGGGAGACAGTGTGAGCTGGCTTAGGGTTCCTCTGACAAGGTGAACCCTGAGCCGAGGAAGATGCATATAAGAAAAGTCATACCACATCTACGAAGTGTCAATATCATGCTGCTGCTTCAAAGCCGAAGTGGTGTCTAGATGTAAAATGGTACTTAAGTTGCCGTAAAAGACACACTATTAGAAAAGTAGTTCCGGCCAGGCGGTGGTGGCGCACGCCTTTAATCCCAGCACTCGGGAGGCAGAGGCAGGCAGATCTCTGTGAGTTCGAGGCCAGCCTGGTCTACAAAGTGAGTCCCAGGAAAGGCGCAAAGCTACACAGAGAAACCCTGTCTCGAAAAACCAAAAAAAAAAAAAAAAAAAAAAAAAAAAAAAAAAAAAAAAAAAAAAAGAAAAGAAAAGTAGTTCCGATAATTACATGTAGTCCATGAAATCCGGTTGCTATAAAAAATGTGGATCCATAGATCTGAAATAGAGAAAGGGGTTTCAAAGTATTCTGAAGCTTGAAGAATAGTGAAGTAGATTCCAAGTAGGATTGAAATAAGTAGAGCTTGGTTTATGTTACTACGTTTTCCTTCTATTAGGCTATGATGGGCTCATGTAATGGAGACCCCAGGTATGCCCACGGTGGGAACGGTGCCTGTCAACAGGGCCTTCACAGCCTTCACAGCATGGGCCTCACCTGGGGTCTCGGAAACTAGGCTGGCGTGGGTAGCATAATGAAGTACCAGAGACCACATGGCTTATCTAGCAGGTGTTGATTTTCCACAGTTCTGGAGGCCAGAAGTTCAAGATCAAATTCTTGTCCTGGTGATGGTCCTTCTTGCTCACAAGAGAATGCCATCTTTTTCTTTCTTCTTCCTCCGTTCTTCCCTCAATCTCCTTTCTCTCCATGCTCCACCCCCCTCTTTCTCTACAGAAGCTTACAGATCCCAGGGTCTGGCCTCAAATTTGCTGTGTAGCTGAGAATGAACCTTGAACTTCGGATCCTGTTTCTACCCTCCGACTCCCAAGCTCTGGAATTACAGATGTGCATCACCAGATCCACTTTATGGAGTGCTGGGATTGAACTCAGGGCCTTGTGCATACAACTCTTTTTTTGACCATGAGGCCTAAAGTCTCTGTGAGGCAAGAAGTAAGGGTGTTTTTAGAAGCTTGAGCAGATGCTCAGAACTGGACTGGCTACATCTGGACATCTTGTTATTTGACAAAACATAATAAAATAAATAACTAAAGCCATATTTGGTGAAGCCTCTGTAGTTGGAGGCAACTGACATTATCTAAGGTGTGCTGTATTGTTTCTTTTCCGTTGCTGTGATACAACACCATGACCAAGGCAATGACGGACAGAAGGGGTTATTTTGGGCTCATGGTTCCAGAGGGAGAAAAGCCCATCACCATCATGGCACAGAAGCATGGACGTGGGCAGGCATGGCCGCTGGAGCAGCAAGCCTGAGAGCTCACATCTTAAACCACAAGCAGGAAGCAGAGAATGCAATAGGAATAGCGTAAAGCTTTTGAAACATGGAAGACTGTAGAGAGCTGCATGCCGCACCCTAAGATGGCGCTGGCTTCCGCCTTCCACCCTCCCGACGGTGAGCGCTCTCTGTGATAAACAACTCCTTATTTGGCTAAGGCTGAGGATTTGGCTTGCTTCCGCCCACCTGGACCTATCTGCAGTACCCACGTGGCAGATTGGGGTTGGCTGCCCAGAAGCTATTTAGGTTGTGGGTTGGCTTTCCCCGGGGTCAGAAGTCAGAAGATTGTTCAAGGTTCCTGAATAAACTGCTGAAAGAAGAGCTCGGTGTTGCGTCTTCCTTGCGTCTTCCTTGCTGGTCGAGGCGGACGCGACAGAAGACTATTATTACCAGTAACATTCTTCCTCCAGAAAACCCAGACACCTAAATCTACCCAAACAGGACTGGGGACCAGCCATTCAAATGCCTGAGACTGTGGGGGGACATCTAAACCACCACATATGGCCATAGTCAAACTGTGCCGCTAAGGCCCCTTCCACCCACTGCTGTGACCTAGGATTTTATCGCCTCTCTCTCCTTCCTAGGACACCTAGGATTTTATCGCCTCTCTCTCCTTCCTAGGATGCACCTTGAGAGCAAACTGTCACCTTTGCATCCCTGGTGTCCTGGACAGCTCCGACAAAAGCTGGGACTGTGTAAACCCTGGGAGCACGCGTGTGTGGACAGCTGCCTCGTATCAGATATACTCCGCACAGCCTCACTGCTGCCAACACGCTTTGAGTAATATTCAGGAGATGATAGAGACAGATTGGTGATGACTCATGGGATACAGTGAGAAGCGAAAAGGGAAGGAGATCCAGGAGGAGGCCCTCGGGTCTGGGCCAAACTGTTCCAGAGGAGCTGAATGACATTCCCCAGCCAGGAAACACTAAGTAAGCCCGTACACTTGGTAAGACAATGGGCTTTATTGTTCCCTTTGAGATAAGAAAAATAAGACTGAGAGAAACAAAATCTTGCCCAAGATCAAACCACTCAGTGGAAGAGCAAGGATTGGGCGGCTTTGTGACTGTCTTGACAAGTGTATTGGCATCTGCCAGCAGCTGAGGCTGCACTCTTGGGGACACTAAGCATCATGTCTATTGTTTTTTTCTTTGTTCATTTCTTTCATCCCTCCCTTCCTCCCTTTCATTTCACCTCCCCTCTCTCCCTTCCTCCCTGAGCTGGGACTCAAACCTAGGTTGTTTCACATGCCAGGCAAGTTCCCTACCACTGAGTTCCAGTGCCCCCCTCCCCAACTCTTTCCAGCGCCATTGAGATATTAAAGACATTTTTACTATTTTGAGTGTGTGGATGTATGATGAACATGCCATGATGTGCACGTGACAACCTGAGGACAACTTTCAGGAGTCAGTTCTCTTCCTCCACCAGGGACTCCAGAGGTCAAGCCCAGGTTATGCGGCTTGGCAGCAGGCAGGCAACTGCTTTTACTTTCTGAACCATCTTGCTGGCCCCCACCCCTTAAACTCTTCTAAAACATTTTTTTTAAAGGAAAATGTCTTTGGGAAATTAGAAGTGTCCAAGTAAAAGGAAGGTGTATTTCCGTCTGAAGTATACTACATATGTGTAAATACACTTAAGGGTGTGCTCATTGCATGGTTTTTCCTTTTACTCATCAAGTTTTCCTTTTTAAAAATGTATTTATTTTTTAATTAATTATGTATACAGTGTTCTGCCTGCATGTATGCCTGCAGGCCAGAAGAGGGCACCAGATCTCATTATAGATGGTTGTGAGCCGCCATGTGGTTGCTGGGAATTGAACTCAGGACCTCTGGAAGAGCAGCCAGTGCTCTTAACCTCTGACCCATCTCTCCAGCCCCTCTTTCTTTCGTTGTTTTTTTTTAAACTAAATAACCATGACTTTATTATTATTATGTGTGAGAGAGACGGAGAGTAGGTTAATATAAATGTCGAAATGCATGGGCTGAGGTCGGAGGACGGCTTTTGAGAGTCACTTCAGTCTCTCTTCCTTGTTGAAATGGAGTTTCATTTCTGCCACACTGCATACCCTAGGCTAGCTGGCCTGTGAGCTTCTGGATGATTCTCTTGTCTCCGTCTCCCATCTCGTCACAGGAATGCTGGGATTACAGATGCATATCACCACATCTGGCTTTGATGGGTTATCAAACTCAGGTCATTAAGCTCATGTGGCAAATGCTTCTACCTGCCTGAATCATTTCAATGGCCCCCAATTTTTCTTTATTAACTTTATGGGGAGCACTTCACATTTTAGGGTCTGTATATGTGAGTGGTTCAAAGGTTTCCCAAACTCAAGGCAACTCAAAGCACTATCACAGCAGTATATATTTACCTACCATCCACCTACCCATCCACCTACCCATCCACCCACCCATCCACCCACCCACCCATCCATCCATCCATCCATCCATCCATCTATCCTTCCATCCTTCCACACACCCACCTATTCATCCATCCATCCACCCACTCATCCATCCATTCATTCACCTACTCATCTGTTCATCTACCTACCTGTCTATCATCTATCCATCTATGCATCCATCCACCCATTTACACACTCACCTACCCACTCATTTATTAATTCATTCATCCATATACCTACCATCCATATACCCATCCATCTAGCCATCCACCCACCTATTTACCCATCCATCCATCTATTCATCCACCCACCTACCCACTCATCCATCCATTCATTCGCCTACTCATCTATTCATCCACCTACCTGTCTATTATCTGCCTAGCCACCCACTCATCCATCCATCCATCCATCCATCCATCCATCCATCCATCCATCCATCCATTTACCCACTTATCCACCCACTCATTTTTTAATCCATTCATTTACATACCTACCATCCATCCATCCATCCATCCATCCATCCATCCATCCATCCATTCATCTTTTTTTGTCATCTATATATTCTTTAATTAAAAAAATAAATGAGTTAATATATTCCAAGCACACAGTGTTGTCTGGAACATAGGAGCATTGTAAATATTACCCACTATAATTTTTTATTTTTATTTTTTTTACCCACTATAATTTTTTAATTTAAAATTTCTTTTATGTGTATGGGTGTTTTGGCTGCAGGCATGTCTGTATATCACATGTATGCAGTGGCCAGAGACAGTGTCAAATTCTTAGGAACTGGAGTTATAGATGGTTATGAGCCACTATATGGGTACCAGGAACTGAACCCTGGTCCTCTAGAAATGCCATGAGTGCTCTTACCCACTGAATTATCTTTCCAGCCCCTTTGATGGTATTATTGATGATGATTTGGGATCTACCTCTCAAGAATTCCTTCTGGATAACTACTTTATCCCAAGCATATAGGGACCCAAAATTCTGCCATGTTTAAAAACAGGCTTAAAATATGTCATCCTTTCATGTGATTTAGGAAAAAGATTTTTAAAATTACTAGTATTATGATTATAAGAAAAATTACTTTTCTCTAAGCCATATTTAAGTTCTAATTTCCTATCAAGCATAAGCCAATCCTATACTGTAATTGAATAAAATTTGCTTCAAATGTATATGTAACAATACATTTTAACAGGCTGGGAATCACATATTTGCTTAAACAATGGAAAACTTTACAAAACCTTGTATTTAAGATATTACTTTTTAATATCTTTGCATTAAAATGAAAATGATTACTTTTTAATATTGCTGGAAACAACCCTATCCCCAACTGTAAAGATATATTTCTTGTGTGATTTTATTATACGCTTAATAATAGTACCTGTGAGCTCAGATTTCTTTTGAATAAAATTGATTGGAAACTATATCCGCCCTAAAGCATCTTTAATGTCATTACAGGCGGGTTGGAGTAAATTAAGCGGTATTTAGGCACCAAAGTCTTTAATTCGATCGAGTTTGAGTAGGAGGTAGACATTATGAGGTCCAATTAAAAAAGTCGCTAATGTTTTTACATCTGAGTAGGAGTAAATTAAACAAAATCACTCCTGAGCTGCTAATATCATTTTAATTGAATGTCATTCGGCTTCTAAGTGCTGTTACCACAGTACAGATAATGAAGCTGCTTCTGCAGTGTCTGAGACGGGAGTCGGGGTGGGCACTAAGGGTAAGGCCATAGGCTAGGCCATGATGGGGGCTGACCAGTGCAGAAAGAACTCGGCTATGGCTGTGTGTACTTAAAATTCACGGGAACTTGGGGCTGGAGAGAGAGTGAGCTAGCTCAGCGGTTCTCTTGCCAAGGACCTGAGTTTGGTGCCACCCACACCAGATGGCTAACAAACCACGGGTAACTCCAGCGTTAGGAGATCCATGCTTCCTGTTGGCTTTTGCAGGCACCTGCACTCAGGTGCACACACCCACACACTCACACATGCAAGGACATATAATTAACAATAAAGTAAATCCTTAAGACTATATTGGCTCCTCATGGGCTCACGCAGGGAGGGACCAGAGGGTCACAAAACCATAAGGCATGAACTCGGGAAAGGGACCTGTGTGTGGGGGCAGGGGATAGCGTGGATGGGAGGGAGATGGGAGTGGGAATAAATAGGATGCATTATACACATGAATGAAATTTTCAAAGAGCAAATTATAGAGGTAGAGAACGCAATTGTGGGTCACAGAATCGGGATAATACCCCCTTGCTACAGGTTGTATCTCTGTTTCCTGGCGGATCCGTGTGGAAAGTCTACATCGTTCCTGAGGAGGGCATGCAGGGACTCCTACCTATGTTACCACCAGGAAGTATTCATGGGATTGGGTTCACTGGAAAATCTGATATTGAGACAACAGTTAAGACACAAGAGGCTGGGCGGTGGTAGTGCACGCCTTTAATCCCAGCACTCAGGAGGCAGAGGCAGGCGGATCTCTGTGAGTTCGAGGCCAGCCTGGGCTACAAAATGAGTTCCAGGAAAGGTTCCAAAACTACACAAAGAAACCCTGTCTCAAAAACAAACAAACAAACAAGACACAAGAGAACAGTGGGAACTCAGACATTCAAAGCCATACAAACCAAGTAATATTTCTTTTGTACATCCACCCCTGTGAGACCAGAGATGATTTTAATATGTGAAGGAAGAAAATCTAGAAGACAATGTCCAGGGCTGGAGCATAAGCATGGAGGTTATCACTGCTGTTACTTTTGTTATTTACACAAAGTTTGCAAAGTTTTGACTAGGGAAACAGAGTAACAAATGAAAACCGCCCTTCTGGTTTGTTTGTTTTGCTTTGTTGTTGTTTGAAACAAGGCCTTAATATTTAGCCCAGGCTGGCTTTGAACTCATGATCTTCCTGCCTCATCTCCTGAGTGCTGTGATGACAAGTGTGTGCCACATATCACTTTTAAAGGTTTTTTTTTTAAACAGAGACAGAATTCGTGTGACAGAAAATTCATTATTTGATTATGTCCAAGATGCCTTTAGTATTTTCCCTAGACTGTGGAGCCAATAACCGTAATTACAAGCAATTTCCATCTCCCCAAAGGACATCTTGTGCCTGTGAACATCACTCCCAGTTTCCTCTTCCGCTTCCCCAGAAGAACCCAAATTCTCATGCTGTATTCATGGTAGCGTGCCCATTCCAAATATTCAACTTATGCAGAGGCATGTGGTACTTGTCTTTTTGCTGCTGGGTCCTGTCGCCCATGTTTTCGAGGTTCATTCATGTTTAGCATGTTCATTTCCTTTAAAAAATGTTGTGATGATGATGATGATGATTGTTATTTGTATGCATGAGGTACCTCTGAGCACACTCTTGTCACAGTGCATGTGTGGAGGTCACAGGATCGCTTTGTGGAGTTGGTTTTTTTTCTTTCTACCTTTTTATGGGCCTAGGGACTGATTCCAGATTTGCCAGGCTTGCAGAGCAAGAACCTTTACCCATTCAACCATCTTTCCAGGTCCAGGTCTCCATCCCTTTTTCACAGCCAAATACTATTTCATTGTGTGGGCATACCACATTTGGCTGATCTAGTCATCCATGGTGGATCTTTGGAGTGTTTTCTGCCTCTTGACTACTACAAATAAAGTTGACATTAACATTAGGCATCATTTCAGTTCTCTCAGGTACATGATAGAGACGGAGTTGCTGGGTCAGATAGTAATTGCGTATTAGCTGGACTATTTTACATTCTCTCTGCAATGGACAGGAGCCCTAGCGTCTCCATTTGGAACTAAATGCTAGTAACGTTGTGCTGTTTGGGATTACAGCCTTCCTGGTGGGTGTGGAGTAGTATCTCACTGTGGTTTTCAGTTGTATTTCCCTAATGACTAATGCCATTGAATACCTTTCCGTGTGCCTTGTGGCCATTTATATCTCTTCCTTGGAAGAGTGCCTATTCTAGGCTCCTGAGGTTTGAATGTTCTTACCAAAATGTGTGATGAAACGTAATCCCCACTGGGAGGTATTGAGAAGTAAGACAGGACCCTTCTTGAGGTGATTAGGTCATGAGGACTTATGAGTGGATGGATGTATTCATGGATTAATGAACTAATAGATTATCTCTAGAGCAGACCTGTTTTGAAAGCCAGCGTGGGCTCTGTGTCTTGCATGCTCTCTTCTTGCGTCCATGGTGTGTCATATCCTGCCCCATCTGCAGAGCTGTTGCTATTAAGAGGACCTTCACCACATGCCGCCCTGTGACCTGCTCCAGAACTGTGAACTGAATCAACCTTTCCCCCACCATAAATTGATCACCCAGTCCATGCTTTCCACTTACATTAACAGAAAACAGACTCAGAAAATCTGTTCTTGGATTTAATTCACACTTTTCTTTTGTTATTGAATTCTCAGAGTTCCTTATATGTTGTGTGTATGGTAAAAAGGTCCGAGTCCACTTTTGGATTTGAAAACCTACCCAAACCCACTCATCCCTGAGCACAAGATCCCACCAATCCCTAGGCTTGGCTTGAAATCTTACCAGTTCCCACCCTGGAAATCTCTACCCTGGAAAACTCCTCCCTCAAGAAATCCTCTGCCAGGCTGTCTCCTGCTCAGTTCCCTACTGCTTGTCACTCAGGCAGAGGCTTTCCCAATAAATCTCTTGGGTGAGGTTTGTTGTGCAGTGTGACTTTGTGGTATTCCTTGGCTCTGGACTGCCAGGACACCTTTCCCTTCAGAGCTGTAACCCGTGTATGGGGAAATCCTCTCCCCTCAGAGCTGTAACACTGCCACTGGGGAGGCCTCTTCCCTCGGAGCTGTAACTCTTACCCTGTGTACCAAACCCTTATCAGAGAGCTGACTTACATGTGCTCCTATAAATTGTCTTTTCTGCTTTCTTGGTGTTGTCTTTTGACACACAACTTAAAATTTTGATCAAATTAGGAATCTGTGTGTGTGTGTGTGCCTGTGTAATGTTTAAAGGAACTGCTCCTAATCCAAAGCCTCACAGACTTACTCTGTGACCCCCCCCCCCATTTTGACCCTTTCATTTGAGTCTATGACGCATTTGAAGTTAATTTTATATGTGGTGAGGCAAGATTCCAACACCGGCTATTGAGGAACACTCTTCCTGCCCTGAGTAGTGTCCGCATGGGTGTCAGGTGAGTGCAGGTGTATCTCTTTCTGTCTGGACTCTCAGTCTGACGACAGTGATCTAAACGCCCATCTTAGGACTGCCCCGCCCTGCTGTTCCCCTTACTGCACATCTGCAGCAAGCATTGGCACCAGGAGTGCCAATATTGTTCATGTTTTTTCAACGTTTTTCTGGCCACTTGAGATCCGTGCATCGCCACAGTTTTTACGATAATCATGTCTGGTGCTTTGAGAAGGCAGCTGCTGGTTTTCTGTATCGGGGCCTGCATTGAATTCGTAGGTCATTTTAAAGAGTCTTTTTTATGCTACCAGATCATTTAAATGTCTTTGCATGAGAGTCTAGAGTGCCCAGTGTATAAGTCTTGCATCTGTTCAATGTATGAGTCAAGTTTACTCTTAAGTAATCATTCTTTTGGATTCTATTATAAGTGAAACAGTTTCATTAATTTCATATAGAGATTGTTCATTGTTATATATAAAATACAACAACTCTTCTTTCTTGTAGTTTTCAACTTCATTGATTTTATTTACTAGCTTTACGAGCATTTTACGTGGATGCATTGAGATTTTTCTACAAATAGTACATCACTGATAAATATAAATACTTGTTTGTTTGTGTAATCAGATAATCCTTGGCTGAAACTTCCAGCATAACTTTTTTTTTTGGTGGTCCAGGGCTCAAATCCAGGCCATTCTGCATTCCAGGCCAAGACTCTATCACTGAGACATCTCGCCGGTTTCTAGTATAACACATGAGATGTTAATAATGACATCATTGTATTATCTGATCTCCAAGGGACACTTTTGTCTTTTATCATTAAGTGTGATGTTAGCTATGGGTTTTCATTAAGCTATTTTTCAGCTTAGAAAATTCCCTTTATTCTCTTTTATCCCTGGTTAGGTCATATCCCGCCCCACCCCCACCCCCATACACCTATGAAAGTGTACTATATCTCAATGAATGCTTTTTCTGGCTACAGAGATTATCACATTTTGTTCTTAACATGGTATATTAATTGATTGATCTTGTGTTGAACCATCCTTGCATTCCAACATGACTATAGTGTGTTGCCGAATTCAATTTATGAATATTTTGTTAAAATTTTCAAATCTATAATTATAAGATATTTGGGCCTAAAATTTTCTTCTTTTATGATTTCTCTCTTTGGCATTGTAACCAGGTAATACTGTCCTTACAGATTGAATTAGGAAGCTTTTTTTTTTTTTTTGCATTTTTGTGACAGGGTTTCTCTGTGTAGCTTTGGAGCCTTTCCTGGAACTCACTCTGTAGCCCAGGCTGGCTTCGAACTCACAGAGATCTGCCTGCCTCTGCCTCTCGAGTGCTGGGATTAAAGGCGTGCACCACCACTGCCTGGTCCTGCTTCTATTTCTTATTAAGCTTTTGAGAAGAGTAATAAATCTTTAAGTTTGGTAGGGAACCAGGGATACAGGCCCTGGATGTGATGCTCAGGATGGGGGTGGGGAGAGAAGAAAAAGCTGGCCACAGTGGCATTTGCCTGTAGTCCCAGCTACTCTGGAAGCTGAGGCATGATGGTTCCTTGAGCCCCAAAATTTAAGGTCAACCTGGTCAACAAAGTGAGACCTCCCCATCTCAAAGTCTGGTAGACTTCACAAATGGGGGAGCCTGGGAACTGGGGTTTTCCTCATCCCTGGTTGGATGTTTTAGGATTGTTGATGCAGTATTTTATTTCATATCTGTTCAGGTATTCTGTTTCTTCTATTGTCAGTTTTCAGTGTTTCTAAGAAGTTTTCCATTTTGTCTAGATTATCTGATTTATTGATATGTAATTGTTCATCATATTTTTTATGGTCATTTCTATTTCTATAATGTGGTGGTTAAGTCTTGATTTTTTTCTAAACTGATTTTAGTAATTTGAGAATGTTATCTGTTTTGGTTGATCACTAGTTAATATTTTCCAATTTTTTAAATCTTTGGACTGTGTCAATTTCTCTTTGGTTTTAGACTCTCCACTTTATCTTCACCATAACCTTTACTATTTCCTTATTGCTTTTCATCTATTTAACTCTCTTTTCTTTTTAAGATTAAAATTTAGATTATTGCCAGATGTGATAGGTCACACCTTTAATCCCAACACTCAGGAGGCAGAGGCAGGAGGACCTCTGTAAGTTCAAGGCTAGCCTGATCTACATAGTAAGTTCCAGGCCAGCCATGGCTATATAGTGAGATCCTGTCTCAAAAAGAACAACACCATAATTCTAGGTTATCAATTTGAAAGTTCTCTTCTTTCTAAATGTAGACATTTACAGCTATACATTTATTTCCTCCCCCCAACATAATATTTTTTTATCAATTATTTGAGAATTTCATACAATGTACCCCAAGGACACTCGCTTCCCATTCCTCCCAGGTCCACCCTCCCACTCTTGTGCCCCCCCAAAGAAAAACAATACACCAAGTCCAATTTGTGTTGCCCATAGATTCATGGAGCATGGTCAAACTTCCAGTGGCCAGCCTCTTAAAGAGAACTGGGTCCCTCCCCACCCCAACCCCCGCCAGCATCTAAGCACATCTAAACATTTCTAAGCACCAATTTTACTGTATCCTACAAGTTTATATCTGTAGGGTGGGTCTATGGGCAGTCACCTCATGTCAGGATGCAACACATTCACAAACTCCATCTGTGAGTCAAGGAGCCTCTGCCACAGTTTTGAACAAATGCCCCTTCGTCCATCTCTCTCCCACTTGACTGTAGTGTGGCCTTGTGTCATTAAAGTCTGGGAATGCACTAATTTCTCCTCCCCTTCCTGAGGATAGTGGTGCCACATGCAGGACACTCGTGCCGTGGCCCTACTTCCTAACTGGGAAAACAGAAGCAAGCTGTCTGTGTGGGTTTTCCCCGCAGCCACTGGGTAGATGGTACTCAGGCCATTCTTTGCAAGTGAGACCTCTGTCACTTTTGCCAGCAGGAACGTGGGCTGGTTCTTTCAAAGCTGCTACTTAGCTGTGGAGTGAGGAGGAGTCTAGGGCAGGTTCAGTACCATGAAGTTCACTGTTCTTATTAAAACTGACTTATTTTTCTTGAACATCAGAAAGTCAGTGTTCTACCCCGTTCCTCGAGGCATTTATACTCACAGGCAGGTGCAAGAAACATTATAGAGACAGTGCCCTCTGCATGAGCCCTCCATGTTCCTCGTGCCTGCAATTCTTCTGTACCCTTGGGTGAGGCAAGGCGGCCGGGCTCCACAGCTTTTCTCCTCTGCCTTTGTTGAACCCTGCTTCTGCGGTCTAGTCCTCAATTTGGAATGGCGCTTTGGTCATCAAACCTCACTGGACACTGAGGCGGGCACTGAATCATTGTTGCATTGACTCCAACACTGCGAAGGAAAACATGGCTGGTGAAAACCAGGAATGAAATGCACCCGTTTTGCCTGCTCTTTCACCAGGAGGTGTTGGGTAATCTCAGAGAACGCAACATTTTCACTCACTTAAGAAAATAACCTCTCGGGTATCTTTGGTTTGGAAAAAAAAATGGTTCCCTCTGTTCTACAGGAAGAGGCTGAAATAAAGCAGGACGATTTGGTGTTCTCAATAGGTGAGGAGGATTCCTGAGTTTCCCAGGAGATGGGGTCCTGGGGGGACCCGGTGGAAGTCAGTGGGGAGCTGTGGAGTGCTCTAGGGGAGAGAGGAGGCCTACTGGGAGGTCAGGGCTCAAAGAGAAAGGATGATTAATGACAGGGATTGCCAGGGCAATTTTGAAACAAGGATGTCTCACATGAACTGTTGACGTGTTTACATCCAAAACGTTTTATTAAAACAGTGCTGTGGACAGTAACCCTGTATTACTGGGAGCTTTGCGGAGGGCGGGGGGGCAATTAGCACCAAAAAGAAAAAAATAAAGCAACAGCCAGCGTGAAGGGTGGGGAGGGAACTTGGCGGTGGTGCCGATGATACACACGGAAGGCAGAGCTCCCTGGGGAGACCCAGAGCCACTGGGAGCCAGAAGTGAGGCTCTTCCCATAGTATGTGTAGACTGAAGAAGGGTTTGGTACTGAAAATCTGCCATTATAAGAACTTTGAAAACACAAACAGTGAGCAAAAAGCTGTCCTACAGTCTTGGCTACAACCACTCAGTTTTGTGTAGCCTTTAAACATATTTTATCTTGTATTATCGTGTAAGGCATTAACCATACATGATAATGGGCTTCATTTAGACATTTCCATGTATGTATATGGTGTGTTTTGATGGTATTCATCCCTCAACAGTCTGTCTTGTCCCCCTCCTATCCACTGATCTTCATCAAACAGGTGATTAAAAAAAAAGAAAGCCCAACAATTTTTAAGGCAACTGTGAGCTGGGAGCTAAGATGGGTAGAAGACTAATCCAGTTTCCAGTATTAAGAGACGAGACAGCGAGGCTTTGGTACTCTAGAGATGGTGCAAGCTCCTTCACCTCAGGGACTTTTTCTAGAAGGTGACCCATCACCCCTACAGGACAACGTCGAGTATCTTTTCCCATGAAGAAAGCAGTCAATGTCCCCTCAGTCTTGCCCTCATACTCACAGATTACTCGAGGAGGGTGTGTCCCTGTTTAGTGTGCAGCTGTGTGGGAGTTGTAAGGGGGTCTGTGTACTTGTTAAGGCCTCAAGAAAGTTCAGAATGGTCTTGGGAAGTCACTAAATTTTCTCCGGGTGTCTAGAAGCCTGGGAAAATGTGGTGAACTGTCTAGACTTCCAGAGTGGTTATGGGGCTGATTGTGTCATTCTGTGATGCTGTTTAAGACCCAGATTCATTCCGTTCTGTCTCTGTGCTGGCTTATCTTCAGCTTGGCTCTTGTGTTGACAATATGGCTGCCACAGAGCCAAGGCTTGCACCTCACTTTCTGGCATCTATAGAAGAAGAGAGAGTGAGATTGTTTTCTCTCTCTTTTATATCTTGTTAGAGAAGACACCATTAGCAGACCTCCCCAGCTTATTGCCCACCAGATACTATTGGTGGTTAAGTCACATTTTCAGGCCCTAACTGCATAAAGTTGGATATACTATTTTTGTAAACTTCTTTAACTTGAAGTGATAAATACTTTTCCTGACTAGATATAATATTATGTTATTTGAAATAAGTATGAAGTATTCCATTGCATGGACAACCCATTTTCCCTTTCCTTTCTAAGCAAACCATTTTTTTTGTTTGTTTTTTGTTTTCTATCATAGAGTTTGACTTTGTGGAATAAAGTCAATTGCATGTTTGGGGATTGAACTCAGGACTTTGCAGATGTGAGGCAAGCTTCTACAATTGGGCTACAACCCTATCCCTTTTTATTTTATGTAGCCCAGGCTGGGAATCAAAAGACAGGAGGAAAGAAAGAGAGGAAAGGATACATTGCATTTATCTATACACATTGATTTTATCTCTACAGTTTCCTCCTAACTCTTCAGAAAGGAAAATAAGATACCACCAACTTTTAAAATGTCATAATTGATTATTTGAAGCTCAAGTCATCTGATTGTCATGTTTAATTATGCAAATGTCACTAATTTTAACCTTCCAAACTATTTATGAAAAGGAATTCCATACTTTTCTTTGGTTTTTAAAGATTCCTTTTCCTTCACAGTAGAAGGCTGCTTAAACTCATCAAAATCACTTTGATTTTACACCTACAGTTGGTATCCTAACATCTCCATTTTCGACACTTATAAATGCTTTAATAGATACATGGACAGTAATTTAGTTTGACTTAAATGTAATAATCAGGCTCATTTATCTAGGCTGACAAGATTTCATTTCCTAATGATCTTTTATTGTAAATTTATTTGATTTCCTCTAATATATTGTCTCATTTCTCATCGCCTTTTCTTTTGAAAAAATATGAATAATTTTGTATGGAATTATGAAGGCTTGGCTCAGAGCTGACAGTTCTGAGTAACAATGACTATCCCCACCCTTTAAAACAGATTAGATAGTTTGATAACAAAGTCCCAAGAAGAAAGGAGTGTTGGTTTATCTAGAAGTTGTTCTAGGAGACCTGAAGAATTGTACCTCTAGGGGCTCTTGGTTTCTTTGGACGACCAGAAGCTAAAGCAGTAAGATCAACCTGCCTCCAGTTCTGGGTTCTGTATTTTCAATGCCCTGCCCCACTTCGACATCTTCATACTCAGTTAATCCAGCTGGTCAACTGGTTATAAAACACAATCTTACAAATTGGTTAGTATTTTTAAAAAATTTTTAAGAATTCATTTTAATGTGTATGGGTATTTTACTTGCATGCATGCCTGTCTATAGTGTCCACGAAGACCAGAGAAGGCAGTGGATACCCTGGAACTGGAGCTACAGATAGGTATGAGCTGCCATGTGGGTGTTGGGAATGGAACTTGGGTCCTCTGGAAGAGCAGTGAGTGCTCTTAACCCCTAAGCCATCCCAGCAGCCCCCTGTGTTGGTTAGTTTTGACAGTCAACTTGATGCAACCTGGAATCACCTGGGAAGACAATTTCAATGAGGAATGACTACCACAGGTTGGTTTGTGGATATGTATGTGGGGCACTGTCTTGATTGTTCATTGACCCATTCCACTGTGGGTGTCTCCACTCCCTAGGCAGGGTCCTGAACTATAGAAGAGTGAAGAAAGCTGTCTAAGCAGCAGTCAAGCAGAGATTCATGTGTATTCTCTTGGCTCTTGATGTGGATGTGATGTGAAAGCTGCTTGAGTTCCTCGTGTCCCTGAAACGGTGGACAGCAACCTGGAATTGTCCTTAAGTCCTCCTTTCTTGTCTTCTGCCACTTTTTGTCGGGGTATTCGCCACAGCAACAGACATGAAATGAGAGCACCTTCTTTTCTCCAGAACGGCTCCTTCTTTCCACGTTTTGATTTCCATTTATTTATTTCACAGTCCCCTCCGTCAAGCTGAAAACTTGCATGGCCTCGTCTGCTGGTGCAGGACCTTGTCTGCCAGTGTGGTACCTCGTCTGCCAGTGCGGTACCTCGTCTGTCGGTGCGGGACCTCGTCTGCCGGTGCCATAACTCGTCTGCCGGTGTGGTACCTCGTCTGTCGGTGCGGGACCTCGTCTGCCGGTGCGGTACCTCATCTGCCGGTGCCATAACTCGTCTGCCGGTGCAGGACCTTGTCTGCCTGTTACCTCATCTGCCGGTGCGGTACCTCGTCTTGACTCTTCCACCTTCCCCTCGGTCCCCAGCCTGCTCTCTCTCTTTCGGCATGCTTGTGGAGGTAAGACGAGAACTTCCAGGGATCTGTTCTCTCCTTTCACCTTTATATAGGTTCTGGGTCCAAACTTGGGTCATCAGGCTTGTGTGGCAAGCCTAAACCACCGCACCAGCCCTGCTTTATATTTTTATGTTGAAGCATTTATATACAAGAAATGAACTTCGGGGATTTCTTTGGCTTTTTGAGACAGGGTTTCTCTGTGTAGCTCTGGCTGTCCTGGAACTCGCTCTGTAGATCAGGCTGGCCTCCAACTCAGTGATCCGCCTGCCTCTGCCTCCCAAGTGCTGGGACTAAAGGCATGTGGCACCACTACCTGGGAATTCTTTTTTGATATAAAATACATTGCAATATAGTATACCAGAAGACCACATCAGGATTTGGAGCACAGAGAGTAATCATGTGATATGTCCAGTGTTGTAGCATAATTCAAAGCTAGTAAGAGAATTTCATTCAATCTCATAGTTGTATGAGATATAAATGGTATGAATGAACTTATTTGGAGATGGCTTGGGAACTGTAGACTGGAGGTGGTCTTAAACCAGAGGCCTGGACTTTACAGTCCACACGTCCACCTCTCATGGGGGAGAGGCCCTGCCTCTGTTCCTTCTCTTTTTACCTGCTTTGGGAGCTTTCTATATGTCAGGCTTTCTGTTACACACTTTGCATTAGTTTGGAGCTTTAGAGAAATCTCTAAGAAAGCCGCCATTGTTATAGGGTGAAAAGATGACCTCCATTGTTACCCCCAAACCTTCTCATCAACCATGTCCTTAAGGGGTTGGGGTGATGGGACAGACACTTTAGGTAGAAAAGGACAATAAATAGCGAAGGAGTGACCAGGAATGAGGCTGCTGATTGCCCACTGCCCATGGCTAGCCTCTTCTCTGGCTAGTATGAGTAGACTCATCCTTGAAGTCCTGTCCCAGGAGTCCCTGTGTATGCTAGACAGGCCTAAATTGGAGGTATTTCCAAAACTCTTATCTGGAGGGGTGGGAGGCAAGCTGTAGCCCGTGCCTTGCATGGTGGCACCACCTCCTAGCTACAAATTACTCATTTCAAACCCGGCATTAGGCGGGTGCCGGCTTGCCAAAGGAGCTCTTGGGTTTTTATTCCCTCTATGTATACGCTCTTTATGTCCATAAAGTCGGGTTTTGTTTTGTGACTGTAAATTGGAGCCAGGGGAGTTTCTTTCTTCTCGATGACTGCGACCACGGTGAGGCTTTCTCTACAACCCGGTACTTTGTGCCCTCGTGTGTGTGTGTGGGCAGAGAGCGGGGAGGAAAGGAGCTCTTGACAGAGCCGTTCACCTGGTCTGAACAAGAGCTTTCATTTTTTCCCCCTTGTCTTTAATCATTATGGGGTGTGAGCTGAAAGCAGGATTTGTAGAGGGGCTATTTTCCTTTAAACTCTGTTTGAGTTATAGAATGCCTGGCTTTTTAACACTTAGGTTATTGCTGAAACAATCCTGCAGACTTCTGGAATATGGTAGAATGTACTGGACGGCTTTCTGTTCTTTTTGAATGTACCTCTCCACGTTGGTTAAGAAGCCAACTAAGTATTTTCTTCACCAAACCATGGTGGATTGGAAAGGACTTCCTTGCTCACATTTTCATTTACACTGCACTTTTGAATAATATTTTTAAATCTATGTGTGTGCATATGTGTGTATGGTGCTTGTGCGTGTATGTGTGTGTCTACCATACCATAGCAAGTAGAGTTCAGAGGGAGACTTCAGGTTTGTACCACCATGAGGGTCATAGGGACCAAACACTGTCTGATCGGTGCCTTTCCCCACTGAGTCATCTCAACAGTCCATTTAATTTACATTTTTGGAGCTCCTGCTGTGTGCCTGAACTTGGATATAAGGCTCCAAAGACAAATGACCTTAGGCCCTTGCTCTCAAGGGACCCAAGGTTAAGATGGGAGGCAAAGTAGACAGAGACAACTACTTAAAAGGTGACCCTGGCTGCATCTTGATAGAAATGAGCCAACCTGATGAAGGTGGTGGTGATGTGATGTTGCTGTTTTATAGATTTAATTTTTTTTGGTGTGTGTGTATATGTGTGTGTGTATGTGTGTGTGTGTGTGTGTGTGTATGTGTGTGTGTGTGTGTGTATGTGTGTGTGTGTGAGAGAGAGAGAGAGAGAGAGAGAGAGAGAGAGAGAGAGAGAGAGAGAGAGAGAGAGAGAAAGGAGAGAGAGAGAAAGGAGAGAGAGAGACTGTGTGTGAGCATGCAGTGCAGGTGAACACGCACATATGTATGCTCGCATATGCAGGCCAGAAGTCAACCTCAGGTGTCGTTTCTCAGATGAAGTCCACCTTGTTTCTTGAGCCAGGGTCTCTTTCTGGCCTGCAGCTCACCCATTATGGCAGGCTAGTAAGCCTCAGGGATCCTTCTGTCTCTGCCTCCCCTGGTGTGGGATTACAATCACATATCACCACCCTTGGATGTTTTTGCCTGGGTGCTAGAGACCAGACTCAAGCCTTCATGTTCACAAGATAGGCACTTCACTGACTGAGTCATCTGGGCAGCAGTCCCTAGGAAACTTAGGTTTAAAAGAAGTTTTGGGTTCCTGGTAATATTGGATAAAGGGGTTTCCTATATATCCTCTGTCTACTCCACAGCCTCCCCTACTGTCTTGGGGTTTCTACTGCTCTGACAAAACACCATGAGCAAAAAGCAAGTTGGGGAGGGAAGGGTTTATTTGGCTTCCACTTCCACAGCACTGTTCACTGAAGGAAGTCAGGACAGGAACTAAAAGAGGGAAGGAACCTGGGAGCAGGAGTGGATGCAGAGGCCATGGAGGGGTGCTGTTTACTGGCCTGCTTCCTCTACCTAACTCAGCCTGTTTTCTTACAGAACCTAGGATCCACCAGCCCAGGGATGACACCATCCACCATGGTTGGGCCCTTCCCCCGTTGATCACTAATTGAGAAAATGCCTTACAGCTGGATCTCATGAAGACATGTCCTCAACTGAGGCTCCTTCCTCTCTGGTGACTCCAGCTGGTGTCAAGTTGACACAAACCCAGCCAGTACACCCATTATCCACATTCCACCTCAGAGTGATGGTATTTGTTACCATTAATGAATCTGCACAGGCACACCCTCATCACCTGGTGTCTAGTTTACCTTAGATTCCCTCTTGCTGTTGTACGTTCAGTGGCTTGGACCAGTGTTCAGTGTCACAAGTCCATCGTTGGAGTATCATGCAGAGTAGTTCCACTGCCCTGGAATCCTCTGTACCCACCAGGTCATCCTTCCTCCCCTGTAGCCTTTGGTAGCCCCTGTCTCTTCTCCAAAGCTCTGACCTGTCCAGTATGTCATGTATCTGGAATGACAAGCCCCGAAGCCTTTTCTGACTGGCTTCTTTCACTTAACGATGCACTCAGGATCTTATCTTTTCATTATTTGGGAGCTCTTGTTTTGGAGGGTGGTGGTGATGAGACAGGGCCCCAATCATGATCAAACTCATGATCTTCTCGCCCCAGCCCTTCCAATGCTTAGACTGCAGATGTGTAGCCGTGTGTGTGTGTGTGTGTGTGTGTGTGTGTGTGTATGTGTGTGTGTGTGCGCGTGCGAGTGTGTGAAGAGTGTGTGTGTGCGTGTGTGAGTGTGTGAAGATACCAATCTTCACATAAAAACTCAGAGGGATACACAGTGTCCTGCAATAGATGAGTGGACACCAAACTACAGCAATATCGACACTAGAATGTGGGTCAGTGGGAGCTTGCTGCTAAGCTCGATGATGACCTGAGTTTGGTCCCTGGGACCCAAATGGTGGAAGGAGACAACTGACTCTGACCTCCACATGCATACGGTGGTACTCACCTGAGTGTGCGCACACGTACACGTGCACACACCCACCACAGTCAATAAATGTAAAACACACGAAGTTCTGCTGGGATGAATTAAAGTCATGAATGTTGCTCAGAAAGTCAGGGGGAGAAAACCCAGGCTGTGGGTTTGAGCGCTGTTTGCTTCTCGTGACTCAGAGAACTGTGTGGCTTGTGTTTTTGGAAGAGCTTCCCTGCATGTTTTGGAAGGAAGCCCAACATTGGAGGTGGTGGTAATGGCGGTGATGTGGCAAACTGTCCAATTTGTCTGAACACAGGGAGCCACCCTCAATTTCTAAATAAACTCAAAGTGAGTCACGCCAAGAACAGACTCCACAGCCTCATTACAGGAGAACAATTATCGCCCCTATTCAATGCTTGATGAACTCAGTGGGGTTTGCAGATACAACGATGCCCTCCGTGTGCCTGTGACCAACCAGGGCAATATTTCACATAAAGGATCCAACGACATCTCTTTTCCCCCTTGACAGATTTATTTGTTAAAGTAACACACACATGGTGCTGGGGAGATGGCTCAATGGATGTAACATCTGCTGTGGAAGTGTGAGAGTTGGGGTTTGGGTCCCCAGAACCCACATGAGTGAGTACCTGGTGAGTGTGGTGGCCTGCCTGTGATCCCAATGCTCAGAAGGCGCCTCTCCAGAGAAAGCAGATGGGCTACATGAGCCCCATCAGTGAGCTGTGGGGGAGCCTGACTCAGTGAAGAGAATGGAGATGAGTGAGAGCCAGGAAGGTTCTCAACGTTAGCCTTGGGCCCCCTGCCCCTCCCACAGCAGCAGCAGCATGCATGTGTGCCACCCACAAACTCCCGTGCAATGTACACATGCATACATGCAACACACACCATACACATATACATGTAAAAAGAAAGTCACACATTGGTGGACCTCATGAATTGTCTCTTGAATGTGCTAAAATTGTTGATATCTCTGCTGCCAGGACTGGTGTCCCTGAGGATGTCATGGGTTTACAGACTGAAGAACATATATATATATATATATATATATATATATATATATATATATTTCACTCATTTTAATTTTCTCTCCTCCTGTCTGTCTAATTCCTTACCTGATGCCTAACCTTTGTGGTTATGCAGATTGTAGCATGTCTATTTAAGGCTTAAAAGCTAATATCCATATAAAAGAAAACATGCAATATTTGTAGACTTTTTGGGTTACCTCATTCAGGATGATTTTTTTCCCTAACTCTATCCATTCACCTGCAAATATATGTATGTGTACACACACACACACACACACACACACACACACACACACACACACACACACATACATTGTTTTTTTGAGACTTGGTTTCTCTGTGTAGCCCTGGCTGTCCTGAAACTCACTCTGTAGACCAGGCTGGCCTTGAACTCACAGAGATCCACCTGCCTCTGCCTCCCAAGTGCTGGGATTAAAGGTGTGCACCCACACTTCCCAGAATTTCATAATTTTTTAAAAGAGGAATAATATTTCACTGTGTAAATGTACCACATTTTCACTATCCATTCATTTTCCTAAACAGTTGATGGACATCTAGGCTGTTTCCAATTTCTGGCTATTATGAATAGAGCAACAATGAACATGAGTGAACTGTAGTAGGATGTAGAGACCTTTGGGTAGATGCCCAAGAGTGGTATAGCTGGATCTTGAGGTAGAGCTAGTCCAAGGAACTGTCACATTGATTTCCATAGTGGCTGTACCAGTTTGCACTCCCACCATGGATGAGTGTTCCCCTGACCCCATATCCTCACCTGTATGAGCTGTCATTTGTTTTATTGATCTTGGTCATTCTGATTGGTATAAGCTGAAATCTCCAAGTAGTTTTGATTTGCAGTTTGCAAAAGCATGTTGAAAGTATAAGTTCTAGGAGGTAGGTGTTGTTAATCTGTGTTCAGCCTCACTCTTTTTCAGACTCAACAGCTCAATGTGGGGATCTCTTTTACAATATTGAACTATTGAGAAATCTTACCACAACAATGTCCACTCTCTGGGGAAAAAAACACTCACATATCTAGGGAGGGATCCTAAATTACATAATCCTGCAGAAGTGAAAGGCTTGGTTATTGTAGAATTCCTTACAACGGAGAGAAAGCTACGTTCAGCTTGTTAGCAAACAAAATAGAAATAAATATTTAACATTAGAATACTGCTTGATAGCCAAATGTCCGAGAAAACAATGCTGGTGATTAATGTGCTAATCATGGAGGTTGACAGAAAAAGATGGGAAGATCCACAAGGCAGAGCATGTGAAAAGGCGGCTGTAAACTGATCTGTGTACACAGCTATGGGAAATGAACTCACCTGTGGAAACCAGCAGTGACGTCAGAATTTGAGGCAAGGGCTAGGAAAATAGAATTCATTCATTTGCTGAAACCCTCCTTCATATTGATATGCTATTTTGTCAGTTACTTTTTATTAAATATTTTATTTGATCTTCATACATGCATAGAATCCATTTGGATCTCATTCACCCCCATTCTTTCCCCTTCAATTCCTCATTTTTCTCTCTCAACTTCCTCTTGTTTTTTTTGAGACAGGGTCTCACTATGTAGCCCCTTCTCTCTCTCTCTTTAAGTCCATTTAGTGTTTCATATATGTGCGTGACTGTGGGACCATTTATTACAGTGGTTCTCAACCTTCCTAATGCTGTGACCCTTTTATACAGTTCCTCATGTTGTGGTGACTCCCAACCATAAGATTATTTTCATTGCTATTTCATAATGTAATTCTGCTTCTGTCATGAATCTTAATGTAAATATCTGCTATGCAGGATATCTGATATGCGACCCCTGTAAAAAGGTCACTCGACTTCCCCAAAGGGTTCGGGACTCACAGGTTGAGAACCACTGTGTTAGAACACAGGTAGCATCTCAGGGCCCATATCCCTGAAAAAAAAAAAAAAACCAACTCATTCTTCATCTTCCAGTAGCCGTCAACTGCCCAGTGGCTTCTCATATAGGGGTGGGACTTCATGAGCCCCTCCACCAGCCATGCTGGGATTTTGACTGGCTTGATGCTGTGCAAGTCTTATGCATTCAGTCACAACCACTGTGAGTTCATGTGTGCAAAGGTGCTGCCATTTCTGACAAATACTGTTTTGCTAAAGACATCCACTCTGTCTGGCTCTTGCAATCTTTTGGCCCCCTCTTCCAACATGACTCCTGACCCCCGAGATGGTGATGGTGGTGATGTAGATGTCCCATTTAGAGCTGAGCATCCCAGTCTCTTATTTTCTGTGTGTTGTTGGCCTCTGTATTAATTACTATCCACTGCAAAAAGAAGCTTCCCTGATAAAGTTTGAGAGATGCACTAATCTATGGGTATAAAGATAAGAACTTGGGGGCAGTTTATTACTAGGTCCATCTAGCAGAATAATAGTATCTGGTTCTTCCCCAGGACTTATGACCTAGCTGTCCATGAGTTGAATTACTTTTAAATTAAGGTCTCATAGCATTCTTTTATGAAGAATGCCCATAAAATTATGTGTGTGTGTGTGTGTGTGTGTGTGTGTGTGTGTGTGTGGCAAACTTTAAAATAAATTCCTTTTTAAATGTGAATTCTAAAATTGCTCTGAGATCATGAAGGTGAACAGGAAAGAAAGGGAAACATTTTCCTTAGTGCTATCAAAGGCATTGTCAGGGGCTGGGGAGGTAGCTCTGTGCTTGCTGTGCAAGCGTGAGGACATGAGTTCAATTCCACAGCCCCCATGTGAAAAGGCCACACTCAAAGACTCGAGCATTGTGGGAAGAGGAGAAAGGAGAAGCTGCGGCAGAGCGTGCTGGATCTCAGTCTGGCTCCACGCTCCGTGAGAGACCCTGTGAGAGACCCTGTCTCCAGGGAGTAAGTGATAGAGCAAGACTTGGATGTCGTCTTCTGGCTCCACGCATGTGCACAGGCATCCACACCCACGCTCCAGGTGCATATACACCACACACACACACACCGTTTGTGCATGTGTACACACAAACACCATGACGTTCAAAGCATAGTTCTCAGATGTCCTCAGCTTGTGGTTGAAAGTTAATACTTGCCCTCTAGTGGCTCAAAACTGCCAACAGACAACCTTTGGTGCCTCTCCTGAAGCCTCTGTTATTGGAGATCATGGTACCATTAAATAAAAGCAATGTGGGGAGTGTAGAAAGCATCATCAGCGATCAACCCCTTCTATCCTAAATTGGCCCTTGGCATTTCCCCCATGTTTCCAAGGCAGGGCCAAAAAGACGTTGAAGGCCTGGGCTGTGAAATACAAATAATTGGATTTCATAATCTGTTCTGTCAACTGCTGGTGAGGTGTGATCCTGAGCACCTGTTACCCTAGCTTACCTGGCAGCTCTCGGGGACCACACTAAATAGTACTACCTCACTGAGTTCTTCAGAGGCAAAATGCTCATGGCAGTTGGTGGTAGTGCAACATGTTACCGTTGTCTCTCTTTTTCTAGTACCTACCCTGGAGTAATAGTACTCTTGGTGCTGGGATGAACAAAGAAATAAGCTGTTGGGATGGTTGGTTTTAATTGTCAGCTTGGCACACTATAGAATCCCCCAGAGGAAAGAGCCTTAATAAATGACTGTCTGCATTGGCTTGGTCTGTGGGCTTGTCTGTAGGGATTGCCTTGATTGCTTTAATGGGTATAAGAAGACCCAGCTTGACAGTGAGTGGTGCCATTCCCTGGCTGGAAGGGATGGTCTGTATAAAAGTAGAGGAAGCCAGCTGAGCTCTACACATGAACGTATTCATTTCTCTCTGCTCTACTGTGGATGTGAGGCGGCCGGCCATCCCTCTCAGACTCCCGCAGCTGTGACTTCCCGGTGGTGACAGACTGTGACTAGGAATTGGGAGCTAAAATGAACCCTTCCTCCCCAAGCTGCTGTTTGCCAGGATGTTTTATTACAGCAACAGAGAGGAAACCAGGGCAGACAGATGTCCACAGGCTCTTCGAGGCTTTCCGATTACCTAAGGAGGTCTGTGTGCATGGCCGAGATAATGAAAAGCTCACGTCTTGTGAGTGTTAAATCTCCGATCAAATAGGGCTTTACTGCTTCACAGATGGTGGGTTTCATGGTTGTGTCTGTGTTTTCCATAGAGTTCTCATGATGGACAACAGCCTACCATGTGACACCTTAGTTGACAGCATCTTTCATTTTTGTGGTATGCAAAATACCTGTCCTGAATGGGGAGCGTTCCAGACTCAGCAAAATAAGGCTATCAGTCATAGGTGATGCCACCAACGACAGCTACAAAACTCAGGTAAATAAAAGCTTGTATTTACCGAGATCCAGTAAAAGGTAGTCTATATTATAAGCATTTTTAATAATAATCTTTAGAAGTTTAATGAATGTGGGGCATGAAAAACTCCTGGAGAAACCATACATGAACTTTAAGACATGGCTGCAAGGATTCCCAAGGTCAGACTTGGGCTGGATTGAGATACAAGGAAGGTGGACTCGGGTATTAGAAAGAGACATATGGGGCAATCCTGGAAGAGAGGGGCTGCCGTGTGGTTTTGGCCTGGAGAAACTTAGCCTTTGGCGGTTGCCACACTCTGACGACTTGTTTCTTGTCAGAAGCTCCATTTCATGGTGGTTCCAAATGGGGGCTTGGCCCTGGGTCTCCTGCATTCCTTTCTGTCTCTTTCCTTTGTCACTGTAGTGGCTTTAAGTTGTGTTCCTCAGCCTCAGCATCACTGACACTTTGGGTTGGGTGGTTGTCTGTAGTAGGTCTTTGCATTGTGCGATATTTAGCATCATGTGTGGCCTTTATTCATTAGATGATCATAGCACCTCCCAGTTGGGATGACTGAGGTTTCTAGACATTGACAGATGTCCCTTGGAAATGTGTGTGTGTGTGTGTGTGTGTGTGTGTGTGTGTGTGTGTGTGTGTGACATTCACAAAGCCTAGAATTTATTTTTGATAACTCTCCCATCTTGCCAATGAGGTCTTTGCAGTGAGCTCCTGTACTCCATTGTAAACTTACCAAGGAACCACTCTGCCCTGTAACCATCAGTTTAATTTAATTAGTCTAATTTGTTTTGTGACAGGGTCTTACCATGCAGCTCAAGCTGGCAGTGAACCTGTAATCCTCCTGCCTCAGTGTCTCACATGCTGAGACCAAGTAAGCACCACCACACATCTGAAGACCATTAATCCCTAATTGTGGTTAGGGTGGAGGGGACTGATTCCTGGGAACATTTTTTTTTTTTTTTTCGAGACAGGGTTTCTCTATGTAGCTTTGCGCCTTTCCTGGAACTCACTTGATAGCCCAGGCTGGCCTTGAACTCACAGAGATCCGCCTGGCTCTGCCTCCTGAGTGCTGGGATTAAAGACGTGCACCACCACCGCCCGGCATCTGGGAGCTCTTTTTTACTCACTTTTTATTTTGAAATAATTTTGGATTGATAGAATGGTTGTAAAGATGAAATGGCACATTCCAGCTTCACTGTCTCCCCACTGGAATGGTTGCCCCTCATGTAACCATGAAACAGTTATCAAAACTAAGACCTTAGCATTGTCTCTCATAATACCATTAACTAAACTGCATCCATTATTTGGGTTCCCTTACTTCCTCACAAAAGTTTTTTTTTTTTGGGGGGGGTGGGGGGACCGAGCATGGTGGCACATGCCTTTAATCCCAGCACTCAGGAAGCAGAGGCAGGTGGATCTCTGTGAGTTCAAGGCCAGTCTGGTCTACATATTGGGTTCTAGGACAGCTAGGGCTGTTACAAAGAAACCCTGTCTTGAAACACCAGAGAGAGAGAGAGAGAGAAAGTTATTTTTTTCCCTGATCATCTTCATTGCATTTGCAGAGGGAACATACAAATTTGTGTAGTGTTTGCTCATTAATGGGAAGAATCTAAAAAAAATCCTGGAAAGGATTTCCAGGTTTTCAGAAGAAAAAAATGTAACAAGCTCTGTCTTTTACAAAGATTGCAACATCATTGAAGTTGGTAGGAAAAATGGTGGTGAGTGGAAATTTCTCTTCCCCCCACTTTTTAAAAAGATTTTCTTTTTCTGTGTCTGTGAGTGGGTATGTGTATGTGTGCATGGAGGTCAGAAGAGGGCCTCAGAGCATGGGCAGCTGGAGTTACAGGCAGGGGTGGGCCTCCTGATGTGGGTGCTGGGAATGGAACTTGAGTCCTCTACAAGACGACCGAGTGCTTTTCAGTGCTGAGCCTTCTTTACAGCCCTGGAAACTAGAACGGCAAGTGGGCTTCTCTAAGAAGAAGCCTGTTGCTATCAGCACTCAACAAGATTTAAAAGAACCTTCATTTCTGCTGAAAGTGGAGAGCCTCACCTGGAGTTGACGGCGAGCCACAAAGATCTTGAATAGTAGCACTTTCCAGATCCCAGAAGCAGTCACCTATAGGTGCTCTTTCTTGTCTCACTTTCGGTGATCTGTCCTTGGGCACAGGTTTTCTCTAAGTGATGGATACTAGTGGGTGAGCTCAAATCCCTGTTTCAGCTTTAGGACGAGCGAAATGGCCATTTTCCAATGCTAGCTGATAAACACAACATGAATATGGAACCACATGGAAGAGCTGTAATCTCTGATCTCAGTACATGTGAACTGTAAGTAATTGCAGGTTCTTGGTATCATTTGTGGCCTAGCCATTTCTCACTCAAGTCAGCCTGATTCGGGAGCCGATCAATGCCAGGGAAACCCCTTTGTCTTCTTTTAGGGCATAGAATTTCAAAGATGCTTAAGTCAATATTCCTTTCACTAATGTGTCTTACGGAGATGCCTGGGTTCTCCCTTCTTCTCATATAATTAATTGACCTGCCTACCACCCACGAGGTATAGTTGTCGTTGGCCTATAATTCTCCCTTGGTCTAATTGCCATTCGGTTTTCAGTTCTATTTGTCTTTAGCTAGTTCTTTTCTCCCCCAGTAGTGTGGGGCATGCGTTGTACTTAGTTTTATCTTTCTGTGCGTTTGCTTCTAAATGTCAGCATAATTTTTCTACCTTATAATATTGGAGATGTTATAAGCATCCATCAGCTCGATGGAAGAGCGGGAGAGATTAGGTATCATTTGTCTGTATTGGTTGTTCATCGTAATGACCCGCTGGACAACAGGAGCAGATAATCCGTTGCTTTGATGGAAGCTAATTATTCTTGAGCATGACAGTCGCGAAATAGCTTTTGTGACATTGTTTTTTAAAAATGACGGCTACCTAGTCGTTATCAGCGCAAGCAATGGCTCAGCCACGTTCTCTGATGATTTCCCTACATAAGTACTATGACAGTTTGGATTTGTCTTTATTGCCACTTATTTTGAGAAAAGTGGAACTAAAATTTGAGAGCTTTAAATTTTCAATTGTCAAACACAAGGCCTAATAAAAGTGTATTTATTGTTTGATATTTAATATAGTCTCACATATCTTGTGTGGGTACGTGAATGTGTGTGTGTGTGTGTGTGTGTGTGTGTGTGTGTGTGTGTGTGTACACCTGATTTTGTGTGTGTGTGTGTGCGTGCGCGTGTGTGTGCGCGCGTGCATGTGTGTGTTTAGGTCAGAGGATACTTTGCAGGAGTCTGTTCTGTTCCTCCACCATGAAGCTTTCTGGAATTGAGCTCGGGCTTGGTGGAATGTGCTTTGGCCCATTGAGCCCTTAAATCTTTTTTTTTTTTTTTTTCTTTTAAGACGATATCTCATGTAGCCCAAGATGACCCCTGATCCTCTTCCTTCCAAGTGCTGGTATTAAAGGCTTGTACCACAGTGCTCAGCTAAAAGTTTCCTAATGGGAAATAAATAGTAAAAGTACAATTAGAAGATAAAGGTTACTAGGAGGTGTTCCCATTGGCAATCATACATGATTTGGAGAATATAGTCGCCAAGAATTAAGGTGACAAAATTAATATATATATATATATATATATATATATATATATATATATATATATATCTTTTAATTTTATTTTGTGTATGAGTGCTTGTCTGCATGTATGTAGGTACACTATGTACATTCTCAGTGCTCACAGAGGCAGGAAGAAGGTGTCAGATGCCCTGAAACTGGAGTTACAGATGGTTGTGAGCTGCCATGTGGGTGCTGGGAACCAGACCTGGGCCCTCTGCAAGAGCAGCCAGTGCTCTTGAAGAGCACAATTCTATAACTGCTTTTAAATATAGAATTGATCTACACATAAATGAATTTTTATTTATATATATACTTATACATATTTATATGTAATAAAAATCTTATATATAAACTTCAATATATATTGATATATTTCTCTTTTTGTAGCTCATGTAAAATGTTTCAGAAGCTTGGTCAATATTCTGCAATAGTATCTGTACTACTGACATGAATGATGGTCAGTATTTATACACTGTTACTGAGCCATAATGCAGCTTGAACATGCCTTGATTGGATTTTGGTAACTTTAAATGCTGCAAGTGTCTTTGTTGCTGTCTGTCTGTCTGTCTGTTTGTTTGTTTTGAGATGAGTCCCTTTGCACTGCTCAGGCTGGTCTCAAACTCCTGGACTCCACAGTTCCTGCTACTTCAGCCTCCCTGGAGTTAGGGCTGCACAAACATGATAAAACACCCAGCCACCTTGGTTTCAACAGGCTTTGCAAGAAGGAGATACTTAGGCTGACCAGGGACCACGCGTAAGAAATTGAAGGAGACGAGAGGCTTAGAGAAGTATCATCATCCTAAAGCAGTACTCGCTGGGTCGGTGAGATGGTGTGGGGTGCCTAGAGGTGTGCCGTGTCAGCCTGGAACCCACGGGAAGGTGGAAGCAGAGAGCTGACTCTCCAAAGTCATCCTCTGACATCCATATTGTGTGTACACTCCATAACATATCGTGGGGGTATACACACACAACAATAAATGTATTAAAACATGGAAAGAGAGCAAGAAAAATACCCTCACTATAAAAAATTGAAACACCACCAAAGTTAAGTCAAACAAAATGTATGGTGCTCTTTTATTCTCACTGGCTCTGGGATCCTCTATCCTTCTCCCTTCTAAAGAAGGCTGTTTACAGCACTTTTTTGGTTGGAAGATATAATCCCAGACCTTTATTCCATGTTCTGTACACACACACACACACACACACACACACACACACACACACACACACAGATATTTTATATATCATTGCGTTCTTTGTTTTTCTCACATAAAATTTGATCCCCTTCACAATGTGTACATAATTCTTTATAAAACCTGCATGTCTATTTAAATTGTTAAATAATTCTATGAACTGGGGCATGTTCTCCCCCGTTGCCTCTAGTTTAGAAAACTTTGATCAGCCTAAGGCCAACTGGAGGAAAACATTAGCTGGAGCCCTGACAAGTCTTTGAGCACTTTGCAGTATGGAAAGACACGGCATCTTGGTGAGAAAAGGTGCGCACCTAGGATGCAGGGGACCTGCATGGACTCTGCCTCCATCTCAGCTCTGTGTTTCAGGTTCCTCGCATGAAATGGGAGTGCTGATGGATCGGGCAGTGTTTGATCTTGTCTGCATGCTAATATCAAGATCCTCCTGCCTCAGTCTCCCGAGAGCTAGGGTCCCAGGCATACTCTATTGTATCTGAGAAACGTGATGTTTGTTTTTAACCCCTTCCCTCTATAGTCTTACATATATCCACATATGTGAAACAGGTGTGTGCACGTCATAATATGATGAAGGTAGGAAGACACCCTTGGATGTTATTTCTCTCCTTCTCCTTCTTTGAGACGGACTCTACTGTTTTCCCATTATGCATGCCAGGCCAGTGTGAATGGCCCTCAAACTCCTCGGCATCTCTTGCATCTACTTCCCGTGCCCTCTCATGGGATACAATGATGTGAGATGTTCTCACTTTCAGTGTGTTCTGGGGTTTGAAGTCAAGTCCTCATGTTTGAGCAGCAAGTGCTTTCCTTCATCCACCAAGCCATCTCCCCAGCCCTCAAGAATTCTTGACTTGTGTTTTGTGATCTCAAAGTCTTCATTTTGATGGACCATCATAGTTTCTGGGGCTCATGATAATTGCATGTTGGTGACACAATATTAATTCCACCCGTAGCGGACACACACCTTTCTCCTCGAAAGTACTGTTTGGAACAGCTTTTGTCACCACAGAAGTATGGTGATGCTCACCTATGGGGTGAGAAAAGATGCTGTGAGATCTTGGACCCACCTAGCAAGACTGCACTGGGACCCTTGCTCCCAGAACCTCCTATTGCGAGAAGTACTGCCTCTGAACCCATGGCAAACCACCGCATGAATGGAGCTCACAAACTCTGTTCTTGTGTCCCTGTCTCACGGTGACTTTGAGAAAGATGGATTCAAACACCATGATGTTATCATTGTCAGTAACGTTAGCTGTAGTTAACATGAATGGGCACAAACTATATCGTGGGCACTTTGTAAGTCACTCCATCACAACACTATGAACAAGGAAACCAGCTCAGCCTCAGTAAGTTATCCAGCGACACAGTGATGTAACTAGGTAGAGGAAAGAATTAGTTGAGGAGAGAGAAGCCAAACACGTAACACGTTGTCACAGGGCCACAGATCCGGTCACAGGCAGAAGGTAAATGCTGATATCCTCCCTCTTAGGAGGATGCCCTTAGGAGTCTCGACTTGAAGACAGTTCCTCATTCTCAAGCATGCCCCGAGTGCTGGCTGTGGTGCCCAGTCTTTAAAAGTAAATGTAAACAAAGCTGTTCCTTGTATTCTCCCAGCAGCAGCCTGAGCTCGCTCGTGCTGACATCTGCAAAGGTCCTGAGCTGGAATCTGCAGAGTTTGATGATTAGTCCCAGCAGCCCGGTCTGCATCTCCAGGACATCTTGTAGCACAATCAAGCCCCACTTCATCATGCTTGGTGACAAGACTTTTCCTGAGGAAAGTCTCAGTCAGGGACCCGCTCAGCAGCTAATTAGACAAGGAGACATACACGGCAAGTACAGGCCTTACTTCAATAAGCTGGAAAGGCGGGCCTGTCAAGCAGCTCTTGTCGACCCTGTGCTTTATACCCGTCACTGTACTGGTTGAACATTAACACCCAGAAATCTGCTGATTTTTCTCCCATCTCTCAGCCCATGCAGAGAAGGAGCGGCCACGGAGCTGTACGCCTTAAAGGTGGCCCCAGGCTTCATTATCCATGGAAGCATCAATCTTCAACTCATTGTTCTAGAAGCAACACAAGATGTGGAAATGTGGAGAGATGGGGCAGCGGTGCCTGCCGCGTGTGGACTTTCTAGCGTCTGCTGTAATTTCCTCCTTTTCCTAGGATGTTTGCTTTGGTGGTGGTGGTGGTGGTGGGGAAGCCAAAGGCTTTCAAAAGTGTAAAAGGTTTCCCTGTGGAGACGAAAGTGAAGGAATCACCGGTGTTTCGTTTCCCCTTTGCTATTGTCATTTAAGAGATTGTCGAAAGCGATCTTAGATGTCTGTGTTTACCAGATTGCCAAAGGAGAGAGGCAGACAGAGAAAGAGCTATGCAAAAAAATTATTAGAAATAAATTCTGTCTGTCGGGCTGTAAAGCAATATAAACACAAAATGGCAACAGCAGTGACGACAGAAAACAATTAACTCACATCAGGATAGGAGATGCTCTCGACTGCTTACCCAATTAAGTTGACAGGATATGAAAATCTTTAAAGGTGTCGTGTGTGCGCGTGTGTGCACGAGCGCGCCTGTGTGCACACGTGTGTGATCAGAGCAGCTCAAATCAGCTTCCACCACCTGTGGTAAATGTCGGAGGTGCGAGAACTCTAAGAAAACTCTTACTGATACCTCGTTCAATCCTGTCGGGTCACAGATGAGGAAATGGAAACCTAGAGGGAGCATAACCGTAATAGTCTTTGTGTTTTGCATTCTCTACAGCACCATGCTGTGATGTTGTAGGAATTTGGCGAGTTGGGGGTAGAACTCATTTCTTTAGGCTGGTATCTGGGATGGATCTGCTTCACAAGCCCTAGAGCCAGTGACCGTGAGCTACCCAGAAGCCTTCCTCATGAGAGTCTGTCGATGGAGATTATTTACCTGTGTCCTTCCTGAGAGTGAGATGCCATCATCCTGACTTCATTTCCGGGGGAGCGTAGCGTGTACTTGGTGCTGAGTCAGTCTGCTGTGATATACAAATTAGCATCCGTAGAGCATGCTGCCAGTCACAGAGGAATAGCGGGGGTCCCTTTATCTTCTAAGTGAACAGGAGTAATAATTGTAATGGTGGGAGCTATGGTGGCATGCCATCCAAGGGGAGATTCTGTGTGGCTTACACAGTTTTCACTCATTTAGAGTGGTGAATAAATCCATATTGAAACTAGAGGCTTGGGTACGAGACCCAGTTTCTGTCTGGTGGGAGATTTCTGACTGTCCCAGAACACTGAAACTTTTGGAGTCTCAATATCTTCAGATACACAAAGAATGAAGTGAATACATGTCTAAGGAAATTTATTTTTCTTTAAAAAATTACATTTATATATTTATTTATTTACTTATTTCTTATGGGCTGGGGGAAGGCATGAAGGGCATGTACTATGCCTGATGTATGGAGGGCATAGGAAAACTTGCAGGGGTTGATTCTCCCTTTCCAGTGTGTGTGTTCTGAGGATCAAACTCAGGTCATCAGGTTTGGCAGGAAGCACCTTTACCTGCTGAACCAACTAGCTGGAGCATGGGGACATGAAGACTGAAGGCTGAGTCAGGGGAATGCAGAGAAGGAGGAGGCAAAGAGAATCATCCCCAGGCCTGAAGGCAGAGCTCGCACACAGCATATCTTAAGCCCTAAGGATGGTGTGACACACCTTTAAAAGGTTTTACTTATTTATTTATTTGTTGGAGACAGGGTCTCTCTATGTAGGCTGACTGTCCTGGAACCCTCTTGGTAGACCAGGCTGGCCTCGAACTCACAGAGATCCACCTGCCTCTGCCTCCCGAGTGCTGGGATTAAAGGCGTACGCCACCACACCTGGCTGCACAATTGATTGTTTATTGATTTATTGATTGTTTCTTTGAGATAGGGTCTCATGGATCCCGGGCTGATCTAGAACTTGCTCTGTAGCCGATGATGACCTTGAACTTCTGATTCTCTTACTTCTACCTGCCTGGGATTACATTAGTTCACCTCCACACCTCGTTTATTCCACAGTGGAGACTGAACCCAGAACTTCCAGCATACTAGGGGGAATTCTACCAACAGAGTTCCAGCCTCAGCTTCAGTCCCAGCCCTGGTTTATTACTTCTTTGTTGACTTGTTTGTTTATTTGTTTGTATTTTGGTTCACACTGTGTTCACAGGACCAGTGTTTTTTTTTTTTTTTTTAAGCAAATGAATGGAACCCAGGATGACTTGGCAGCATGAGGACTCCAGCTTCTTTTGAAGCATCTTGTCTTTGGCACCCCTGAATCTCTGATTCTGGCTTGGCAATACCTGATATGCCACGGTTCCTCGTAGTCCAATTTTCCACAGTTCCTGGCACACCCAACTGCCACCATGGAGGCCTTGGTGTCATTTCCCAAATCTCACTGTGCTCTGAGTTTTTACTACTGACTTCAGGTGAAAACCGCCTCTCTCCCGTGGCCACAATGTCCCCAAAAGTGGGAAAGCAAAGCTGGGCCGTATTCCACCTGCTCCTCTCACACTGTATGCCTTCCTTCTGAGAGCGTCTGAGTCTCTGGGTTCTCCTCAGCTCAAGCCCCGTCCTTGACTTGAGAAGGGGTGGGGGGGAAACTGAGCTGCGGTTGTCCCCTAATCCTCTCTCTACCTCTGTCACACCAGGGACTTGTCACTGCTGTGACAGACAGAATGCTTCACAAGAAGCAACTCAAGGAAGGCAGGTTTATTCCGGCTCACCAGTCGTGGGGAAGTCGAGGCAGGAGGAGAATTAAGTGGTCGGTCTCCCTGCATCCGTAGTCAGGAGGCAGAGCTGTTATTCCACCCCCTTTATCCTTTCTGCTCAGTCTGGGATCCCAGAGCATGGAATGGTGCTGTCTATATTTAGGGTTGGTCTTCCCATCTCAGTTAACTCAATCTAAAAAATAAATAAAAACCCTCACAGAAATGCCCTGGAGATTTGTTTCCATGGTGATTATAATTCTTGTCAGACTGAGAATCAAGATTAATCATTATCCTATCCTGTAAGATGTTGGGTTTGGTTGTAATTCTTTTTTTTTTTTTTTTTTTTTTTTTTTTGGTTTTTTTGAGACAAGGTTTCTCCATGTAGTTTTGGTGCCTGTCCTGGATCTCGCTCTGTCGACCAGGCTGGCCTTGAACTCACAGAGATCTGCCTGACTCTGCTTCCCGAGTGCTGGGATTAAAGGTGTGTGTGCCACCGCCACTGGCATAATTCTTTTTCAGATTTAAAAAAGTGTGTGTGTGTTCCACATTTGTGAGGATGCCCTTGGAGGCCTGAAGAGGGCATCAGATCTCCTGGAGTAGGAGTTATAGAAGTTGTGATGCTGGGAATTGAACTCTGACCCGAGCAGGAAGGGCTCTTAATTGCTGTGCCATCTCTTCAGACCTTGGCTGTAATTTTTTAAAAAAAACTAGTTTGAAATGACCCAGGCTGCAATCCCAACATTCCTCTCCTATTTTGGAAGTGTGTGCCTGCCGTGGGCAAGGTTTGGGGTAGAAATACCAGGAGGAGACAGGCAAACGACCGAGCTTCTTCTTCTACCCTCTCTTGCCTGCCAGGGAACTCCTCACACAAGCCCTGGGTTTGCTGGCGGCGAGTTCAACAGAACAGCTACCGTCGACAAGTCGGCTTGTCTTGATGACTCGTTAGTGGTTCCCAGTTGACCCAGGAAATCTCTCTAAGATAGACTCTGGGGTTTGAGGTTTTCTCTCAGATTCTGGAGCGCTTGGAAAGGGTGTGACAGCGGTCTTTACATTAGATCTGCACCAGCCAGTCTGGAATGCCTTTCCACACTGGAGGACTACCTGGAAGGTATAGCCAATTAAACAGCCCGCTCTCCAGCAGTTTTGTTCTCGCATGACCTCTTTTTTTCCCCCTCTCACCTGTGGTGTGCCTCAGTCCTTTAATTAATGAGACTATGAAAATTTCAAAGGAACTACACAGATGTGGCGCCATGAAAGCGCCAGTAGAGACTTGAAATCTGATTATGAAATTGGGAACCAAGACAAGTTAGTGCCTCAATTCCAAGCGCACTTTTTAAAATCTGTTTTGTTTTCTTCAGGGGCTCATTTCTTTCACCGAGTGAAAACAAAATCCTGCGATATCAGGGCGACTTGTTCAGTGGTACAAATACTGGCTTGTCTTCTGGGACTCTTGTAGAGACATGGAAATGTGTGTGTGTGTGTGTGTGTGTGTGTGTGTGTGTGTGTGTGTATCTGTGCACATGCGTGTGCTCATGCGCACACACTCGAGTGTTCCACCATGTACTGGTAAGAACTCGATAACTTGATATTTAAGTGGGAAAAAGTCAACTCAAGACTGAGATAAACATCCTGACATGGCCTTTCTCACCCAGGCCTTAGACAGCTCTCTGCGGTTGGGAAACAAAATGAGAAGAGCCTTTGTTTTTATATTCCAGGTCATTACTGGTGGGACTTTAGCCAGCTAGCAAATGCTGTCAGAAGAGCTTCAGAATCCAGACAATCACCACGTCAATTCTTATTTTAGGCAAACTGGTTAGGCCGTTCCTCCTTCAGAGAACTGGAGTGGGTTTCCCCTGATGAGCCTAATTGAAAGGACTTGCTTCCACTTGAAAGATGGGGTAAACATCTGGCAAAGAGGTGTGTGTTTAGAGCAATGTAGAAATCTTGGAAGAGACCAGGAGCCTCGGGCACAGCTAGCTTCGCCAGGGTCACCAGTTTCATGCCCGACTCCTTCATCCGTTCAGCTCTGACCTTGGATGTGACTTGGCTGTGTGCTTCCCCTCTGTTGTGTGGGAATGGGGAGATGATGAGTCAGAGTTACGGCTGGGACAGGTCACTGTGAGTAACTGGAAAGCGCTTTTTCGACACGGCCTTCTCCAGGGGCCTCCGAGTGAACATAGTTGGGGAATCTGGACACGTACACACTTCAGGGCAGGAACGATATAGGTTTGGATACACAAGGAAACACGCTCAGAATTCCAGGACCATTGCAAATTGTTACGAAAGGAAACCACAGTGGAGCAAAGAGTGCAGGAGCAGTTATAGGAGCAAGAATCCTCAAAGGGTTTGGATTCATTTACTCTCTCAACATACACTGCCCGAGTTCTTACCTTACACTGGGTTGGAGACAGTCACTAAGATGCACACAGGGTCACCGGGGAAGTGCCAGGCTCAGGGTTCAATTGTAGCCACATATACCACTGAGGTGCATAGCTTTTTCTCTCATGAAATTCACTGGGAATTCAGAAAAAAGAAGAAGAAGAATAAGGAGGGGGAGGAGGAGGAGGAGGAGGAGGAGGAGAAGAAAAAGAAGAAGAAGAAGAAGAAGAAGAAGAAGAAGAAGAAGAAGAAGAAGAAGAAGAAGAAGAAGAAGAAGAAGAGACTCAGAAGTTCTAAATCTAGTGATATAGGGAAATAACTTCTATGTCTCAATTTTTTAATTCTAAAATTAAAAACTACACTTACCTTGAGGATGAAGTGTGGAGGTGCAGCTAAAGTATTGAGAACATGCTTAAGGACAGTCAGACTATTATGGTAATAGTTGTTGCAACTTCATCAAAACAAAACAAAACCAAACCCACTAAATCTGTATAGTTAATCATGGAATATAGGAAGATTTCCATAGAGATAGCTTGGGGTGGGGGGAAGATGAATTAGACATTTGAGGAGCTTTACATTGTCCAAGAATCATTATAGTAAGGATAAAATAAAAGGGACGGGTTGGAGTACTGGTCTTCTTTGACAGCTTGCCTGTGGGACATTGGGAAAGTCAAAACTTGATGCATTTTATAAAGTGAGCTGGTGGTTGCACTTACATTTGGGACACATTCCGATTCCAAACACGATTTTTTTTTTAACACTGAATAGTAATGGTGAATGAAATACAGTTGGTAGTGCCTATCTTTCAGGTTGGCAATAAGACATGAGCCTATGCCATTAAGTATCTACACAGGAAGAGAATAATAGTATAATAATGAAGTTCTCGTCTAGACTGAGACTCCTTGATAAAATGATTAATCTGTGCAGACAGAGATATCCATCAGTGTCGTAGATTACCTCGGTATTGCTTAAGAAAAACCAGTGAGCAAAGCAGACCATTGATTAAGAATGTGCTTGGGAGAAGTGCGAGCAGAATCCTAAAGTGGCAGAACTAGCCTTTGGAAAGCAGACTGGATTCCTTGCAGCCCTGAGGTACCACACAGTACAGATTCTCAAGGGGGAGTTTTTGGACCAGCATCACCTGGGAACTTGTTAAAAATGCAAATTGCTGGGCCACACTCCAGGCATACTAAAGAGTCTCCCCAGGTGGGGCCCCAGCAGGATTTGAACACGCCTTCCAAGTGATTGTGGGGCTTAGTCAAGACAGAGACCCACCAAAATAGACCTCATCCTGACAAGTGATTAAGAAAGTAAAGAATAAAAAAGTTCCAGATCTGTTCACTAACTCATGTATTTATGAAGTGAGAAGTACTTTGCTTGATTTTATAAAATGATACTAAGATATACCCAGAGGCCCAGGGAGCTTGCTCAGTGGGCAGAAGTGCTTCCTGCCAGGGCTAAGTACTAGAGTTTCATCTTTGAGGCCCACCTAGTGGAAGGAGAAAAATGTTCTCCTGAAGGCTGACCTCTGACCTCCACACATGTGCACCGTGGGATACATGCACACACACATACACACAGAAAACATAAACAAAAGATATTGTAACTAGAAAAGACACATCATTGCCTGGCACGGTGGCATATGCTATTAATCCCAGCACTTGGGAGGCAGAGGCAGGCAGATCTCTGAGTTCAAGGCCAGCCTGGTCTCCAGAGCAAATTCCAGGACAGCCAGAGCTACACGGAGAAACCCTGTCTCAACACCCTACCTCAAAAAAAGAAAAGAAAAGAAAAAGATGCATCATGAAATAATGTCAGGCTTGAAAGTATAGGAGCCATGTGGGATGGAGGTGAGAATCACAAAGGGTTAAAATCTGAGAGATTTCTGCTCTTCCTCCTTTAACCACTGATGGAAGTCTGGACAGTTCTGTCTAGTGTTGTCTGCCGAACCGAAGTCTGTACATTCTCACCCAGAGGTCAGTTAAGCATATCAGAATCTTAGGGAAGGTTTTAAGAAAGACAAGAAAGCTTCTTGCCCACTGTGTCTTAGGGAAGTGCTTTATCCTCTGGAGGGGCTGAGGGAAGGAAAACATATTCAGAAAACAAAAAAGTAAGTAGATTAGCCACTCCAAAAGTGACCTTAACTGGGGCCAGGTCTGTCCTCAGGAAAGCGACTAGGTGGGGACTTTTGGTAGAGTTGTAAAGTTTAGGTGGGGTGACCTACGGGATGAAGCCATATTAAATTAAAAAATCAGCTCAGTACATTTCTCAATGGCCAAGAGTGGCTTCTTAGGGACCAGGTGCTCCGTCTTCACGGTTAATATTAATGAGACACACTGTACTTCCCTCCAAGGATCTGATCTCCATTGTCTCTTTCATTTTTCTGGGCCTCTCCGTGAGATAGGCGTGGGTGGGTAATATTTCCCCATCTCCTCGTAAATGAGAACACCAGGAAAACCAATGCCTTCGATCAGAGCAAGCTCATTCAGTCAACAAATATTTATGAAGTCTCTGACATTCTTTTCTGGCATTTGGTCTTTTAAAGATCTGTGTAGAGATGGGTCTTCAGCTGGTGAAATCAAGCCGACGTAGTGAGTGAAGGGAAAACCGGGTTGTGTGGCTTGTCTCCTGTTCCTGGGGAAACACAAGAGGTGCGGGCAGGTACCTCTTCTGCAAATGCAGTTTATCACCGGTGACTCATCCTTACCCTTCATGGCAGCTCTCCACGTAGCCTACCAGGAACAGGCTGTGAGGTTAGACGAGGAGAAGGCAAGGGACTCCATTAACCAGCGAAGGTGGTTAAATTATTTTCTTGCCAACTACACTCAGGCGCAAAACTTGTTCTAACCTTATTTGTTTAGAATTGATGAAAACTAGCGACAGCGAAAGTGTGTAAATAGTGTTCAAACAGGGTCAAGAGACCTCTGTACTAGCCACGCCTTCCAGTTATTTTGTGACATATGACACGTCACCAACACGCTTTTCTGGCCTCAGCTTTCTCATCGGGACCGCGAAGGGTTGGTTTAAAGTGAATTTTGTGACTCCTTTGAGACTATATGCTTGCTTCCCGATGGCCAGGGGCATCATTATCAGTATTTGAGCTTACAGCAGTAGTGGAGAGATGGCTCATCAGCCAAGAGCACCTACTTGCAGGGGACCTCAGTTTGGGACACGGTACCCAAGTTGAGAAACACATAATCATCTGTAACTCCAGCTCCAGGGGAGCCAACACATGCACATGCGCATGCCTACACACACACACACACACACACACACACACACACACACACACTTTATGTGTATGGGTGTTTTATCTGCATGCATGTCTGTGCATCACATGTGTGCCTGGTGCCTGAAGAGGCCTAAAGTAGAATGTCAGATTAACGTGAATTGCTAAACGGTCTTTTTAATTAAACAAAACAAAACAAAACAAAACCTGGAGCCAGATATTGGGGTGAATGCTGAAAGATCAGAGAAACAGAACAAGCCACAGCCAACCTCACCTTGCTAAATCCTCAGCTATTTCCATGAATCCTTAGACTGAAAGCCTCTGAGTCCTTACCCCTGAGGGTCTCAGTTGAACTGCTTAAAAGCCTCTAGTTCCTGGTCCTCATTCCTTATATACCTTTCTGTGTCCTGCCATCTCTTCCTGGGATTAAAGGTGTGTGTCTTTCCCAAGCAAAGACATGAGATCTCAAATCCTGGGATTAAAGGTGTGTGCCACCATTTCTGGCTCTCTTTCCAGTGTGGCCTTGAACTCACAGAGATCCAGACAGATCTCTGCCTCCCAAGTGATAGGATTAAAGGCGTGTGTGTGCCACCATTGTCTGGCCTGTATGTCTAATCTAGTGGTTGTTCTGTTCTCTGACCCCCAGATAAGTTTATTAGGGTGCACAATATATTAATTATATTCCCCCTTTTTTCTATAATGAAAAAGTTATAACTAATTTAAGAAAAGCTATATACAATAAGTACAATAAGTATATACAAGGTATACAGTCAAGAATCACATTAACAATGTTCAGTCCATTAACATTTGACAAATTCAGACAAAAAAAAAACTTCATTATTTATCCTGTTTTGGTGAGCCCAATACAAAATTTGTATACAATATACAAAAATCCAATCCAATGTGAAATATTTAAAACAAGTAGTTCCTTTTCAAACGTGGATTCAATAATCTGCCTTTTTATCTTATCAATCAGATCCCTTGAAACTGGAGTTATGGGTGGGTGGGGGGTGCTAGGAATCGAACCTGGGTCCTCTAGAATAGCAGCTAGTGCCCTTAGCCTCTGGGCCACCTCTCCAACTGCTCCTCATTCGAGTGCTTCTTTCACTCCAGTACACTTGTATTATGAGCTTTCTCCTTTGCCTACTCCTTCCTTCTCTCTTTCCTCTGTCCCACCCCTCCTCTTCCTCACCCCCTCCTCCATCCTCTTCCCAAGAGCCTGTCAGTCAATTGCTCTAATACTGAGTTGTTGGCAGATCTTTCTGTCTTGCCTGCCAGCTCCCAAATAACCACATGGAGACTTCTCATTAATTATGAAAGCTTGGCCAATAGCTTAGGCTTGTTCCTAACTAGCTCTTATCACTTAAATTAACCCATATATATATATATATATATTTTACTGATCTACGTTCTACCACGTGGCTTTTTACCTCTATCCCATTTTCTGTGCCTGATTTGTTCCACGTCTGTCTGGCCTCCACCCTTCTTCCCAGCATTCTTTCTGCCCCCGCCCCCAAATCCTACCTGGCCATTGGCCATTCAGCTTTTTATTAAACCAATCTGAGTGACACATATTCAGAGTGTACAAAAAGATTATTCCACAACACGGAATTATACCTTCTAATCTTTTCTTTTCTTCCTTTGGGGTTGAGGATATAGCTCAGCTGATAGATTGCTTGCTTATTGTCGAGAAAGCTCTGGGTTTGATTCCCCAGCACTGCATAAACCAGGCAGGTGGGCTCAAGTTTATCATCCTAATGCTTGGATGGTGGAAAACAGGAGAATCAGAAGTTCATTGCTATAGAGGGAGCTTCAGGCCAGTCTGGACTACCTGCGACACTTTTTAGACAACAAAACAAAACGGAACAGAAAACAACTGAGCATCCTGTTACTTGGATTGTTTCAGTCAAGACCTTGTGAGTTCTGTGGCCCACGTAGGAGTGACTTCAAGCCTTTTTGGGTTGATTGATGGAATTCTAAGCCTTACCAGTAGATTTGCCCAATTTTACCTGCTCCGCTGTATGGTGCGTGTGGCCTCCATTTTGGCGTCGGGACATTTCCATTCTGCAGTGACAGCAGTATGTTGTCTGCGCCCTTGTCTACACAGTGCACATTGTAGGAGTGTTTGACACACAACCTTTCACACTTGTCCCCGGGTTCATTAGCCATGTGTTCAGAAAGCCAAGTAAGAAAAGACTGCAATGGCGGAGGGGTGGAGAGCTGTGAGGGGGGAGCAAGCTTCCGGCTGCTCCACCAATATCACTGGCAGGTGACTGACAGACCTGTGTGCGAAACTGTGACCTAACTGGCTTCAGTCACTATCCCCCCAGATTCTGGTGATTTCAGTTACAGAGAGAGAGAGAGAGAGAGAGAGAGAGAGAGAGAGAGAGAGAGAGAGACTCATTTTGCCAGTTCACACTTAGCTAATATATCCATTCTAATTGCATCATTACCCCAACCAGGAGACTCTTCTTGGATAATGACTGACAAGCAGATATTCCACACAATGCACGTGATTTGCAAATGGGTGTGGCAGGAGCTGTCTTTACCATGGATATTGAGTCAGTTGAGGACTTTTGGCTTACACTGTGAACAGGTGCCTAAAAAAAAAAAAGGCTTATTTTTTCTAATCTCCATATGTAATTTCGACTAATAAATATTTCTTCACCTTCACGTCTACATGGAAAAATCACCTCCTACACAAGCCCCACCTTCCAGCCAGGTCCAAACCCCTCACTCCCAACGTTATCATTAGACCCAGGATTCCAGCTGCCTTGGGTTATGAAGGCTTCATGCAAATATGAACGAAAAGGGAGTGAAAGGTGAAATGCTGCCACTTTCCCCTTCCCATTTTCCCCGAGTGAAATAACAGTTTATTCTGCAGGCTTTCAAATCGCTCCCACAAAATTGGCAATCCAATACAATCGACACATTCATGCTAATCCACCCAGAAGTAAATAAATACACCGCGGTAAAACTGCGACATTTGCAAAGTCCATAACTCCCCAATTACTGAAGGATTAACTAGGGATATAATGAGGGAGGGCTAAGTGTAATTCAGTGTGGAGAGAAGCAGGCTTGCCGTTCTGTGTCTAAGCCGCCGATGGAAACTTTCTGCACATTTGAGAACTTGGAAGGATGGCTAACTTCCACGTTTGCTTTAAATAAAAAGATTGTACCATATTTTCTTGAATTCAGTCTAAGAATGGACAGAATGTCCCCAAGAGGTGCTAGCTTGAGGGCCTTTCTGGACTAAGCCAGTGCTCTGGCATGCTTGAAGAACCCTTGTGGGCGTGTCTGTTGTGAATCCACACTGCATGGAGTTTGAGCTTTGTTGGCTGTTCATGGAAAGCAAAAGGGAGTTAGTTGTCTGGCTGTATATGCATGCTGGTACGAGGGTCAGAAAACCTGGATTTGGGTCCCAGCTATTATTATTACCCTGGTAGTAATAATATCACCAGGAACAGCCAATTTGCTTGATACTATACATATTCCTGAAGTTTTTAATATGCATTTTAGCCTTACAGTCATCCTGGGAGGCAGAGAAGGAACTTATCAAGGACTCTTGTGTTTCACAGATGAGGAAACCCAGGCTCAGAAAGGTGTTAATTGCCTGTCGGCTTGTGGCAGCCTCTTCTACCATACAGCTAACAAGCCCAGGTCTAGGTCCAGAGGAAGCAGGTGCTTCACTTTGTACACAGCAAGGCTGATCTGAAAAGGCCATAATTAGTCTAGAATTTCCAGCCCATTGCCTGGGTCATTGGACCATGATGTCTCTGAGCACCCAAGCTGGCCCGGGAGGTGAACCACCTCCCATTTCATCCCTTCGGCCAGGAAACCACTTCTGTACTCTGATTGGAGCCCAGCAACCGTGATTGCTGTAGACAGGCAGTCAGGAGAGGAAATGAAATGCTAATCATGTGCTTGGCTGTTCCAGAAGGATCTCCCATCCTATAAATGGACATCTTGCAGAGACCGCTTAGTGGTTATGGTCAGTAAAGACCTGCCACCACTTTAATCTCTGAGCCCAGTCCACCCACAGACCTCAAGAAAATGCCTGATAGATCAGACAGCATCACGTATTTCAGCTCCTTGTCCATTGGGAGGGGAAAAAAACCTTCCGGAAGCGTGGGAACCCTGGAAGAAGACTCTCTCTGTTCTTGTATCACACACAGACAGTCTAGAGTCAAGGCTTTGCTTTAAGTGAGCTTGGGACCACCAGAACCAATTGAGGGGGGATGCAGGAACATTTTTTTCTCATTCAATAGATATTTAAACATAACGGAGTGGATTTAACTGGGAATATACTCAGTGCAGGAACAAGTGAAAATATCTAAAGAGCTCTCTGCAAAGCTCTCTATGTGTTGAATCTTCTCATTAGAAAAAGGCGAAATTTAAGTTTGACTTTAATAAGAATAGAAATGTAGTTTTTGAAGACAAAGAGACACAAGTGAAAGCATTACAGAAAATGAGTGTAGTCATGCCACACTCATTAAAGGCACCATTTGTAAATCTCTATTCAGCTGACTTAAGAGCATAAAGTTCATTTTTCTTTTTGAAATTTGGTTTGTTTACAAAACAGTACTATTTTGTGAGTTCTTGATTATTGAGATCTAAAAGTTAAACAAATAAACAAACAAACAAAAACTTCCAGGAAGATGTGAGCCAGAGCTCCTTCCAGAAAATTCTTCAGAAATGTGTCCTCCTCTTTATAAGTATAATTTATTCTTTTCCTGTAGTTACTAATTAACTGTAACAAGGTTATGGGAAGAAAAGCTCAGCAAAGCAAGGCAAAAACCCCATCTCTCTAAACGAAAACGGCAAAGCAAAACAACGAAGACCTCTCAGACCTGCAAAGTTTGACATAAATTCTTCTGTCCCAAATTTAGACTCCTTCCCAGACCACCTCAGATGATTGTTCCTCTTCCTTCATGTCAGATGTATTTCCCTTCATTTAATTATTATTTATCTAACGACTTAGGAGTTTCTATGGCGTTTTTCCACCTAATAAATCAGTTTCTTTTTGGCTCCACGAACCCATGTTTGTGTTTTCCTTAGTTGCCTTCGGGGAGCTGTCTGTTTTCCCTGTGGTCTAAAGGCTCAAACCCAGGCCCCCCCACCAAGCTAGGCAAGTGAGCTACACCCGGCCCCTCCCTTGCTGGCTTTGAGCCTCCCGTTTTCCATGAGAAGAAATCCACACATGAACTCAGGCTTCGGTTTCTTAGGTAGATTTACACTTTCCACTCAAAAGAACGCTTTGGAGTTTCTTTCTGAGGTGGTGGGAGGAAGAAAGAAGGGAAACCGGAAGTCCACCGTCGTGCTCCTTCAAGGAACGCTATTTAGTCCTCTACTTGTCTGTGGGGTAGATAAACAGTTCTCAAGACTTAAGAAGATGGCGAGAAGGGCCAGCAGCTTGGTGATCTGAGTTTGAGTCCCGGGACCCACATGGTGGGTGGAACCAATTCTTGCAAACTGTCCTCTGAGTGTCGTGGCACACACCCCACCCCCTTCACATCATTAGATGTATAGGGGAGAATAAAATCGAAACTGACATTTACTAGATTAGCAAAACCTTTCTGTCACTCCTGGGCATACTTTCCTTCAGTCCTGAGTGAACATTTGCTGAACCCCGATGAAGTGTCAGGCCCAGAGCTTTGACTGAACTTGAAAATGAATGAGATAATCTTTGCTCATATCTAGCTCCCAGGTAAGAGAAGCACCTCAAAGATTATTCATGCTCAAAGCAAGAACAGCGATAATGAAAATAAGGATGCTTTCAGTAAGAATGTTTGTTTGTTTGTTTATTAGTCACTTATTTTTAGTGTGTGTGTGGGTTCTCTGTGTAGCCCTGGCTGTCCTGAAACTTGCTTTGTAGACTGCCTGCCTCTGCCCCCTAAGTGCTGGGATTAGAGGCATACGCCACACCACTTGGAAAGTAAGAATGATTGATGCTTGATGGATTCTCTCATTTGATCCCCACAAGTATCTCAGGAGGCATTTTATAGGATAGAAACTGAGGCATAAAGAGAAGAATGTGTCCAAGTCCACAAAATGAGGAAGTGGTAGAAACAGGAATCTAATCTAGGTCTACTTGAAACCAAGAGCCTATGCTTTTTATTTTATTTACTTATTTGTGTGTGTGTGTGTGTGTGTGTGTGTGTGTGTGTGTGTGTTGTGTATACATGTTTGGGTGCCTATGCACATATGTGCGCAAGTATGTGGAAGCCAGAGGTTGATATCAGGTGTCATCCTCCATCACTTTTCATCTTAAGTTTTGTGACAAAGTCTCCTGCCAAGCCTTCACTGATTGGCTAAATTGGCTGGCCAGCAAGCTCCAGGCAGGGATCAGCCTGCCTGGATTCTGCTTCCCCCAGCCAACCCACTTCTCCAGTGCAGGGGTTACAGATGTGTGCTGCTGGATGTGTCCTTGAGTACTGAGGGTTTGAACACAGGTCTTCCTGCTTCTGCAGCAGGAAGTTTACCCACTCAGCCATCTCCCCAGCCCCCAAGAGCCTAAGGTGTTGTTTTCAGATTATTTTTCTACGTATGGGTGTTTTGTCTGCAAATACGTTTGTGCACCACATGTGTGTCTAATGCTCAAGGAAGCCAGAAGAGGGCATTGGCTCCCCTGAAGTCTGAGTGATGAATGATTGTGAGCCGCCATGCCTGTGCTGAGAACTGAGCCTGGGTCCTCTGCCAGAACAGCATGCATTCTTAGTCATTGAGTCCTCTCTCTACCCGCAAAGCCATTTTAACCCCTAATTCCTCCCAGCCCTTTGCCCTGGTCATCTGTGGTCTTTGGTAAGGATGTAGATTCCTCACCAGCATCCTAGGATGGTGGAATCTGATCCTCTGCAGATTGGGCCCAGGGATCTCGCTTGGCCACCTTTCCCCGGTGATTTCTATTTCTCCAAAAGCACTAGTGTGCTATCCTAGGCACTTTGAAGAGACTTTGTCTGTATTGTCCCAAATTTCACCTATCTCTCCTGCCTAAAAGGATCACATGACTCCCAAAGCAAAGAGGGAAGGTTCCAGGGGACGTGGAGGAGGAAGCGGGAGGGATCCCACTGTAGCAGGATGTCAAGTGGTACCGCAAACATTTTGGCTTTTCCAGGTTTTTTTTTTTTTCCTTGTAAGAAAGCTGTTGGCAGCCTTTCAAATAGCAAAGTGTGGCAACATGGAAACTCATATGCTATAATAAGTAGAAAGAGGCGGGGTGGGTGGGGGGAGGCAGAACACAGAATTGCGAGGCTGCTGCTATTCAACAGTGTAATAGCACGTCTGCATGTGAGCTGGGAACATCTACACAAAACCCGAACACAACAGGCTGCCCTAGTGGATTACAGGCGACCGAAAAAACAAACAAACAAATCGCCTTAAGACAGCAATTTTCACTATTAATGCCGGAATGTTTATGCAATGAAAACTTTAAAAGCCACCAAATGGTTCACAGGGAGAAAGGAACAGCCGACTGTTCTCTCGCCTTAGGAGGTTGACATGTCTTGTTGAGCAGCTGCTTTTTTGCCATGGAAATCAATACAGCACACTCACAGGGGTCTGCTCTCCTCACCCTCCTTACAGAGGCCTCCGGAGCTAGATGTGTGGGCACAAACAGGGCTGCAGGGAATGGTGGTGGCCATGAGATGGGCAGCTCTTGACTTCTTGAGTCACTGTCCAAAGCAGGGCTGGTGCCACAAAGCCCTGAAAGGAGATGAAATGCGGGGACAGTGACAGAGTCAGGGAAGTCATTAAGACCTCATGTATTTAATATTTCCATAAACATGGTTCGCTGCATAGTCTACCCTGTTTGAGAGGTTGTACAAAATGTCCGTCAGGAAGAAAACTGGGATTCCTGGTCCAATAATGCACTGCAGTCAAAATATATAACAACAACGATAACATTAGCTAGGGGGTGCACAGTATCCAGAGCAGGCATCTCTCATACATTATCTCATTGATTTGTCTTTCCCGATAACACCCAAAGCACAGATTTACCCTCCTCTTCCCCAGATGTGGAAATGGTCCCGGAGAACTGAAGTAACTCATCTCAGGTCATATTAGGATGAAATGGAATGGCATCGTGGTATCAACTTCCCTCCCTCTGATATACAAGAAAGGTGGTCACAACCCGCTAAGGTGCTGCTGGAAGATGCTAATACCTAAGAGAAGGAGCTCCAAAGTGGAGGGATGGGGTAGAAGAAGGCCAGGCTGACGTATAGAGAAGTGGAAAGGGAGAGCCAGTCTGTTGACGTAAAGGATGGATGTCAGTGTTGGAAGGTTCTGGGAAAGAAGACAACGGACTCAACTGGAGGCTAACACGTTTGTTTCGAAGGCATGTTCTGAACAGGAGATTCAACTTTCTAGATTCTTGTAGGAAAAAATCGAAGGCACTGAAGCCTCAGCGTAAGTGTTGAGAAGGGGGTTCATCTCTGACTAGTGTAGACGCTGTATAGTCATTCATTCATTCCCATACTCCTCTACTCTTGCAAGGGGATTGCTTCCCTTGGGTCTTGGTGGTGCTCGCACATGCCTGAGACACTCTCCTAGGAAGAGTTTCAAAGACATCAAGTGTAAGGACCTCTTCTCTCTGTGGAGTCTAGAGAACACATAAAAATGTAATCAGTGAAGAGGTGACCGTAGCCCAACACCCATAATCTACAAACACATAGTTCCAGGTATGGTTGAGGACAAACTCTAATGTAGAAAAAAAAATGTAGCTAGAAGCATAGAGGACTCTTATGTTTTAAAAATTTATTTTTTTGCGTGTCCATGCCTGTGTGTATACAATTCACATGTATGTGGGTGCATGTGGGCATGCATGCATGTCGGATTCTAGTTGACTCAGACGCCTTCTTCCATTGTTCACAATTTGTATTGAGGCAAGTTCTCTCACTGAAGCCTGAGCCTGGTGATTCCAGCTAGCCTAGCTAGCAGGCTAGCTCTGGGGAATCCTATGCCTTTGTGTACCTATGCTGGGGTTACAGGCAGCTGCCATATCTGGGCAGCTTTTATGTGGGTTCTAGAGATCTGAACTCCAGTCCTCATAATTGTATGGCAAGCGCTTTATCTACTGCACCGTCTCCACAACCGACACTTGGATCTCTTGACTGTAGCGTTACGACTGCACTGTCTCCACAACCAATACTTGGATCTCTTGACTGTAGAGTTACGATCGTGCCATGAAACATGTGACATGACAGGGGAGAATGGACAAACATCACGAGTGCCCACAGAAGGGGCTGCAACTGGGGTATGTGTTCGAGTTAGGACCGTAAGGGTCTCAGAACTGTGTTATGGGATAGTCTTTTTTGTACACTGTGAAGATGTGTTGTTCTCATTGGTTTAATAAAGAGCTGATGGCTGATAGCAAGGCAGGAAAAGGTTAGGTGGGACGTTCAGACAGGGAAAAAGAGAGGAGGATGAAGGAGGTGGGGTTGAAGAAGGGTGGAGTCGCTAGCCAGATGCAGAGGAAGCAGGACTTGTAGAAGATGAGGTCACAAGCCATGAGCCACGAGTGGCAGCACATAGATGAATAAATAAGGGTTAACTTGAGTTGTAAGAGCTAGTTAGTAACAAGCCTAAGCTATCAGCTAAGCATATATAATTAATAATAAGTCTCTGTGTCATTTATTGGGGAGCTGGTGGTCCCTATGAAAATCTCACCTACAAAATTGGGGATGGGGGGGCAACTGAGATGAGATGGAATGGATGGAGTGCTTTTTGATTAAGAGATTTACTAGTAGAGTTCTCTTTTTTTGAAGACAAGGTCTCACTACTAAATGCTGGCTGGCTTGGAACGCTCTGCCTCCCAAGTGCTAGGATTAAAGGCATGCACCACCATCCAGAATCAACAGAGCTCTTCATGTCACAAAAATGGCAGCACAGCAGGGGCTCTCAGCAGAATTCAGGTCCACAAAGATAAACAGGGATCCCCTCTTGAAGACTTCAGAGAGAGAGAGAGAGAGACTGGGAGGGTCCCATTCCATGTAATTGTTGAGTTCCTAGTACACGGTAGTTGGATTGTCTCCAAATCTTAGGTGACAGGGAAGGGTTCAGCCCTTTGCATAATACATGTCCATCACATGGGATGTGACACTCACAGCTGCTGATTGCCAGGGTGAACTTCCTATGGGGAAGAGGGAGTTTATAGACTCACAAGCAGACCCTCGATGGGTGTCTATCACCCCTCCCCTCAAGGAGTGGAAATTCCAGAGTCAGCTGGGAGGGTGGAGAAAGAGGCTGCGAGCCAGTGAGTGGCCCGAGTTAGCTCAAACCTAGCAGGGACTAAGAGAAAAGTGGGTTCTAAACTCTTCTGTGAATTTCAAGTTCTATGCTGTACAGGAGAAAGGAGAAGAAAAGGTGGAGATGTGAGGGCGATGATGAATGTGCTGAAGGTGAAGACTTTGAGGATGCTGATGGTGTCGGGGAGATAATGAGTCTGACCACTAACTGCTCTTTTCATTTATTCATAAAAGGTCGGGAAACTGATGGCATCCGAAGGGCATTCAGCGATGCACACCCGTTTTTCATTTCTTATAAATCTTTTCTTGTGTTAATAAACTTTGGCTAGTAGAATTCCTTGGGGGCAAGGGAGTACATATCCCAGAAAGAAATATTGAAAAATTAGAGAAACATTCTTATTGCTAATGACTTGGTCAACTGAGATGGGGCATTAGACCTCATTTCTGTTCTGTTATTAGGCAGAGCGTGTTTTATTCCTTGGTGTCGAAAATATGAGCTTTTGATATTGCTGCTGAGTGTAATTGACTCTTCCGAGCCCTGATTGAACTCAGTGATTCATCATTTTTCAAATTAGTAAGGACAGCATGAGGGTAATCTGGAGTGATCATCAGTGAAAACTTCCCAACGCCTTCCACAACAATGGAGTACGCCACCATCCCCAGTGTCTCTCAGCCCTGTGGCCATTTAGGTTGAAGATGCCAGATGGAACCCCTTTGTTTATTTATTTATTTTTTTTGAGGTGTTTTCTCCTTGCTCCTGACAGCCACAGGAAGTGTATCCCTGTGAGGCTCCCAGGCTGGTTGGTTGCACTGGGTAGAAGTGACCACCCTTGTCAAAGACAAGACACTCAAGTGTCAGTCGCTTACAGAACCAATCATCCATCTTCAATGCCTCTCCACCCACGGGGCTGGGCTGCGAGCACCCACGGTGGAGCCCCTGGTCTCTGCTTTCTCTTTGTCATTAGACCATTGTCGATTCTGCCATGTATTCAGTGATTAATCATCATTTGGAAGGTTCTGCCGGGAGCCCACAGAAAAGAGGCAGCTCCAGCAGGGTGGCTTCCCTGGGATTAGTCAAAAATGGTAATGGCTTGCCGCTGAGGCTTTGTCCGGAGAGGCAAGGATGCCACCTCGGTTTCCTTTTGTGGGAATGTAATTGAGTTTTTATAAACCTGGGAAATCAACCCAGTCACACAAAAACATAAAATAAATAAATAAAAACGACAAACCCACGTTTAGAACGAGTCTTTTGAAAGTGTCCCCTAGAGATGCTGTTCCCAGTTAAAGCACACGCAGAGTTACAACTTGGCTCACGCTGTTGCCTTAAAGTTTTGTTTTTTTTTTAATTCAGGGTATTCACATGCATATTCCTGTCAACATAACTGCCTAAAAATAACTCTAAGGAGGATGAGGCACCTGGTGTTTTACCAGCAATTGCTTCATACCTGAGTAAAATATCCAAGATTTTTTTTTTTAACCTGCTATCGGCACAGCAATGGGTAATACGGGTCTTTCAGTTGACATGATACCTTTATTATTATTATTATTATTATTATTATTATTATTGTTATTATTTAGAAAAAAGAACTTGGCAACAAAGGCTTTGGTTCTGAAATTTAAAGATGATGGTTTCCATGGAAATACATAAAGGATGGGCAACCAGCAGATTTTCCCAGAGGGCTCCCCGAGGTAGAAGTTAGGATACCTTAGTGTTGCTGGCTGAGGAAATGAGGTGTCTGGGTGGGGAAGGGAGGTAAGCCCGGGAAGAAGACAGGGAGGAGTTAGGGAATGCCACCCAGCCTCCTCGCAGCCGGCCCAGCCTGCCGCGATTATCATGCGCGCACGTGACTTCTAAGTAAGAAGGTGGGTCTCCAGAACACAGCTCGTGAGTCATCAGTGGAGAGTGAAAACGATTCTCCGAGCTAGTGTATGGGTGCGCTTCATGTTTCTTTAACTTCTCTCTTGATCAGTGTGATCCCGGGGGATGGTCCCCCAGAGAATGCCTCCTTTCAGGGATGGATGGGACCCCAAGCAGGCTCTGCGTACCTACTCGTTTTTTAGTCTTACCCCGAATGTGAGTTTCAACGAGTCAATGAAAGACACGTGAATGGAACTGGCGTTTGGTTTGAGAAGCAAACCGACTCCTTGTCCTGTGACTCCCCTTTTGACCCGGGTCTGCCCGAGAACCGGTGCTTCCTCGTGTGTCTCTGCTCTATTGGTCTGAGCTTAATCTCCGGAGTCCGAATCTTTGAAGGATACCCAGGGTGTGTGTGTGTGTGTGTGTGTGTGTGTGTGTGTGTGTGTGTGTGTGTGTGTGAGAGAGAGAGAGAGAGAGAGAGAGAGAGAGAGAGAGAGAGAGAGAGAGAGAGAGAGAGAGAGAGAGAGAGAGAGATCACAAAGTAGGACGTCCCTCCCCCAGAACAATGCCCCTTAGGCTTGAACCTGACTGGGGAGGTCTGGGATAGACAGCTGAGGGCCACAGTCACTCCTTGATGGGCAGTTCGCCCGGGACTAGAAGCAGCTGTCCTGACAGGGTCAGGATCAAGAGTGACAGACAATGAAGGTGGCAGCCCAGGAGGTGGAGGAAGGGGTCCTGGAGAGGGCGATCAAGAGGAAGGGAGGCAGGTGATGATGGAGGCGGGAGAGGGGTGGAGTTGGTGAGCATCCCAAAGTCCTCTTCTAAGAAAAGACCGAGACCCTGAACCCAGGTCTAGATTCTGCCCCACACAATGTAAACCATTTTGGGGATTCTCCCCACTCCTGGGTGTAAGAAGCTACCTGAAGACAATACAGAGGTAACCTGTCGCTGGTGCGCCATTGACTTTGAACCAGCATCTCTGCTCAAAAGGATAGTCGCTAAATGTGGTCCCTGGAGCAGCAGAGTTGGCATCACATGCTGATAGCTTATTTAAAATGTTCATCCTTGGGGTCCCATAGACCTAACCAAAGCAGAATCTTGGAGGCGTTTGTGTGTGTGAGGGGCGGGGCATGACGGGGTGGACAGCAAACTCTACTCTTTTTTTTTGTTGTTTTGTTTTTTGAGACAGGGTTTCTCTGTGTAGCTTTGCACCTTTCCTGGAACTCACTTGGTAGCCCAGGCTGGCCTCGAACTCACAGAGATCTGCCTGGCTCTGCCTCCCCAGTACTGGGATTAAAGGCGTGTGCTGCCACCACCGCCCGGCGCAAACTCTACTCTTAACAAGCCTTCTGGGTAAGTCTGTCTGTACAGCTTGAGAATCACTGACCTAAACTTGGAGATTTGGGAAACAGACAAACAGGAATGTTTGTTTTGTTTGTTTGTTTTGAGACAGAATCTTGCTATGTGGGCTAAGATTAGCCTGGGACGTAATATAACCTACAAGGGCCTCCAGCTCATAACAGTCTTTCTCCACCGATTTCTGGGCTGGCCACCGTGCCTGCCTCATTTGGAGCCATTTATCAGTGCATGGGGGTTAAATGGACTATGGTAAACAGGGCCTCTCTAGTCCTGTCCCTCTTACTAGCCAGAAAACACCTGCAGGAGGCACCTACCCCACTTGGAACTGAAGTTCTCCAGCCAAGACCGCTGAGTTACTGAATGCAAAGTTGAAAATAGTTGCTAGAGGAATTTTAGCTCTGGATATAGACTCCCGGAAAGATGAACAGAGGCGGTGCCCTCCTTCCTTCTTTCTTTTTTTCCTTCCTTCCTTCCTTCCTTCCTTCCTTCCTTCCTTCCTTCCTTCCTTCCTTCCTTCCTTCCTTTCTTTCTTTCTTTCTTTCTTCTTTCCTTCCCTTCCTCTCTTCCTTTCCCTTTCTCTCTTCCTTTCCCTTTCTCTCCCTCCCTCCCTCCCTCCCTCCCTTCCTCCCTCCCTCTTTCCTTCCCTCCTGTCCTCTCTTTGGAGCTGAGAATTACCTTGAACTCCAGCCCCAGTCATCCTACTACTGGGTCTTCCGTGAGGAAGAAAGGAAATCTTTACTATTTTAAGACTTGGCATGTGAATTGTGCTGAGAAAGAGTGTAAGGGCATAGGGATTTCTCTACCATAGGCCCTTCTTCAGTGTTACCAAGGATGGGACAGAACAAGACCTTCAGAAAGAAGGACTGTGTGCCAAGGAGGGATCCGATCCTAGCAGCAGATTCTTGATAGATTCCTGTGGAATTTAAACTCTCTGCTGGGTGTAGTGATATGTATCTATCATCTTGGCACTCAGGGTGGGTGGGCGGGGAGCTGAAGCAGGAGGATGGTGAGTTTGAGGGACGCCCAGGCTATATAACAAGGCCTGTTCTTGGGGTTCAGTGATTGGTCCACTTTAGTTCCAAACGGTGGTAAGAGGGCTAGGACTTGACAGACCCAATGTCCCTCAGTCCATTTTGCCCTAATCCACTAATAAACAGTCACTCACAAAAGAGAACCCAACCTAACCCAAACCAAAACAAAGCCATCCTAATGTTGTCCCAAATAAACACAGCTCTTCATTGAGCCAACCCTCTTGAACCCAATTTCATATTTGCTTTATATAGGTTCCTGCAGTGACGAGTTCCGGATGAGGCAATTCATTAGCTACCCACAGTCTGAAAGAATTTGTGCTTTTAATTATCCTGACATGACCTCTCCCAAGTTTCAAGAGTGCTTATCTGAAATCTCGACTTTTGGGTTTGGGTGTTGATGCTTCCGAGTGAGAGATAGTCTCTGTCAGTTGTGCAAACGTGAGTCAGTGGTGGCATTGATCAGCAGGGCCACACCACACCGCAGAAGAAACTTCACCTGGAAGTCTCCCCTGGGTCCGGGCCACGCCTGCTCACCTCTATAGCGGGGCTTGAGGAGCTCTCAAAGACCCCCGTCGTGTTCTTCTGGAATTGCTGAGCCAACTTCCCCCATTAGAAACTCACGTCTGGGCTGGGGAGAAAGCCCAGTCCATGAAGTGCTTGCATTGTGGAGCACCTGGGTTAAATTCCCCAGAATCAACGTGAAAAATCTGCTGACTGGGCCAGTGGGATGGCTCAGTGAGTAAAGGCACTTGCTACCAAGTGTGACAACCTTAGTTTGATCTCTGGGACAGGATAGGACTAACTCCCAAAGGTACACAGAGGTACACACACACACACACACACACACACACACACACACACATGCGCGCGCGCATGAACACACTAACACATACACGCGCTCAGGCATGAATGCAGAGATGTCTGAAACAAACCAACAATTAATTAATATAAAAAAGTTTTTGAATACCACGTGTATCATGCTTGTAATCCCAGTGCTGGTGGGAGAGGGGGGCGCTGTAGATACAGGTGACTTGGTGTGGCTTCTTGCCCAGCCAATCTAGCATGGCTGACACACATACATGTGCACATGTACTTTTGGTCACGATCGCATCACTTTGGTATAGCATTTCATTTGCAAGTATTTTCTCTAGGAGATTTAGCTTTCGAGAAGGCAAAGAACATGCTTCAACGACCTCGGCAATTGTCAGGGAGGCTGAAACAATAGACTTGCCAATGCTTTGGGGGTTCGTGTAGATGGAGCCTTGGTGTCCCTTGCTAACCCCCAAGGGTCTCTGGCGTGTGAGGATGAATTTGGCTCTACCCTTGGTGACAAATGACTGAGGCATGCTCCACGCAGTCACCGAAGTTCAATCTACTGAGAGAGCCTGCCCCTCCCTCCTTCCGTGAATTTCCATCGGTAAAGTTTAGGCACTGCAGGTCTGGCCAGACACGTCACCTCTCCCCTTTCTCCACCTTGTGATATCTAAGAGGGATCTGGTTTCAGAGGAATCTTCTTTTTTTTTTCTATTCCTGGAACCCAGAAGACCGGGGAAGCATGTTACGTTGAAATAATGGCTAGTATTTATTGAACATTTACTGTGTTCCAGGAATTCTTTAATACCCTCTCTCTGATTCCACCTGTCGGAGTCTTGTGTCATTTGTATGAAGTGGAAACTCAGCCTCTCTCTGTCGTAGAAGAGGACAGCAGCAGGAAGGAAAAATAACGTGCTGAAGGACATTAGCCAGGGAGTGGAAGGGCCAGAAATCGATGCAAAGCAGGATGAAGTCAAGGCGTGGCTTGGTTTCATGGTATACCGTTTCCTGTTGGAGGATAAAGAGCAATGTAAGGCAGAATTGGGTCTCAAGAGAGTCATTCTATTGCACCTTGGTGTGTGTGTGTGTGTGTGTGTGTGTGTGTGTGTGTGTGTGTGTGTTGTGTGTGTGTTATGGGTGTTGTGTGTGTATGTTATGTGTGTTGTGTGTGTTATGTGTGTTGTGTGCATTATGTGTGTTATGTGTGTTGTGTGTGTTACGTGTGTGTGTGTGTGTGTGTGTGTGTGTGTGTGTGTGTGTGTGTTCACAGGAGAACCCAACAGGACATGTAGCAACGCTCTAGAGAACCAGATCAAATATTGCTAAGGATTCTGGGAGGCAAGCCTGGAAACAAATGCCCACCAAGATCTCCTTTTTGAGGGGTAGGAGAAGGAAAGGGTTGTGCAGTGTGGAACGAAGCCTCCTTTCAGCTCTTGTGGTGAGCTCTCTGCTTCTGTTCACCTTTCCCTAATAACTTGTCAATTCTCCATGGAAAGCACTTAGTTGTTATGGTGATGAGCACTCTAAAAATATTAACAGAATAAAGCCAGAACAGAATACCAGTCCCTGGATGCAGAACCTCCTAGTATTTGCTCTGAGCCTTGTGGTCGAGTGGTGGGACCCTAAGCCATTTGGCTTTAAAGCACACTGAACACGTGCAAATTCTGGACCTCACATACAACTTTCGGAGATCCGGGGTAGTTCCCATGGTGGTGCTTTCTAGGCCCGGCTCCCCTCTTCTCCAGGGTTGGGCACATCACAATTCACTATTGCATTTATTTCTCAAGTGAGATTGAATAGAAACAGCTGCTTCTCTCACTAGTCAATGAGTAGGCCCTACCCTGTGTCTTAACTCATAAGATTTAGCACTAGAGGCATAAGGATCTGTCAACCTGGAGCAGGAACGGGTCTGAGTGATGGCCTATGTTGAAGTCTCAGACTCCATACCTACAGGTAGAGGCAGAAAAGACTAAGGAGAGAGGCAGGCTGTGGCCAAGATAAGTCACCATGGTAGGCCTGGAGATTGGAATCTTCTAGCTGTTTGTTTAACCTCAGGAGTTAAAATTATATAATTTTATGTTAAAATGCAACAAAAATAAATAGAGAAAAGGGTGAAAAGAATGATGGGAAAAAATAAAACTAAGGATGAGTTTAAACAAAATGTCCATCAAGTTCAGTTGCTGGATATATGTCCCAGCAGCCGATGTAACAAAAGAAACACAACTACACATTTGGGAGACGCACAGATGACTTTAGGTCGTGAAGTCTTAGATGCCTCTGGGCTCTTTTTAAATCCTGTCGTCTTTTGGCCTTGAATGCCCTTCCATTTCTCCCATGATTCTGCCTGGACATCTTTTGGGGGGTAGGGGAAGAACAGATGATGGTCAAAGGTACCAAGTTTCAGTTCTACAAGGAGGAAATTGCTCTGGAAAGGCACTGTTAACAACACTACACTGTATACGTGACAGTTGCTGAGAGGGTAGATGTATACTTCTTTGTTGTGTGTGTACATGCGTGAATTCACCCACATATGTGCGCATGCCGCGGTGTGAATGTGGTGGAAAGAGAACAGTATTCAGGAGTCAGTTCTTGCCTTCCACCTCGTTGGAGCAGGAACTCTCTTGTTTTTGCGTTGTGCCGCATCCTCCAGGCTAGATCGCCTGAGAGCTTCCAGCCTCTATAAAGAAGGACGGGGCTTACAGACGGTTGCTAACACATTTGGTTTTTTATGTGGGCTTTGAGTTTAGACTTTCAGGGCTACTGATTTTACCCACCGATCTATCTCCTCGGCCTGCAGAGGGTAGATGTTGTCTCCCCTGACTCCTTGTTTCTCCCCGCACCCCCCCCCCCCCCGCTGCCGCCCACAGACTCATACACAAGATGGCAGTTTTGTGAGGTGCCAGAGGTATGGAGGGAACTGATTATGGTGACTGTCGCACGATGTACATGGGCATGGACATTCTCTAATTGCGCACACACAGTTTCAAAGCTGGAGTGAGAAGCGCGGCAACAGGTACAATATGCATGTGTTTATTTCAGCCGGGTTCACCTCTGACTTCAGGGAAACTGAGTCATTCTATCTTAGAGTAGCTTTGTTTACAGACACTGTTTGTTCAAGAAAACAAATAAAACGCTCCTCTCTTCTTTCATGTTGACTGTTCAAGTAAACGTGGGGTTTGTGTTTATCCAGGATGGAATTGATTATTGTATTAGTGATCTCCTGCTGTCTGACAGATTACCAAACTCTTAGTGACTACACACAGGCACGTATCATCTCACAGAGTGTGGGTTGGGGATTTGGAGGTGACTGAGCTGCATGGCCGCAGCAGAGCTTCTGGGGGTGTTACAGTGAAGGTGTTGCCCACGCTGTCAGTCACCTGAGAGTGCCATGGAAGGATCCTGTTCCAAGGTGGCAAGCTCGGACTGTTGGCAAGGGACTGAGTTCTTCACTTAATAGACTCCCTGTAAGGCCCCTAGAGTGTCCTCATGACACAGCAGCTAACTTCTCTCATATACAGACATCAAAAGCAAAGTTGGGAGAGGGGTAGAGGGAGACGCAACATCCCTTACCATCGAAGCCATGGGACTTACATTCCTCTCCTCCTGGGGTCCTGGTTAGATGCACAGTCCTGTGCTATTCACAGTGCTATTCGGTGTGGGAGAGGTGTCTACGAGCCCCTGAACACTATGAGGTGTGAATGTGGAAGCCTACTCCAGAGGCTGAGTCAGAAGTTATCCACTTAATAACTCCTAATGAATATTCACTTGTCCATGTGAGAAGAAATGCTAAGGAGGAGGAGGAGGGAGGGGGAGGAGGGAAGCTCTGGTTCTTTTTATTTCCTTCTATGAGCTGGTGTCCGTTTCTCAAGCAAAACACCAAATGATATCAGGTGTATGTAATTCTTTGGTCGTGAACACATATGGTGAGTCTGGCCAACTCAAGAGGGGAAAATGAGTCATTAAAAAAGCACACCGGAGCCGGGCGTTGGTGGCGCACGCCTTTAATCCCAGCACTCGGGAGGCAGAGGCAGGCGGATCTCTGTGAGTTCGAGGCCAGCCTGGTCTACCAAGTGAGTTCCAGGAGAGGCGCAAAGCTACACAAGAGAAACCCTGTCTCGAAAAACCAAAAAAAAAAAAAAAAAAAAGCACACCGGGGTTCCTCGCAGGAGGTGAGGACAGATGAATGATGAGATTAATTGAGAGAAAATATCTCAGCAGCCCGAGACTACAGCAACAGTACTATAAAGCAAGGGCTTCGCCGGGTGGTGGTGGCGCATGCCTTTAATCCCAGCACTCGGGAGGCAGAGGCAGGTGGATCTCTGTGAGTTCAAGGCCAGCCTGGTCTCCAAAGTGAGTTCCAGGAAAGGCGCAAAGCTACACAGAGAAACCCTGTCTCGAAAAGCCAAAAAAAAAAAAAAAAAAAAAAAAAGCAACGGCTTCAGGGTCCTTTGGGAGGGAACCGCTCCGTGGACCTTCCGGGTGCCCAGAAGAGAGACTTTCATTGGTCTAGTCTGTACCATGTGGCTATTCCGGTAGAGATGTGAAGTCCGGTGACTGGCAGCCTCTCAGGGCTGCAAGGAGGAGAGCTGACTTCCCCGTGAAAGAAATTGCACACCAGCCCTCATGTGAAGGACCGAATGGCTCCATGTTTAATAAAGAAATTCGGTTTTATGTTTTGAAGCGAACAGGAGTCTGTTGAGTGTCAGGCATTATTTTGTTATTTGTTAGTTCTTTATGTTGATGGTGTTGAAGGGGAGATGCCATGTTTTAGAAGGTAAACATCAGAACAGTTGCCCCAGGCACTGAATTATTTTCAACCTAGAAAGGCACTCATTAATCTTGGGTATCTAGTATATCTAATGAACTTGCCTGAGATTTTTCCAAAATGTTGTCTTCTGGACAAGATGAATTGTCCTCTCCTGTCTAGAAAGAACAAAGCACTCGGAATTTCCCAAGAGCATTCTGTTTGTTCTTTCATGGCACTTGCCAAAGTTGGTAATTATTATTTATCGCCATCTGAAATAATTCACCTTTTGTTTACTTCTCTGACATGTTTATCCCCATCACTGGACCAAAATGTTTACAGGAACTTAGAAAGCACAGTCAGGCATGGTGATGCATACCTGGAATTCCAGCCTTTGGGAGCTGGAGGCAGGCAGGAGGGTCAGGCGTTTAAGATCCCTAAGATTCACTACATTGTAAATCTAAGCTAGCCTGGCTTACCTGAGACCCCGTTCCAGAGAATCAAAACCAAAACAAAATGAAACAACGACAACAAACTTATTAAGCACAGTTTCTCTACTCTGCCCTCGTTAAATTTTGAATAACTCTTGTTATGGGAATGACCAAAGAATTATCAGTAATGCATTCATCTGCACTGAAGGATGCCTGGCATCCTTATAGGGGTCTTCTAACTGATATCAGTAGAATTTCCCATCATGGTAACCACAGTATGCCTCCAGATGCAGGCAAAATAATCCCTAGCGGAGGGCCACTGCTACAAAAGAATACATGAGTGATTGAGCTAGTTAATTAGAAGACTTATTCAGAAACTCGATAGGACTTCCAAATCCTTGAATGTTACAGAAGAACTTCTGCCTGTTCAGTTATTCTGATTCATTTATCCCTCTCTCCATGCACCAAACACTCTTTGAGCTTCTGTATAGGAAGAGGCTAGAGCATTGATTAATCACCTTTCAAAGTTCAGGAGCTTTCCTGGGCATTATGGAGTATACATTGAAAAAACGAAAACAAAAAATAAATTGCCCTCGGTTTACCATGTTCCAGGGATGATGGTAGTTCGAACAGGCCCCCATCTGCCATGGATTCTTGGCCATTTCCTGCTTTTGCATCTTAACCATCCTTCCCAAGTTCAGCCAATGAGGTGCAGACTTAGAATTCTCTCCCTATAGCTTCATTAACGCTCCCTGCATTGATCATTTACCCTTGGCTTCTGCCACACTGTATGGGTATATTATAGATCTTATAAACATGTCTCGACTTCCCAAATAAATGTTTTGGAGAAGTTTATTAGAAATGAACAAAATCCTTAGATAAAAATGCACTTGCAGCCCTACTCTTGCCACCAGTATAGCTTTATAACCCTGGGTAGGTCTCCAAGTTGCCAGGCTACACTTCACCTATGAAATGGACATGGTTTCACCTGTTTTCTGCCGCCAGTATGAGGCAAGTGAGGGTGTTGAATGAAATGATAGACAGGAGTGTATTGTGCAAATTGAAATATATATATATAATACATTGATGTTATTTAAAGGATTAGTAACACATATTTCTTGAGGTAGAGGGCGATGTTTTATGTCCTTGTGTCTTCAGGCTCAGCCAGTGTCTATCTGTACATGTGAGAGTGGGCTCCACAAACGATGATGAGGCTGCCGTGGTGTCTTGTGAAGTGTGGCTCTCATTCATTATAGACTTGTTATCTGATTATACACTAGTCAATAAATAGTTGTAGAGTCAAATTGAATTTCAGATAATCACCCAAGAAGTCTTTATTATTGCTCATGCATATGTATGCTGGCACCTTCTGAAGCTATGGGTTGTAAATATTCTATGTGAAACATATTTTCAGGGTATAATGGAATCTTGTGAATTTTTTATGAAGATATTTTAAAGATATCTTATTGATACAGAAATCCATCACATGAGGTGTAGATTCTGAAAGATTTCATTCCAAAGAATATTAAAATGAAAAGTGATGATCTATTCCCAGCCTTGGATAGATTTGTTTTTTTTTTTTGTTTCATTTTATTAGACAAGAAAGTGACAAATAATTTAGAGTATAGTAAGAGATTAATCTACCTAAAATACTCATGTTTCCCAGCTATTTCCTGAGTTTAAAAATTATTTTGACCAATGTGTAAATTCAATAGACTAAAATTTGTTATGGGTAAGCTCACAGTTGGTTTAGTCTTTTTGATTCAAGTGTATCATGGTGATGCTAAAATTGAACACCATAGTAACAAATTTGTTTTACTAAAAATATTGAGATAACACAAATAAGACATTAAGGAAGCTCATGCATTAGCTAGTTGACCTTTCTTGAAAAGTAAATACTAAGGAAATATTTTAAGGGAGTTCCTTTCTGTTTTCTTGACTTAGGGTTCATTTCCAGTCAAATATTGCTTTTGTTTAAAAAGAATTAGGTTAATACCTGTTAAATGTGGCAGTAAAGTTTTATAACACATAATTAAGTTGTAAAACTAAATGGACTTTATAGGCAAAGTTTCCAATATAGGCTTTCTATATTTTAAGGAAAAATAACTGACATTGTTTAAGGTTTTAGACTCTACACTAGCTACAGAGCTTTGAAAATATTTTTTTTCCTAAAGTGGGAAATTTAAACAAGGCCTTTTAAAGAAGACTCACAGACATTGTATTTAATGAACATTGCTCTGAACTTTTTATAAGTCTGGATTTGGAGGACATTTAGTGACTGTCTTCTGTGGTTTGAATGTGGTATTAGGCATAATCTTTCTCAGCACAGATATGCTGAAAACTGCTGACCTCACTCAGGATGAGCAGATTGACATGTCTAGAGCCTGTATGCTTCTATACAGTGTCTCCTAACTTTACAAAATAACATTTGCCTCTTTAATAACAACACTGTTTTTGAAAATATTTATTGACTACTATTTTATTTCAGAACAGTAGGCTCCTAATAAAAATTGTTTCAATTGGTTCCTCCCTAAGTTATCATGTAGAAGACACATAGGAAATGCTCAACGCTTGAGCAAAAGCCACAACTTCACCTTAGTCAACACTAATTTCATCCAACCACATGCTTCTGTTTCTAAATGCATATCTGTCTGCCTGGTTTTGTTGAAAGACTAAGGAGGCATTTCCACAGGACTGAACCTACTTCTTTAACATAAATGAGTGGGCATAAATGAGTGGGGTAATTTCTTTAGTCCTTTACTTCTTTGTTAAAAATGGCTAATCCTGAAACACAAAATATGCTGGACTTCTCAGACAAGGTTAGGGAAGGCTGGGTAGTGAACTTATTGGCCAGTTTTAGATGGATGCTCCAATCCTATCCCAAGGGACTTGTAAAATATAGTCCAACCCAAATGCATTAAATTTAGGAGATCTAACTCAGGAATCAGGATCCGTGAGGGCATCTCTGAGCCAAGGCAAGCTTTCACATCTAATAGCTGGCCCAGTGGTGAAGGATGTCATAGTAAGTACTATTCAGTCCTTAGCCAATCTCTATTCTCTCTCTATCTTACAACTATTGACAGAAATTTATATCTTTTTCCAAAGTGGATTTCTTCCTCTTTTAGAATGGGGGGGGGGCTGTTCTAAGTTTATCTGAGCACATGGTCACTTAGAATTTCTTTCTCAGCCTCCCTTGCAGCTAGGAGTCACACAATGGTTGCAGATAGAATGGCACATGAGACTTAGGAAGTACTTTTCTTCTGGCTAGTTGGATCAGAACAGAAGTAGCCACTAATGCCCATGATGTGGAAGTCCCATACAGCCTGCCAAGCCAGCCCGTTTGCCTACATGAACATGAAGTTGAACTTCACTTACATATCACATGGTCTCTATTCTACTGGCAGCGATGAGGTAGCCAATATTATAACTATGTGCTCCCATCTTCTTTGAAACTATACATGAAATGTACTTTCATCCCAGACATTGGGATGAATGGAATCTGTGCAGGAACTCTGGAGATACTTCTGTGTGTCTTTAATTCCTTTTTCTTCCTGCTATCTGGAAGATAGTGATGGGTAAGTCTTCAGGAGCATAATATCTTGGAACAAAACACATATCCTTATCTCTTCAGAACAGAAAAGGTAGGAGGAACATGAGAAACCAACTTGTGGGGCTGAAGAGATGGCTCAGTGGTTAAAAGCATTTGACTGTTCTTCCAGAGGACTTGAGTTCAACTCCCAGCCACCACATGGTGGCTCATAACCATCTGCAATGGGATCATATTCCTTTTCCTGGCATGCATGAAGACAGAGCACTCATATACATAAAATACATGAATCAATAAATCTTTTTTTTTTTTAAAAAAACCCCAACTTGCCAGTATTAGACAACATACCTTTTGGCTTCCTTTACATGAAGAAGCCAATCTTTTGGCATTTAAGCCACTTTTTCCTGGGTTTTCTATTGGGTTTCACAAAATGTCATCTGAACTGGTGGAGGGGCTCTCCAGACTCAATAAGAAAGGACAAGAGAAACACTACTCCACTCCAGGGAACTGAGGTGTAGGGCCTGCACCTAGCACAGTTGGATCCTGGAGCAGATGGGGGAAGGAGCACCCTGGCAGGTGGCCTAGCCCAACACATAAATGCAGATCATCTGGGCCCCAGACCCTGGTGGGGAAAGGGCAGCTGCTGTGCTAACAGACCATAGCCCCTTTATGGCAGGCACATCTGGTCTGCAGGTGTCAGGCCTTAGCACCAGGCATGGGTTAGACATGGTCAGGGACGGGCTAGTCTAGGCTGACACAGACTTTTGTCATAAACCGTTTATGAGTGACGTTCTTGTTGCTGTCACAGAATACTTGACAGGAACAAGCATAAGGAAGATGGATTTATTTTGGCTTGTGAGTTGAGAGGATTCAGCCATCACGGCAGGGAAGGCACAGCATCAGGAATATGCTGCCGGGGCAATAGTGAGGCAAGAAGCAGGGGGAGGAGGGGAGGCTATTAACCATAAGGCCCACCCACAGCAACTTACTTTAAGGAACGTTCCATAAGCCTCTAAAAAGGGACCAAAATGTATTCAAGTACATGAGTTTTGGGGAGTATCTTTTTCATTCAAATAACAACAGTGTTAAGACAGAACACCCATGTGGTCCTTTTCTCCCTCCAGGCTTCTCTGTAAGCAGCTTGATGGCCCTCAATAGAGGCTGGGGATTTCATCTCTGCCTCCTCCTAGCACATGTGCAGGTCTTTGTGTCCACCGTAGGGAGCTCATTTGCCCTCTGGACACTGAGTGTGGAAGCACAGGATTCCACAGTGTGAGAGATCAGGAGACAAGACAGCTGATCACAGGACAGCTACACAGGAGCCTCAGTCCCCTGTGTTAGCATCAGCTGAGGACCAGGCAGGCAGTTTAGTTGCTGGTGCTCAAAGAGACTTCTAGGGAGTGCGACTTGGGGCAGCAGTCCACTTCTGAATAGAGAGACAGGCCTGCAAGCTAGAGTTTAGAAAACTCGAAGTTTGTATGTGGACTGTCAGGCCAGCATGTTTATAATGAAGAATGCTGGGAAGACAGATGGACATTGAAAGTATGAAGTACCATGTAGATGGTTCCAAGCTCACTGAGGGAATGACTAAAAGCATCATCACTTTCTTCCCCACTGCTACCAAGACCACAAGATTCAGACCTTTCCAATGAGCTCAGCCATGGTTCATCTGCTAATTAATTTCTTCTCATAAAGGCTGCCTTGGGAATTCATATTTTGACTAGGTTCCCATGGGTTATGAAAAGTTTGCAGATAGAGACAATTGTTTGCCTCAGAAGCTCCACCTTTCCACAGATGATTTGTTCAGAATATTACTGCTTGCTGTGGAAAAATCTGTGCATTGTAAATATATATTAATCTCATTGGTTAATAAAGAGCTGACTGGACAATAGCTGAACAGAATAAGGTTAGGCGGGAGAGCCAAATTGAGAATGCTGGAAAGGAGAAGGATGGAGTCTGTAGTCGCCAACAGACACAGAGAGAAGCAAGATGGGCATGCCCTACTGAGAAAAGGTATCAAGCCATGTGGCAAAACATAGATAAGAAATATGAGTTAATTTAAATGTAAGAGTTAGCTGGTAACAAGCCTGAGCTATTGACAAAGCATTTATAATAATATTAAACCTCTGTGTCAATTATTTGAGTACTGGCAGACAGGAAAGAAATGTCCACCAACAAGTGGCACCCAACATGGGGCACCAGATGATAATGATCCTTTCACTGTTTATTAATAAACTAATCCTGTGCAGAAATATTAAAGGAAAAGGAAAACCTGAGATGGATCTAAGCTACTGCCAAGACACTTCACCACTGCTTGCTTTCTGGCTTGAAAGATCCTGAACTCCCTTTGGCTCCACCTCTTCCCCCTCATCCCATCCATCCCTAATGTAATCCCCACCTCTGGACTAAAATGTCCTTTTCAATTGGATAGTGGACTGGTGAGAGAATTCCCATAACAACTGCTGATAGAACAGATACCTTTAAAATCAACCTCATGATGCAACATATGATTATACTTAATCATATTAATCAGATGCCATGTCTATTATTACTTATTCCATCTGCAAAAGTATATTCTACTTGTCTTCTTCAGTGCATTTTTCTTTCTCTTCTTTCTCACTTTTCTCCTTTCTCATACTCTTTCTTATTCCTTCTTTCTTTCCTTCTTCCTTTCCTCCTTCCTCCTCCTCTCTTTTCCTCCTCCTTCTTTTATTGTGAGACCATTTTGTGTAACCCAGGCTGGTATTGTCTTGAAGATAACTTTCAACCCTCCTGTCTCTATCTCCCAAATGATGGGATTATAAGCATGTGACACCATGCTTATGTTTTTCAGAGACATGGTCTTTATTTTTATTTGATGTGTATAGTATGTGCCTGAATGTATGTCTGTGTACCACATGTGTGTAGTGGCCACAAAGACCAGAAAAGGATATCAGATCCCCTGGGACTGGAACTTCAGGTGGTTGTAAGCCACTACATGGGTGTTGGAGATTGAACCAGGGTCCTCTGGAAAAGCAGAGAGAACTCTTAACTGCTGAGCCATCATCCTTCCAGCCCTCTGAGATACAGTCTTGATGTATAGGCTATGAACTCATGCAACTTGAACTGACCTTGAATTTTCCTGCCCCAGCCTTTTGAATGCTTGGATTATAGGTGTATACCACCACATCCAACATTTTACTATTAACATGAATTATATAAATAAGTATAGATAACTAGCCTTGAAAATGCTGGGTTAAACAGAATTGAGATAGAAAGATGTTGTAGAGTGTGTGAGCCTCTGAGCAGGAAGCTGCTGTAGCTAGAGAGTTTTCTCTCTGGGTCCTGCAAAGCCCTGCCAGTCCCGGAGCCCACTTATAAAATAAACACACAGACGCTTATATTATTTAAACTGCTCAGCCATTAGCTCAGGCCTATCTTTGTCTAGCTCTTACTCTTCTACTCAGCCCATTTCTATTAATCTATAACTTGCCACGTGGCTCATGGCTTACCGGCACCTTACATCTTCCTTGTCCTGGCAGCGGCTCACAGTGTCCCCTCCTGCCTTCCTGTTTTCTCAGTTTTCCTCTTTGTTAGTCCCGCCTATACTTCCTGCCTGGCTACTGGCCAATCAGTGTTTTATTTACCATTCAATCATCCACAGCAAGCTGCCCAGGTGTGAGTGCCTTGGCTGGGGGGTGGGGGGTCTTATAGGTCCCCAATAAAAAGTCCACATAATGGGAAATAATTCTGCCTCTGTCCCAAGCTTGTCTCTTCAAATGCTTTACCCGTGGCTGAGGATGGCCCAGAGCAAGGGACGAGATGATACAATGATTCTCTATGACTCTGGTTGTTCTCTAGTGAGATGGTGTGTGTGTGTGTGTGTGTGTGTGTGTGTGTGTGTGTGTGTGTGTGTGTGTGTTTCCACAACACCCTTGTTGTCTATCTTTCCCACCTGCTCTGCAAGCATCTTTCTATGCTCTCCTTCTCATTAGGTGACATGATGTAGGTCCTGTTATCCATAGCCCTGGACATGAACTGTTACAGAACTGAAGTGGGTTCTTCTGCATGTGCTATTTTGTGTTGTGATTTCCCTCAAAGGTGGCAATTTCCAGAATTTTGAACCAGAAACTTACTTCCACACTCCCCTTGCCCAACTCACCTTTCTTTTCTCCAGATCTCTTAGGGTTAGTCTTCTACAGCAACACGGGAGGAACACTGGTTTAGTTAAGTAAGAGACTGTCTTGCTGGCACAGAATGTTTCATTTAACTAGGAAAGGTGAACGGTTTTCTCCCTGCTCTGTAAGATGTCCAAGATCTCCTAATAGGTTACATTCCTATCATGGATTTATCATGAGCTCTTCTCTAGACAGTCATCAGTGGTCTCCTGTATCCTTCTATCAACATCCTCTATCTGGAGCCAGAGCCAGGGACCAATGTGGATACTCTCAGAACTCGGTGGAAACCAGTTTACATTTTATTTTTACCCGACACGTTACATCTACTAATGACTCAGGTCAACTGGGTAAGCAATATGGTCATTCATAATTAATTTCGCAGTCCATTATAGTCAATTATTTTAACCACTGGATCATTTGTATTTTTATATTATCTATGGTCTTCCAGGAACATACAAAAGGCTTAATGGGCTATATAATGTTCAATCCCCGATCCACGATTAACATACTGTTTAATGAGTACAATTTTTAAGGAAGCTTGAAATTTCAGGTCCCTGGCTTCTTCTACAAAGTCAGACATTGGGATGAAAAGTTTGAAACAATAATGGGTTTTGAATGGAAGGTTATCCTTGCACAAATGAGACTCTTTACGCCGTCTGGGAGCATGCTACCCTTAAATAGCAAGTGTGAGATGCTGAGCATGTTGATGGTTCTAAGTTCTGGCTTCTAGTCTTGGATCCTTTGGTCCTGTAGGTCCAGGGTAGCCGGGATACAAGATTTTGCAACAATTGTGGCAAAGAGGTTTATAGTTCATGATTTCAAAACCCACTGATTGAAAAACATTTTTTGGTGTTTCTTTAGTGTATGAGAAACTGAGCTGGGGCTGGGGAGAGGGCTCAGTGGATAAAGCTTGCTTCACAAACAGGATCTGAGCCTGGATCCCCAGCATCCACATACAAGCTGGGCGCAATAACATGTACCTGCAATTCCAGCACTGAGGATTGAGGTGGGCATCTGAGATAAGTAGGTCCTAAGTCTCATTGGTCAACCCAGATAACTGAGATAGCAAGCATCTGGTTCAGTGAGAGACTCTGACTCAATAAAATAAAATAAAATAAAATAAAATAAAATAAAATAAAATAAAATAAGGTGGAGGACTCACAGAGGAAAGATATCTACATGTAGAAGCACCCCTGTTCTCATGGGTGAGTGCACTGAACACACATGTCCACTGTACCCTCCCTTCATGTGCATATACCACACAAACACAAATTAAAAAAAAAAAAGAATCAAGAGAATCTGAAATTTGCAGACCTTCCCTAACTGCTAAAATTTACAGAGCTTTCCTAATTGCAGGAAGGCAGAACATGTTAGGGGAAGTTTGTCAGGAGTCTTGGGTCTGAGATCTCTAAGCTTTCTGGATCTTATTTTCTATACACGGTGTCTCCATGACCCACTATGTCTCCTCTTGGACAGATTCAAAGCTAAGAAACTGCACTTAGATATGTTGTGCTGGCTTCTGTCAGAGTTCCAGCAATTTTCTTGTCCTTGTCTCAGTACGTAGAGCATCTAGAGACTGGTGTGTGTGTGTGTGTGTGTGTGTGTGCTGTGTCCACTGAAGTACCATGGGGAGCACTGATGGTCACTGATAAGCCTTTCATATTTATCCTAACAATTTCTGAGTATTTACCTTTGCTTCTCAGGGCAACTATGACCAGTTATTTAACAATTGCTTTCCCTAGGTGACACATAACCTACTACATATTTCCTTTTTAGGGCTGTTGATAGGATTAAATTAGACAAAGCAAATAAACTACTTAGTGTGCTTCCTGTCATAGAGGGATCAAAACCAGCTTTCTTCTTTTTTCCTTCTCTGTTTTCTTTTCGGCTGGGTCCCCTTTTCCTCACTTCCTGACCCCCTTCTCCCAAGTGACAGGCAAGCTGTGTAGTTTATATTTAGGAAGGAAGCTTAGGTCACATGATCAGATTCATAAGAGAAATGAGTTATGTAACTCTCTTAAGGCCAAGTGAGCTATGTCATCTTCTCTTGGTCACAAGTTTCTTGGGATCTCAGAGAATGGGGTATTATGACACCCACTGGATATCCCTGGGCACGATCAGATGCTATGTGAAGATGTTTGGAAAGAAAAAGATGCTGGGAATCTCTCTTTCTCTAAGGAGCATGGTCTAGGTGGACATTTATGGTTTGCTTGTCTATCTAACTGTATTAGTTACTTTACGCTGTGATAAAACACCTAACCGAATAGCCTTAGAGAGGGAGGGTGGGTTTATTTAAACAGGTGGTTTCAAAGAGAACAGTCCATGGTGGTGGGAAAGACACAGCAGAGTCCATAGTGGTGGAGCGTGTGGTAGTGGAGACTCCATCTATCTTGGTAGACAGTGAACAGAGAACCAAAAGTAGATATCATCTTGGAGGTCTACCTCCAGAGTCCTACTTCTGTTAACTTTCCTAAAATTTCTACAACTTCTCAGAACAGCACCACAATCCGAGAACCAACTGTCCAAATGCATGGGCCTGAGGGGAGCTGTTTTCACATTCAGAACATGGCATCTGTCCCTGGTCCCCACAGGTGCATGGCCATAACACAGAATGCATCAGTCCAACTGCAAGAGTCCTCTTTGTTTTAACAGATGCAACACTGTTAAAAAGTTCAGGTCTCAGCCTCAAGGTACCTTTGCAAAGTGCAGTTTTTCTCTTTGGTAGCATTTACCTCATTAACGATTATAGCTGTGTGGTCTGCACCCACTTGGTTCACAGTTTCAAACGTACCTGTGCTCCCAGATGGCACAGTCCATCACAGCCCGTCACAGCGTTTGCTCTCCACTTTCTTCTCTTCATTCTGACTGTAAATCTGGCTAAAGGAAGTGAGCTGTAAGTGAGCCACAGCCCAGAGGTTGTGTTGTCCAGAAATTGCCACTGTTAAACGATTTGCTAATTTACTTTGAATTCAGCCTCACTCAGATGGTTAAGACACAAGAAGAACACACCCTGATTGTTTTCCAGAATATAACAAAACCAACTTTTATCCCAATTTCTAATACATTCACTGTTTTTTTTTTTTTTTTTTGCCTGAAACCTTGTGAGAACCGTCTCTACTATGCACCATTCTGTCAGCATTCTGAACTTCAGAATGCCTGGAAAAGTGGCCCATAAAATTCTGCTTACAACATTCTAGGGTATCTCTAGCATGCAGCTCTAAATCCTTCCAAATTGACCCCACAAACCATTTCCAAAGCCTAAGAATTACACAGCCAAGTTTATCCCAGCAAAGACCCCACTCCTGGTATCAAATCTCTGTATTATTTCCTTTTTTTTTTTTTTTTGGTCACTGTGACAAAATACCTGGCATCCTTAAGTGAGTTTAGGTCACCGTGTTTGTGGAAGATGCAGTGGGGGTTCATAGGGGCTGGAGTTTGTGGGAAAGGCTTCTCACATCTTTCTGGATCTGGGAGGAAGATCAGGCTATAACTCTCAATGGCCTTCCACGGGCCATGCCTCCTACTCCAAAGTCTCTACAGTCTCCCAAAGCAATTCCAGCAGGTGGGGAGAAAGTGTTCAAACACTGAGTTGGTGGGGAGTCATTTCACAATCAAATCATAATACCATAGAATAAGCCAACTCACGGGGCTTACGTTAGATCAGCGGTACCCATTGTCTGTGGCAGACAAGAGGGAGCAGTTAATTACTGGGTGATGTGTTATCTCTATATTCAGACTCAGAAGAAAAGATTTGCCTGTCTGCTAAAAATAGTGATATAGCCATGTATCCATTGCATCGGGCGGGTTATTAGGGAGAACACAAGCAAAGGCGGTACTATAAATATCAAAGCCTACCTACAGGACCAGGAAGAAAGCAGCAGCAGTGTGGATCTGAAGACATATTCCCTCCAGCAGAGTTCTGTGTTCACACACAGAGTCTTGTCAACGGAGTGCTGTTCTCAAGAGGAAACGGTGAAGGAGAAGTTGAGAGATACCAGGGGAACCAGTGTTTGCCTGTAGTTGTAGGTAATAAATTGTGTGGGAAATGCCAATTTTCAAAATTCCTCCTTTCTATGTGATTCAGTGTGAGTGAGACAGAATCGTTGTCGGGGACTATAAAATCCATCTCAAAGACTCAAAAATCATTAACGTCCAATAATACTGATTAGTTTTGTGTTAAATCTGAGTCTTGTGGGTTCTATAACTCTCTCCTTTGGCAGAAAATTCAATAATTTATTATCACTGAAGGTAAGAGTAGTCTTAGAAATATTTAGCTTAGTTCTGATGCTGTTCACTTTTAGTCCATAAAATGCTAGTCATGTCCCCATAATTCCTTACTGCAGAGTTAATTAAGTTTCGTGTTTCTGCATTTACAACTTGACTATGATTTTGCTAGAGGTCTGGTGGGAATTCTCATTATTTTTAGTCTTCACTTTATGGGAGCAATCTATGTTTAAAAATTACAAAATGGAGACTCATATGCCAGTAATGTTATAATTCGGTAATAAATTTTTGCTAACTTACTCATTTTAATGAAAACAAGGCTGGCAACATTGAAACTTGACAGATTTTTAAAAAAAATCTTTTTCCTGGAAGTTTTCAATTTAAAAAATAGTTGTGCTAATTTTAAGACGTGCATCTTATATCTAAACATATTCTTTATGGAAGAACAGACACTATACTGTCCAGCAGTGACAAGTCCCAAGATGCAAGGATACCCACTGGGGAAGGTTTGTGGGCCAGAGAAGCAGGAAGTTCCTTTGAGATAACCAGGGGGAAATTGCATTTTTAATGGGCTTGGAACTCAAAGAGAATGTGAGCTCATTAGTTTAAGAGAGTAGTCCAACTTGGACAAACACTTGGAGCTTGTTTAAATATAGAAGATTTTAAAAAGGGATCTATTTTATTATTTATTTATCTGTATGTGTGCATGTATGCAGAGGCCCGTGGCGTCTGGAAGAGAGCCTTGGATCTGCAGTGTGCTTAGGTCTTCTGGGAAATCAGTGCATGCTCTTAAGTGCTGGACCATCTACCCAGCCCCGGATGTAGAGGTGTGTGTGTGTGTGTGTGTGTGTGTGTGTGTGTTTTAAAGGTAGGTACAAGAAGATATGTGTGATGGTGTGGGTTTATACAGACAGCATGTCTTCAGCCCAGCCCAGGTGGGCTCTGGATTACAGATTTCTCTTTGTGAATGAACTTTGAAATCAGGGGCAATTTTTGTGAGGACAGCATATTGGCAAAGCAGATGTTAAATCAGACAGAGCTAATGGCTCACTTTAAATGTGCTGTAAATGGTAATAAATATCACTATAGAGACCAGTCCTTGGGCTTCAGTCACACTCCCTTGGTAGAGTCTTTCCTCGGGTCCCGCACACCATCACCACCTTGTTCTGCTGAAACGGTCTGTTTTAGACCTCCTTATTCCCTATTGGACACCCAGTGGAAGGGAGACCCAGCTACAACCTGGCTGAGTCAGATTGTCTCTCTTAAGATTTGGGTCTCTCCTCTCCTCACCCCTCCACTTCCCTCCCCCTCCCTTCTTTCTTTTCCTTTTTTATTTTTTGAGACAGAGTCCTCCTGAGTATCCTTAGTACTCACTGGGCAGACAGATTGGCCTTGAACTCACAGCAATCCTCCTGCTGTAGCCTGTTTAATGCTGCTGACACGTACTACTGTACTCCTCTCCTTCTTTCATTCCTTGTCCCTACCTTATTGGGAAGGAAACCCAGAGCCTCAAGGATGCCAGAAAAGCAACCTACCGCTGACCGGCTCCCCTTGGCACCGCTTCAGCTAGGAGTTTAATGTGGATTGCTGCCATGGCCGCCAGTACTGAACTGAGGGGTTCTGAAGGATGGAAGCCGCAGAAAGACATAATGTCCTGAAACGATGGCGATGTTAAGTAGACATTTTCATGGCTGTGAAGAAATACCGGATGCGAACAGTTTAAGGGAGGAAGGCTGCATTTTTGACTCACGGTTTCGGAGGTGTCAGCTCATCATGCAGGGGTGGGAGTGGGGTGGGAGTGGGTCTGGGGGGGTTGGGTGGGTGGGAGCCACTCACAACACAGAGGAGAGGGAGCAAGAGTCCACTGATGCAGAGAGACAGAAACAGAGAGGAAGGGAGGGGCAGGGACTGAGAGACAGAGACACAGACAGAGGCAGAAGCAGAGAGACAGACAGACAGACAGACAGACAGACACAGAGAAAGAGAGAGAGAGAGAGAGAGAGAGAGAGAGAGAGAGAGCGAGAGAGAGAGAGAGAGAGAGAGAGCGTGTGAGCCTGTACTTGCTCCTGATGCCCCTGCTAACCCTTCTGCCACTCAGGTGGGTCTTCCTTCTCTTAGCAGAACCTTACAGACACCTCCAGAGCTGGGCATTTCTAATCTCCGAGGAGCTTCTCAGTCAAATCACGTTGACAGGCAAGATCAACAGTTGCAGCGAGAGCCAGGAAAGCAGGAGGAAGCAGGGAAAGGTAGACAGACGCAGAGAGGTAGAGGGAACGGGACTGACCTCTGACCTGGCTTGAAGACCTGACTCAGTTCCACTGTTCTCAGGAGAGATGCTGGCATCTTGGTCTCTGACTAGAGTTCAGTTTTGAGGGGTTTTGTGAGCACCATTTTGCCGTCCTGGTTTTTGGTGTGCCTTGCCATGTTCTCACAAGCATTCTTGCCTGGGATGGAGCTCTTTCTATTATTCACAGCTACAGCAGTCTGGTCAAGACGGAAGTGGGGTCAACAGTGCTTCAACTTCCTTTGTAAAACCATACTGTTTTAGACAGACCCCTGACATTAATAACAGTCATGTGGAGCAGATGAATATGAGGGCGGAGCTGGCAAAACCCAGAGAGGAAATGCTTTTGGGAGAGATTCACTCAATGACCTTTGAATGTAACTGACCAAAAGAAACCCAGCCTCCTGCCTTTGTCCAGAATCGCGGCGGCGATTCTGTCATTTCTATCAGCTGTGGCTCAGTCACGGGAGGAAAACAGTAGCCCATGACACGACTGGAAATTCCATGCTGCCTCACCTGCGGCTGGCTAAATGTGCAGGAGGAGATCAGAGGAGAGTCTTGGAACACACCTGAGCTGTGAGCAATGACGGGAAGTGGCGGAAGGGAGCTAGCCGCACAGGCAGACAGCACAGGCTCCAGGGTGAGTGTGGGACTAGGCTGGAGGACCACACTGGCAAAGGATGGAAGGTAGGGAGGAGTCTCAGGCCCTAGCACCAAATGCCTCTGTGGGACTTGTTGGGGGGTGGGGAGCTCCCTGGAGCCTCTGATCTACCCAGGCAGGCAAGATGCACAGACATAAAAGCCACTAGATGACAAGGCCCATGCATGAGTAGAGAATGTTGCAAAAAGGAGGTTGGAGAAGGAAGAATTGGTCCTACTATCTGGAACAGGAAAAAGGCAGTGAGAACCTGCGGGTACAAGTAGTTTTGGGACAAGGCTGGCCCAGCCCTTGCGCTGGATGATAAGCATGAAGCTGGGCTCACAGTGAGGGAACAGAAGTGGTTTTCAGGCTTTTCAGAGGGTGAGAGCTTTTCTTTCCCTGATTTTTTTTTTTAATCTTTTCACCCGCCTCCCTGTTCCCTCCCTCCCTCCCTCCCTCCCTCCCTCCCTCCCTCCCTCCCTCCCTCCCTCCCCCCACTGGAAATTGTAAATGAAAATGCAATAATAAAAGCGACAGAACAGTTTAGTTCTGGGTGAAGTTGAAAGAGAGACGAGGATGCCTATCTCTGCTTCCATGGCCACCACACACGGTGAGACCTGTCCACAGTCCCATAGCTGGGAATCTGCCTGGGGGAGCCAGGAAGGTAGGAAGTCAGGAGCCAGAGAGGTAGGAAATAGGAAGTTGTGGACTCTGCATGGTGGATGAAGGAAGGAGTGAGGAAAAGAGAACCCAACGGTGCTGGAGGAGTCGGAGGGGAGATGCTAAGGCAGTGTGGTTCTCAACCTGTGAGTCGAGACCCCCTTCGGGGTGGGGGTTGAACAACCCTCTCACAGGGGCCACTAAAGACCATCTGCACATCAGACACTTATGTCACGATTCACGAAAGTAGCAAAATTACAGTTTTGACGTAGCAATGAAAATCATTTTAGGGGCCGGGGGGTGGGGGGTCACCACAGCGTGAGGAACTGTATTAAAGGGTCTCAGCACTAGGAAGGCTGAGGACCACTGTGGTGAGGGATAGGAGCAAAAGCTGGGAATGAGACAGCCAGGGTCCTGGGTCCTGGGTCCTTCTCAGCCCTGGCTAGCGTGCCCTTCGGTTGCCCCTCCGCTTTGATCTCCAGCCCTGGAACCTTTTGGAACAGTGAATGTGGACTTTCCAGCATATTCCACAGCTCTCTCCTTTACAGTGGTAGTGTGGGACATTCACAGGTGAGAGGCACAGGGTCTTCCACTCCGACTCACGGGCGTTCCTTCTTGATACACACCTGTCCTTCCCCTTTCAGACCTGAGCTGCCTTTTATGCATTCCTGACATTTCATGATTCCTTGCTTTGGAGGAAAATGTGCCTCCCAAGGGGTTTTGTCATTTGAAATATCTAGCGACAGTCCACATTTGCTGTCCATGAGTAATTTGGTGGATGGGAAAATAACAGTGGACTACAATGAAAATGAATTTATGGGCCTCAGATTATGAGTCTATACACAGGCAGATTTATGTTGTAGTTAAGCACCTCACTGAGGAAATCCTCATACTAAAAAGTTGAAGAGAACAAAAATACCACTTATCTTTGAAGATGGCCATGATTTGCTCTCCAAAGATCCAAATTCTCTTATGAATTAAAGGTGGAAAAACCACTAGCTAGACCAAATGACCTTTAGAAACAGATTTACTTTATTTCAGTTAAGTGTATATGTGCAGGTACATGTATGTGTGTACAAGTACTCACAGAGGCCAGCTGTGTTGGACCTCTTGAAGCTAGAGAGTCAAGTGGTTGTGAGCTATCAGACCTGGATGCTGGGATCTGAACTCAAGACCCTCTACAACAGCAGTATGTGCTCTTAACCGCTGAGTCGTCTGGCCCCGTGGAGCCAATGCTTTAAAGAAAACTCTAGAACATAATTATGGCTGTATATGTTTGCTCTGGGGTGCCAATCAAATACATCCAGGTCTCTGGTTAGTGTAGCTGTCTCCACCTGTTGCTTCTGGTAACTACAGACCCTTACTATTCACCATGATCCCCCTACACCCAGCTCTGTGTCTTTTTCTTTTTCCTGTTACAATCTTCCAGAATGCTTTCAATACCATCCTGCCTGAAATATTACCAAAACTCTATAGCCTAGGCTATGTGTCATGTATGCTCATACATGTGGGGGCCCGAGGTCAACTTCAGATGTCACTCCTCACATGGAGACAGTGTCTCTCATGTGGCCTGGAACTCCTCAGTATTGCTGACCAGCTAGCCCTAAGGATCCACCTCTTTCTGCTTTTCAAGTGCTGAGATTGAACATAACTTTATGTGTTTGTTTTTGGCCATAAGGTCTATTAACATAGTTAAACTTAACTTTAAAATTAATTTTTTTTAAATATTACAATTAGACTTCAAGGTTTTTATTTTGTCTGAATTAACTAGCTTTGATACTGTTAACCATAAATTTTTTTTTGTACCAGGAATTGAACTTGGGGCCTTATGCCTGCTAGGCAAGTGCTCTACCATTCAGCTACATCTCCAGAATCCAAACACTAGTTACTGAGCTGACTATGTGGGGCACAGTCATAGGCCTAGTGAGTGGGGGACCAAGGTGAGGTCCTGTCTCTAAGATGTTATTCCCTTAGAGAGAAGACTGACATACAAATCAAAAATTAAAAATGTGAAGCCTTGACTGTGTTTATTTACTGTATTTATTATTATCTATAATATCTACCAGAACATTTGATAATAGGAAAGTATTGTTTCTCAGTGGGGAACACTAGGAAGGCAGCTTTCTGTGTATGAGTGGTGTTCAGACACATGTTGGGATGCAAATGGAAATTAGGAAGCAGCCAAGGCCTGCCTCTGTGAATCTGACCTTGCAGAAGTGATAGGAATGTAACTTTCATGGATGTCGGAAGCTTCTGGGTCAAATAAGAAGGGTGGCTTTGCATCCTGAGGTTCCTAGCTCACTTCCGATTGACTAGGCATTGTGGATTGAATGTGAAATGTCTCCCTTGGGTTCGTGTGTTTGAATATTTGATCCCTAGCTGGTGGCACTGTTTGGGAAGTTAAGGGACCTTCAGAAGGTGGAGCCTCGAGGAAGGAAGGATGTCACTGGAAATGAGCCTTGGGGCGGCATAGCCAGGCCCCACTTCCTATTTCTAGTATTCCTCAGGGTTGCTGATGCAGTGTGATGGGCCAGCTTCATACTCCTGCCACCATGCTTTCCCCATTATGATGGATGATATCCCTCTGGAACTGTAAGTGAAAACGGGTCCTTTCTCCCTTATGTTCTTTCTGTCAAGGTATTGTATCGAGGCAACAGAAATGAAATTAATATACAATATCACAAGGCATTGTGGTGGTATTGTATTCCCCGAAATATTATGCACTCTAATAAACTTATCGGGGGGGGGGGGTCAGAGAACAGAACAGCCACGATATGAAACACAGAGGTTAGGCAGTGGTAGCACATGCCTTTAATCCTAGCATTCCAGAGGTGGATATCCATCTGGATCTCTGTGTGTTCAAGGATACAGCCAAGCATGGCGACTCACACCTTTAATCCCAAAAAGCGAGCCTTTAATCCCAGGGAGTGATGGCAGAAAGCAGAATGATATATAAGGCATGAAGACCAGAAACTAGAAGCATTTGGCTGGTCAAGCTTTTAAGCTTTGAGTAGCACAGTGCAGCCGAGGTTCAGTCTGGATGAGGACTGAGAGGCTTCCAGTCTGAGGAAACAGGATCAGCTGAGGAAATGGCAAGGTGAGGTGGCTGTGGCTTGTTCTGCTTCTCTGATCTTCCAGCATTCACCACAATAACTGGCCTCAGGTTTTATTTTATTAATAAGACCTTCTAAGATTCATGCTACGAGGCATGATGAATCCAATTGGATTATGGGGAAAGAGAGATGTGTGGATGGAGAGTTTCTGACAAGGCTCTGTAGCTGACCTGGCAGAATGGAGAGATTCCCATAATGCTGAGGGGTGGCACAGGGTGGTGAAAGTACAACATCGGGGCTTCCTTCACAGAAGAAGATGAGGAGTTCCCCCTAAGCTACACACCACCAACAGGGAAGATGCTGAGTTGAGTCATGACATGCAGTCGTCTTCTGTAAGACTTACTTTTAGCTGTCCAGTTCTGGCCATTTTAAAGATGCTAGTCAGTTTTTTTTTTTGCACGTTTCTATTAATTTATTTTCTGTATTGTTGGGTAGTCTTACTTGTACATGGTAACAGTACAGTAGCAGCTCCAGACCACTCCCAGATTCCAGTTCTGAGAGTTGCAACCCTCTGCCAGCTAAATGAGGTTTTCAAAAGAAGGGATGGGTTTAATTTACAACACAGAGTGTTAGAAGGTCTTCTCCCTAACTGCAATTACAAGAATTATATTTAATATGTGTGTAACAGATATTCACATCTTGTTGGGAAAACAATTCCCTTTGCATGGGATAAAAAATGATTGCAAATATTTTATTATGCTGGTTATTTTATTCTTCCTCAGGTCCCTGCAGTATCACATTCCTCAAAAATAATCCTGCTTATCACTAAATATTCTCTGCTTATTTGATTTTCATCCACTTGATACAACTTTTGATTATGTTTGATTTTGTGCATAAGAGGGTTTAGATACAATAATAATCCTGAGTCTTTTTAGATAATAAAATTTTCAAGACCACAGTCAGGAATCTGGTTAGAGAAGCATCTGGAGATATGTCACCACACAAAGCATCATTACAACAAATACAATTATATGTGAGAAACTGGATCCAGACCTAATGTATAACAAGACTTAACCTCTTTTTATACTAAGGTAGTATTTGAATGAAATATAAAAATAGGATTCTCTCTATCATTTTTTTTTTAATTCATGCAATGCAATAGTTATCTTTAACTGTCCACTTGGCATAACCCAGAATCACCTGGGAAGAGAGTTTCAGTTATGGATTGTCTACACTGGGTTGTCTTATGAGCTTGTCTGTGATTGGCTTAGTTGAATTAATTGATTTGAGAGTAGACCTAGCCTACTGTGGGCGGCACTATTCCCTAGGCAGGAGGTCCTGAACTGTGTAAAAGTAGAGAAACCAGGCTAAGCACAAGGAAGCAAGCAAGCCTGCACACTTTCATTTCTCTCTGGTCTTGTGGATGCAATGTGACCAGCTATCTCAAGATCCCACTGCAGTGATTTCCCCAAAGTGATGGACAGTAACCTGACATGGTGAGCTAACTTAACCCCGTCTGCCTTAGGTAATGTGTCTGACCTAAAGACAAAAAGAGGTAAGCATGACCTCATTCTGTCCAGAGAAATGGAGGTCCCCGTGAGACACCTAGGAGATGCTGTTGTTTTATTGTTCAAGGAGACACACTCAACCAGCAGACTTTTTTTTTTTAACCACTGCCCTTCGCTTTCTTCCTGCCCAACCAAGTTGCATAGATGCCACCGCTTTGGACCATGAGACAACAAGCACAAGACTGTGTGAAGAAAGATGGGAAAATGGAGAGGGCTGATGGCCCTGGGTTTTCTGTGCCAAGGCAGAGATGGCATCCAGTGGATTCACTGCTGTAAGAAACAGAGTGAATTTTGCTGGTTTAATCCATTAGTTGCTAAGTATTGTGCTACACAAAGCCCAATCTATTCATCCTTGACAAATTCTTGATGGATAAGTCAGGGAATGACCCTATTTCCATAACATTTCATCTCTATGATAAGATGTTTCATACTCAGCATCAGTTCAAGGGTTAGTGGGAATGAGGTGTTTGGAACACACACATAGTCTCTCTGTGTGTCAGCTATCTTTAGAAGAATGGGATAAACATATGAGGAACACCTCACTGTCTTCTCAATATATTAATCTAAAAAACATTATCGGGTTAGACTTGTCAAGAAGTTTCTAGTGATAGTTGAAATGTTAATTTAATTACTTTACACTCCATTTTGCCCAAATATTGATTTAAAGTGGTTTACAGCTGAAAAATAAACAATATAATAATGAAACAACAATAAAATATGAAGCCAGGCATTGTGGATGCCTGTTTGTATTCTTGTGTGTGTGTGTGTGTGTGTGTGTGTGTGTGTGTGTGTGTGTGTGAGAGAGAGAGAGAGAGAGAGAGAGAGAGAGAGAGAGAGAGAGAGAGAGAGGCTGTAGATTTATGTGAGAGGAGAGTTAGGCAAGATCTGGGAGGAGTTGGGGGAGGGGAAACCATAACCAGAATGTATTGTATGAAAAACATCTATTTTCAATAAAAATAGAAAGAAAGAGTACTGTGTTAGTTACTTTTTTCCCCCTTACTATGACAAAACACCTGACAATATTGTGATAAGATATCTGACCACAATTTTATGATTTATTTACTTTTATTCTTGGGGACAGGATCTCTCTATGTAGCCCTGGCCGTCCTGGATCTCACTATGTAAACCAGGCTGGCTCACAGAGATCTGCCTGCCTCTGCCTCTCAAGGGCTGGGACTAAAGGCCTGTCCCATCTTAGTTTGGCTCACTGTTTGAGAGTCCGTCATAAGGAGGCAGTTGAGACAGAGGGACAGTGAGGCAGCTCATCATGTTGCATCTGCAGCGAGGAAGCAGAGGGAGGGAGGTGTTGGTGCTCAGTCCACGTTCTCCTTTAGATTCAGCTGATGGGATGGCGCAGCCCCCATTCAGGCTGGATCTTTGCTCTTTCTCTAAATCTCTTAGGAGACATCTTCCTAGGCACACTAAGAAGTGTGTTTCCATGGTGACTCTAAACCCCATCAAGTTGGCAATGAGGACTGATCGTCACAAATAGCAGTCTAATCACCACATGGACCAGTCTCAGAAGTAGGTAAAATATAAACATGGTAGAGAGATCTCAGGGACCACCGTGACCAAGGAGCATCATTCAGCAGCATCATGGTAGCTTATTATTAGGTGTGTGATAAAGTACTACCCAGGAGGGCAAAGCTCAGAAAAGCAGCCATGTTGTCTGTGGCATGGACTTGGTCTAGACCAGTGGTTCTCAATCTGTGGGTCACAACCCCTTTGGGGGTCAAATGACTCTTTCACAGGAGTCACCTAAGACCATCAGAAAATACATTATGGTTCATAACAGTAGCAAAATGACAGTTATGAAGTAGCAATGAAAATATGGTTTGGGGGGTCACCACAACATGAGGAGCTGTATTAAAGGGTCACAGCATTAGGAAGGTTGAGAACCACTGGTCTAGATAGGAAAAAAAAAGCACAACTTAAATAATCATGTGCACATAGTTTTTTTTTTTTTTTTTTTTTTTTTTTTTTTTTTTTTTTTTAAGCAGCACTCCACCATGGCCTCTGCTTCAGTTCCTACCTTGAGTTCCTGTTCTGACTTCCTTTCATGATGGACTGTGATGGGGTCATGTAAGCTGAAATAGATAGACCCTTTCCGCCTCAAGTTGCTTTTGGTCATGGTGGATTTTTTTGTTTTTGTTTTGTTTTTTGATTTATTTATTTATTTATTTATTTATTTATTTATTTATTTATTTATTTTTTAAATATTTATCCATCACAGGCAATTTATTTTGTTCTATTCATTCACAGTTAATACAGAAAATACTTGGAAACATTTCCATATAATATTTGACACAGAAATCATCAAATAGAAGTATACAATGTTGACAGGAGGCAGTACATTTATAATTTATTTATTATGTACACAGAAGAGGGCGCCAGATCTCATTACAGATGGTTGTGAGCCACCATGTGGTTGCTGGGAATTGAACTCAGGACCTCTGGAAGAACAGTCGGTGCTCTTAACCTCTGAGCTATCTCTCCAGCCCTTGTTTGTTTCTTGCTTGCTTACTTTTTATGTGAACAATAAGAAGAAAAGCATAAAGAGGTGGGTTTTTTTTTTCATGACTCCGGATGGCATTTCTCACATGAAAACTTGCACTCCCAACCACTCAGGGCTCAACTACTAAGAGGTCATAGCTCTTAGTTCAATGGAGCAGCCTCCTTTTCTACATCCAGATTCTTTGTGCTTTCTTGGTGTTTGTTTGTTTGGATAAGACCAGAGCTTCCCTAGCTGGACATTCATTCTGACTACCTCACAGAGTGTTGCACTCCAAGTTCTGGAAGACAATAAAACTATGGAGAAATCTTTCTTAATGAGTTGTATGACCGAGTTTGCTAAAGCAGAGTAAGACAAATCCCTCTGCTGTAAATCAAGTTTGCTTTTCATAACCTTTCTGATATAGTTCCTGGAAACATATTCTAAAAGAAACAAGGGCTTTCCCAGACCAGGGAGCTTTGATACTCCCCCTGAGTCAAGACCTAATGGAATTTGCTCTCCCACATTAATCTGGCATCAAGAGTGAAGTATTGCAAGCTGGCATGGTGGTCCATGCTGAAACTCTCAGCACTCAGGAGGGACAGGTGGAAGGATCCTGATTTCAAGATCAGCCCAAGCTATATGGATCATGTCTCAAAGCATCAGCAACAAATAACAAAAAAGTGAACTATCGTACACCATTTGCTAGATAACCCTGGCCAACTCCCTCAAGTACTAAAACTTCACACTAAGTTAGAGATTTGAAGAAGAAACATACCTACCATGTCTAGTTGAGTGAATGAAAAAGTCATAATTAAGTATACTTGTTTTCTTAAAGATTGAATTTTATTTTTATTTGTGTATGTATGTTTATGTGCCAGTGTATGCTCTGTGAGTGCATGTGCCCTTGGAGCCAGAAGAGGGCATCAGATCCCCTGCAGCTGGAGTTATAGGTAGTTGTGAATTTCCTTACCTGGATGCTGGGAACTGAACTTGGGTCTTTGGTAAAAGCAGCAAGCTCTCAACTCCTGAGCTGTTTCTGCCGCCTCTGTACCAAAGCTGTTCTTGCTTTGAGGTCAAGTTGAGCATTCCTTTTTCTGATACTCTTACATTTCTCAGTAGCGATACCTCTTTATATTTTGCTGCTACTTCTAACCTGAGACTGAAAGACAACTGTAAGACAACTGTATTTTTTTTTCAATTGTGAATGGGCAAGGGCCTGGGCTAAGTGGCAGCACCAGTTAAGAGGGAATATTATACAGTACCAGTTAAGTGTTGGGCTCAGTGTTGGTCCTGTATCTGGGCTAATTTTTGTCTCTCATAGAACCTGTAGTTTTCTGGGGTTCTGAATGAAAGGGACTCAGCCCTCAAGCTTGCTCCAGGAAGTACTGACTTTAGCTATATGTGTCCTACCACTGAAAGGATGAAGGGAAGCCAGCATGGCCCCGGCCCACAAACCTATGAAGTAGTTCATAGTTTCAAACTAATAAAATGGAGAGAAAGTCATTATTTTCTCCAAGACAGAAAAAAAAAGGTCAAGCAAGAATATAGTTCATTTGTATACAAGGCCACTAGAACACAGCCAAGTAACAAAAACATTCGAAGTGTATTAGCTCCAACTTTATGATGTGACTAGCTGATTGGTGAAGGATATTTGAACAAGCCAACATCTTGCTGGGACATAAGAAGCCAGCAACAGCACAGATGAGCTAGCTGGGACACTAAGTGAAATAAATTGGGCACAGAGATATGAATCCCATGTGGTCTCAGTCACGTGAGAAATATCATTGTATGGATGCAGACATAGACCATAAGTTTCTGGAAACTTGGCAGGTTGGGTAAAGAGAGTCTGGTTTGGGGGCACATACCTACAACTAGATAAGAGGAACAGATTTTAGTGTTTTGCATAGTACAGTATAGTGACTGTAAAAAGATTTTGAATGTTCCCAATGCAGAGAAAAGGTAAGGTGAGTATTAAAGGTTATGAGTAGGCATGCCATTACCTGGATTTGATCACTGTGTGTTGTGTCCATGTATTGAAAGATCATCTTACAAATCTACAATGATTATGTATTAATTTTTTAAAAAGGATGGTCCATATGTAATGTCTAAAATTGATGAATCAAGAGGTAATCAAGTGCTACTTAAATTATGTAAGGTTTTAGGATGAACTAGAGGGAAAGAAAAATTCCCTCAGAGATGGAATCGTTATGTCTGGGTGGGCGGGAGGCAAGGCAGAAACTGTTCTCTTTAGTGTTAAACATTTCAGGCCATTTGACTTTTGAGCTTTGATAAACTTGTGAGCCAAAAACATTAATTTAAAATGATGTTTTGCACAGAACAAAAAGGGGGATTGACGAGGGAGAGATCAAGAGGGAACGGTTCCTGGGGGGTTGGGGGGGGAGCAGCAGTTGACAAAGCGAATTACAGAATATACTCAGTGAGACTCAGATGAAACACGGGACATAAAAGGCTGCAGACGGAGGGGTCCCAGCGAGGCATTCAGAGGAGACCGGCTGCAACCAGGAAGTCCACACACTCGCAGCTGCTTCCGGGCCCCCTTGCTCCCCCATAACAAAGCCACTTCTGTCTGGAGAAACCACAAGAGCAAGGCCAGCAGTAGAAAGCCTTTAATTGGGGTGGAGAACTAGTGGCCCTGTGAACTCTAGATGCCTCCAACAGGCCGGGGCATGCTTTGCCCTTCCTGCCTTCCTGGCCACCAGATGATGGCCGTGTTCTCCAGAGCTCTCTACAGGCATCACTGGCGGCTTGCCTCTTCCCCCTGCTCCATCCAGCTCCGGGACCAGCCTTCCTCCTTTCTCGGCTCCATCCCGAACTCCCTATGGCCCAGTTTTCCATGCTCTCAACCACCTTCATCTCTAACAAAGGGTTTATAGCTGGCTGCTGGGTCCTGTGACCTCAGAACCAGTATAGTGACTAATTAACTAATTAACAACCCAATAATAAAATTGGTGGTAACCTGACAGCCCAATACACAAAGGCTCTCCGTGAACACCTTCTTTAACAGTGGCAGTCAGGGGTTTCACATGGTAGGATCACTTATCTGGGCAGTCACCCCTGGGAGGGAGGGACCTCAGGAGGTATTCATTCCCATTGGATTCCTGAATACTTCTCTATATAAAAACTACACTATAAAATGCATAGGCTTAGTTCATACTCTTGGTATGGATTTGACCTATTTAGCTCATCTTCCCAGAACGTGAGAATCCAGTCTCTTCTGCGGTATTTTGTATATCTTTACTGGTTAAGTTTTGTTTTTTTTTTTAAAGGTCACCCATGTGTTCTTTGTCCTTTCTGACTGGCCTGGGACCTCCTGAGGGATGACATCATGTTTTCAAGTCATGTGACTCTTCCTTATTTCACAGAGGCAACCCTCTTTGGCTAAGAAATCCATTGCAAGCTGGACGGTGGTGGCACATCCTTTAATACCAGTACTTGGGAAGCAGAGGCAGGTGAAGCTCTGTGAGTTCTGAGTTCAAGGCCAGCCTGGTTTACAGAGTGTGAGTTCCAGGACAGCCAGGGCTACACAGAGAAACTCTGCCTCGAAAAACAACAAAACAAAACAAAACAAACAAGCAAAAAACAAACGAGAGAGAGAGAGAGAGAGAGAGAGAGAGAGAGAGAGAGAGAGAGAGAGAGAGAGAGACCATTGCAGTCATGAGTCCTGAGAGACAGGAAAGGAAGGATTCAGTCCTGAGCTTTATGAGGTGGCAAATGCCTGTAATCCCAGTCCTTAGGAGGTAGCAGCAGGTGGATTACTACAACTTTGAGGCCAGGTTTGTGTACATATGGCTACAAAGTGAGATTCTGTCTCCCAAAAGACAAGCAAACAAAGAAGACAAACAGAAAGGTCTTCCTGGGAGACAGACAGCTTCGCCAACACCTAGCACTCCAGTGCCCAGCAAGAGGAGACTTCTCCAAGACAGAAGTCACACCAGAGGGGAGCAGACACTTTCGTGGAGTTCTATGTACTCAGTTACTTTACATAATGTCTTTAGGCTTTTATTTTATGTCTGTCTAATCTATCTATCTATCTATCTATCTATCTATCTATCTATCTATCTATCTATCTATCATCTATCAATCATCTATCTACATATCTATCTATCTATCTATCTATCTATCTATCTATCTATCTATCTATCTATCTATCTATCTATCTATCTTGAGACTGGGTCTTAGCTATCCTGGAACTGTTTGTGCAGCTCAGGCTGGTCTCAAACATTTAATCATCTTACCTCAGCCTTCTCCAGAGATGAGATTAAGGAATGTGTTACCATATCTGGCTTTCATCTTTTTATTGATTTATTTTTTAACTTTTTGCTTTGACTGGACAAAATGAGCTCAGAAAAGGACTAAGTATTTGGAAATAGACCCGACACCTGATATTCTCAAAATCTTCTGTCACAAACATACCTGCCATGACTCTGGACAAACCCTACTGACAAAAACGTGAATGAAAATATAGAATTAATAATTAATAGGAAAAAAGAAGATAGACAGTGGATCTGTGCCGTGGTTTCACAGTGAATGACAATAATAGTTTGCTATTTGTGTGTGTGTGTGTGTGTGTGTGTGTGTGTGTGTGTGAAATACTCTTCAAGGTATTCTTTTTTTCTTCTTTTACTCCTTTTCTTGGGATCTCAATCTGTGGCCCATGCTGGGATGTGACTTGTAGCAATCCTCTTACATCAGATTTTAAAGTGTTGGGATTGCAGATATGAGCCACCGTGTACAATTTAAAAGGGCTCTTAAAAAACACATTTTATTATCTCGTGTGCATGGATATTTTATCTGCATGTATGTCTGTGCACCACATGTGTGCCTGGTCCCTGTGGAGGCCAGAAGAGGGCATTGGATCTCCTGGGACTGGAGTCACAGACGCTTGTGAATCACCATGTGAGTGCTTGGAATTGAACCAGGGTCCTCTGCAAGAGCAGCCATTGCTCTTAACTGCTAAGTCATCTCTCTAGTCCCTAAAATATTTCTAACAGTAAAATAAAATAAAATAAAATAAAATAAAATAAAATAAAATAAAATAAAATAAAATAAAATAAAATAAAAAAGCAAAAACAAGCTGGGCAGTGGTGGCACATACCTTTAATCCCAGCACTCAGGAGGCAGAGCAGGCGGATCTCTATGAGAGTTCCAGGCCAGCCTGGGCTACAGAATGAGTTCCAGGAAAGACGCAAAAACTATACAGAAAAACCCTGTCTCAAAAAACCAAAAAAACCAAAAAAACAACAAAAAAAGAAGCAAAAACAAATTGATGGAGAGTCACCTGCAGATTCAATTAAATGTTCAATAAAGTATTTATTATTTATTTGCTTGTTTGTTTTTTAAGACATGCTCTTACTATGTAGCTCCATCTGGTCTCCAAATTATCATCATGCTCCTCTGTTACCTGGGTGCTGGGCTCACAGGGATGCATCATCACGCATGGCTAAATATCTAATAAAATTTTTTAAAGAATTTTAGAGAAGAGCTGAGCTATAATTTTCACAGGTTATAAAGCTGCTTGGTTTTTTATGCACATACATATACCATTAAAATAGATGATAGAAAGTTGTATTTTAGTTACAGAAATCACAATTGAAAGATTTGATAAACCACAATTAAAGAATTACAAGAAATTAATTCATCAAAAAATTGCCCAAATGTGAATTTTCAATCCCCAAAACGAACAATTGGTTCAACACTTGAAAATTCAAGAATTTTTTTTTTTTTTGTTTACTTACCTTGCATTGTATGAGACATTATCAAATTAACACTTTAGGGACTGGAAAGAGGGCTTGACAGTTAGAAGCACTTGCTGCTGTTGCAAAGAATCAGGATTTAGTACCCAGCACCCACATTGGGCTGCTCACAACCACCTGTACCTCTAGCTCCAGGGGATCCAACAACATCCTCTTCTGGCCTCTGGAGGCACACACACACACACACACACACACACACACACACACACACACACACCACACATACATGTAAATAAAATTTTAAACCTCTGAATTACTTGTGTTGTATTTTTCCCGAAGGACTTTCTTATTTATAAAGAAATGTTGTAGATTTCTGTCTTACAGTTAAAACCATTGTGTGCATTTTTGCATCTTTTATGTTTTTCAAAGACACAGGCTGCATTTCATTAAAATGGATGGTTCAGTGGTGCAAAGTTGAGATCGGAATTTATTGGAGTTTAGAGGTAAATGACAGTGTCTCCCTTACATATGTACGGAAAATGCTTTTGCTCAATTTGCTGGTGCGTATTCTGCAGTGACGTTATGATGGAGTTGTTAGAACATTTTGATGTATTTGTGCTAACGCTATGGGTCTGAGGCAAGTTACAGAACTAGTGAAAGAAACTGAAGACAGTTAACTTACCTGTGGTGTGTCCTCTGGGAATGCTCACTGGCCGAGTTGAGGAAGAGCTTTGCAGACTTGTACTCTGTACTGTTAACTTCTAGGTTTTCTTCTGAGAACAAAAAGAATGCATGCCACATATTCAAGCGACCAGAGACAAATCTGGAAGTGTGATTGACATTTTCTTGATGACATCATACTACACGTAAATGAGCTAAACTGGAAGCAGCAGGAGATAGCTTACTTGTGGCTTTGTTAGACAGGTAGAACAATTTATATTGAAACTGAAACTTTGGTAATAAAAAAAATAATGATTTTATACATTTTACAATATAGATAAATAAGCAATGTTTTTATGAAAACGGGCCACCAAAAATACAAGGAAAAATTTAAAGTATGCTGATGTTGATAAATTTAACATTATTTTCATTTCATTAAATACCTTAAAATTTGGTGTTAACCAAAAAACAAAAACAAAAAAAAAAAAAACTGTTGGCCAGGCGGTGGTGGCGCACGCCTTTAATCCCAGCACTCGGGAGGCAGAGCCAGGCGGATCTCTGTGAGTTCGAGGCCAGCCTGGGCTACCAAGTAAGTCCCAGGAAAGGCGCAAAGCTACACAGAGAAACCCTGTCTCGAAAAACCAAAAAAAAAATAAATAAATAAATAAATAAATAAAAAAAATTTGGTGTTAATGATCTTCAATGAACATAGAAGAGAATGAACTTAACTAATCTGAACAGAAGTAGTGTTGAAATTGGCATTGCTTTGTTTTAGAGCCAAAGCAGATTTTGTTTTCATAAAGAATGTATTTGTGAAGGTGGGTGAAAATATTTAAGGCTTAATGTAGTGCAGTATGGGAAAACTTTATGTGTTTGAAATAGCTTGGGGACAAGGATCTCTTATTTTTCCATGTGCGTGGATGTGTGTGATATATAGGGGTGCACAGGTTTGCGTGCATGCCATGGCATGGATGTGGAGGTCAGAGGACATTAGGAGTCAGTCTCCACCTTCCACCCTGTTTGAAGCAGAGTCTCTTTGTGGCTTGCTGTATATCAAGCTAACTGCTCCACAAGCTTCTGTAGCTAGAAGTTTTCCTGTGTCCCACCTGGTCCGCAGCCACTCAGACCCAAGTAAATATACATGTAGGCTTATATTACTTAAAACTGCTCAGTCATTAGCTCAGGCTCACTGCTGACTAGCTCTTACACTTAAACTCAGCCCATTTCTGTTCATCTATGTGTCGCCACGTGTTCCGTGGCTTTACCTGTGTGCCATTACATGCTCCTCCCTGGACGGTGGGCTGCCGTCTCTGACTCAGCCCCCCTCTTCCCAGAATTCTCCTTGTTTGCTTATCCTGCCTATACTTCCTACCTGGCTACCCGCCAGCGTTTTTTTTTTTTTTTTTTTTTTTTTTTTTAGTTTTTTGAGACAGGGTTTCTCTGTTTAGCTTTGCACCTTTCCTGGAGCTCACTTGGTAGCCCAGGCTGGCCTCGAACTCACAGAGATCCGCCTGCCTCTGCCTCCCGAGTGCTGGGATTAAAGGCGTGTGCGACCATCGCCCAGCCAAGCCAGCGTTTTTTTAAACCAGTGTACAAAAGCATTATTCCACAGCAAGCTTCTGTGGATTCTCCCGTTCCACCTTTAATCTCGCTGTAGGAACCCTAGGGTCCCCAAAGTGTGATACTGCACCCTCTTCTAGGTAGCTTTGGGGGGTTTGAACTCAAGTCCTCACACTTGCTCAATGAACGCTTTACCCACTAAGCCATCTATCTCTCCACTTCCCCAAAACTGATTTTTTAACTATATGTTTTATGGAATTTAAATCAGAGAAAATAAATCTGAAAATAATTCTGAGCATATAAATTGAAGCATTTATCTATCCATGCTAGATTTTGAGAGTATAATTAAAAGAGTATAAATTATCATGGTAATTTTTAAATTAAATTTTGATTTGGCATGCAAAGTAATCTGTAATTTTTTAAAAATGCTGATTGTGTGTTGAAATTATATTTTTGGAAATACTGAGCTAAATGAAATATATTATAGTTAATTTCACCTATTTGTTTTTTAAACTTTTAAGATGTGACAATCAGAAAAATTTAAGTCATATATGTAGCTCACATTATATTTCTTTTGGACCTGCCTTAAAGCACTAGGGTCCTGAGTTTCCAGTTACAAATGAAATTCTCTGAATCAACACCAATTGCTATGGGGTGTCACATTTTTCTGTCACTCACTTGCATCCTCTTGTTGTTATAAAGTGGAGCATCAATTGGTGAAATGCTGAATCGGAGCTCGAGGGTTAGTCTGGTCAAAGAACCCAGCCTGTCGATCCAGGATCTGAACTGGAGATCTGGGACCATTTACTTCAACCAACTGAGATAAACTCTGACCTAGAGGACAACCAGGAAGCCAATGCAACTGGATTTCATTAGCTGTTATTGATATGGACCCGTAAGTCTTGATGGGATAAGACCAAAGCTGGTTCATTGTCCAAGTGCTTAGGAGAAAACATGGTCCATCTAGGCTCAGACTGTCCCCGAGTGTGACAAAGGAGAGATTGTTACTGCCTGTGGTTCAGGGGAAAGAATATTTTGGAAGTGTCTGTCTTCCCTGGTTACCTTTCTCATATATTCTTTGTGTCTGTGGTGTCTTATACAAAGAAATTTGGGGAACTTTGTTTGGTGGATTTAGATAAGTGGTTTGGATGCTTACTGAGTACAAGACTTTCCTAAAGTACACAGTCTTCCAGTTCTGTAAAATGAGTTAGATGAAGCTGGTCCCTAAAGATCCTCCACGAATCAAGGTTCTACATTTCTATGATGTCCTAGCACCATCTGAGACTCAAAGCCCAAATTTTGGGAAATACACTGAAACATCACAACCTCATTCTTTTTATTACTGAGAATTTCATAATGCATATTAATACATTTTGATTAACCCCTACCATTCCTTCTCCTCCAATTCCTGTCCTATCTCCCCACCACTTTCCCTCACAATTTCATTCTTTTGTTGTTGTTTTTAAAAGCACGGATTCCTTTTAGTGTTACCTGATTGTATGCAGTGTGGGCCTGTCTCCTGGAGCAGAGCGAGCTCCTGGGGAGGGGGTTGCATCCTTGAAGAAAACGGGTCCTCCCAGCAGCCGTCAATTGCAAGTAGCTCCTCGGCTAGGGGAACGGGATTTGAAAGTCATATTTTATTTCCCCCTTGCCGGAGGAAGAAGAGTGGAATACGTGTGTGCAGTTTGCAATGAACAGGGAGTCGCTGTTGTATTTTTCTCTTATCAAAACTAAAGCGGCAAGAAAGAGGGTTCAGGAATTCTGGTAGGTTACTGTCTGCTCTTATTTGCAAATGCGGACCTCAGGCATGAATGGATGCTTGTGGAACGGCATTATGGGGAGTTGGATGATGCCCTCAGATGCATCTGCGATCACTTTCAGCGGTGTTCGAAGCCGAAACTCTCTCTCCAGGGTAGACGGCATTTATGCTAATTTCCCGCACCTCGCTGTACACAATTATTACAGGGCATGTGAATGCTCTGCTGCTGCAATGAAGAAAAATTATTCCAAATGATTATTGATGAGTTAATCAAGATAACCGTGTCAACTTTCTTTACCCGCTAATGGTCACATCGACAGCATTCCACAGTCATCAGAATGAAGGAGCCAAATGCTAATGGGCCAGGTAATCAGATCTTAATGAAGAACAGTGAAAAATCGGCTTTTTAAAATACTTCACAGTTTCCGTAATCACTGAAGTGGTCAGTGAGTCCCAGGATTCCTCATATTTCATAATGTACATTTGCCATTCTTTTCTCCATTTCAACGAGAGTTAGGCTCTCCTGCCAGAGGACGGAGCAGAAGTAAATGAAGAGCGACTGCTCTCTTTCAGCTCCCACTCATTAGACAGCCATCTCAGCTGTCTATCCGCTCAAAAACTCACTGGGGCTGGAGGGAGGGCTCGGGGGCTCAAAACTGCTCCTACGAGAACCTGAGGACCAGAGTTTGGATCCCAGTGCAGCCCAGCATTCCCATGTGTGCATACCCTTGCTCATGGTCATGTATCTGGGGGCATGTGTGCCCTCACACACATGTGCGAACACACACACATACACACACACATACACGGAAAAAAACAAGCTGAACTTAGTCCTTTATGTTTTCTCTTTTATCTACTGTTTCAGTTGAATTCAGTAAGTTTATTTTTTAAAGATACAATATTTTTGATTTATTCTTTGAGACTTTCATACATGTGTACAATGTGGGGTTTTTTTGGGGGGTTTGTTTTTTTGATTTTGTTTTTGTTTTATTTTGTTTTTTGTTTTTGTTTTGTTTTGTTTTTGTTTATTTGTTTGTTTGTTTTTTGAGACAGGGCTTCTCTGTGGAGCTCTGCACCTTTCCTGGAACTCACGCTATACCCCATGCTGGCCTCGAACTCACAGAGATCCGCCTGGCTCTGCCTCCAGGATTAAAGGCGTGCGTCACCACCACCCAGCTGTACAATGTGTTTTGATCACGTCCATCCTCCGTTTTCCTCTTCCAGCTCTCCTTTGCCTTTCCCCGACACATCCCCTTCCAAACATCATTCGCGTCCTTTTCTTTGTAACAGCTTACGAAGACTAGCTGGTGATGCCTGCGTGTTCACGGCTGTGGGACCACCCACCCACTGGAGCATGGGCATTACCCTCAGAGAAAAGCCCTCTTCCTTTCCCTCTCTCTCCTCCTTCACCCTCTCCCTCTGAAGTGAGTCTCTCAGCAGCCATCAACTGCTGGCAGTTCCTCAGCGAGGGGGTGGCACCTGGTGAGTCCCTCCCCTACGAGTGCTGGAATCTTAAGGGCTTGATTCAGGTAAACACAGCTACTGTGAGCTCAGGAGCACAATGACCATATCATGCCCAGAATCCAGCATTTCACAGCCCTCTTCCCCACCCCCAGGTTCTTATATTGTTTCTGTGCCCTTTTTCACGATGCTCTCTGAGCCTCGGGGAGGGGGAGATTGAAAGAGATGTGCCTTTTATGTCTGGGCACTCCTCACCACTTATTCTCAGCACTTGGAGCTGCTGGGAGTCTCTGCATGAACCGTGGTAACTTTATTAATGCAAGCAAAGGTTGGCTTTGCAGTGTTACTGTAATGATCACATATCCTGTTTTAAGTTTATACAGATCTTTTGATTCGGATCCCCTAAATGTACTGCTATGATGACCCGAGAGGTTGTGTCATTAGAAAAGCAGTTTGGACTCGTTCCTTATGGGTATGTCACCATAGTTTGTAGCATGCGATGTGCCCTTGTTATTCTGATATGTTCTAGGCATGGCGACCGATTTGAAAATTCAAGTGTTATCAGCTGGCCTTGTAACTCGCAAGATAGCGACAGAGGAGGACCGTCCTCAAAGTCGCACTGTGGTGTGACCGGGATGACATAATTAAGATTCTTTGGGCACCCAAATGAGAGGCATATGGAAAAGGGGGGGACTGGAAGAGAGGGAAGGCAGTGTGCAGAATCCACGGGGCAGCAGCAGTCTTCAATACACAAGAGGCATGTGAGGGGGACGTGGAAGGGGGGCAGAGTCTAGTGAGAGAAGCGAGTCTTTCTCCCGAGCCACAAGCAATGGCAGTCTTGCTGTCTGGTGAATCACTCGGGGTCAGCTCTTGGGATGTTGTTGTTGCTATGGGTGACAGCATCCCCTCTCGCTGGACAGATGATCAGTGATTAAGCGAGCTTGCAGCTCTTCCTGAGGACCTGGGTTTAGTTCTCTTTGGTACTTACATCATCAGATGGTTCACAACATCTGAAACTTAGCTTCTGGGTCACTGACACCCTATATATATGTGGTTCTCTCTCTCTGTCTCTCTCTGTCTGTGTGTGTGTGTGTGTGTGTGTGTGTGTGTGTGTGTGTGTCTGTCTGTCTCTGTCTCTCACTCACATACACAATTTAAAAATAATAAAAATTGCATCATTTTATTTGTGTGTGTTTTAGTTTTATTATTTTTAAAATGTGCACATGTGTGTGCCCCTGGAGGCCAGAGAGAACATCAGACCCTCTGCAGCTGGAGCTCCAGGCAGTTGTGAGCTGCCTGACGTGGGTGCTAGAAACCAAACTCAGGTCCTCTGCAAGAGATCTATGCCCTCTTAACTGCTAAACCGTCTCTCCAGCTTCCTGCCATGTTTCATTTTTAAACCGGTGTTTTAAAAAGTGCATCCTAGGATTTTCTGTGAGTTCAAAGGGCCCTCCACAAAGGAAGAGGGAGATGCCAGTGGACAACACAGAGCACTCCATGGTCCCCTTCACCAGCCAAAGGAGTACTTCTGTATGTGAAGTGGGTCTTGTAATGAGCCGTTCAAAGTTTAAAGACCATTGTTGGTCCAAGGATTGACAATTTGCTTGCTTAAAAAAAATTGGTTGTAACATTTGTTCAATATCATCTTAAAACACAAGGAGACTACCACATCGTCCCACCTTCAAGGCTCCCTCCCTTGCACCTTGGTGATCTACTTTTGAGATGAAATGTGAATTGCATACATCTACAGATCTTCTACATCCTGTTTCACCAGTCCCTTCTCTCTGGTTCTTCCATGCCGCTGCCCCGTAGACTCCAAACCAGCTGCTGATGAGAAACTCCAGGGAAGCCCCCACAAAGTGTGGATTCTGCCTCCTCAGAGTCAGCATCCCACCCAGGATAGGCTTCTGGAGAAATCTCTATTTCCCCAGAAATCTGAGAGAGCTCCCTCAACAATTCTCCAACCAAGCATCAGCGCCTTCGCATTCACTAGACAAAGAAGGCTCTGATTGCCTGTGGGGGCAGAGGTGGTGTGAGAAACAGGCAGATCAGGTAGTGTGGGATTCCATGGGGATAGGATGCTCCTTCCTGATTTACGCTTATGTCTACAATTGACTCAGTTAGGCAGAAGCATTCATATTACACCATGCTCATAAGGCTGAGACTTTGCCGGTTAAATTTAAATGATAAGGGTGTTGGAGAGATGGGCCTGGGGTTAAGGGCACTGATGCTCTTACTGAGAATTCAGCCCTAGCTCCCACATGGTGGCTCACAGCTGTCTGTAGCTCCAGTTCCAGGACATCCGACACTCACGTCTGTCCTCCGTGGGTACTAGGCATGCACAGGGTACACACAGACACTGGCGAAACAAACAAAAAAGTAATTTAGGACAGCAATAAAGGACATACACAAAAAATAAGTATATCTCTTTTTTTTTTTTAAGTAAGAACAGCGAAAAAGGAAGTGACGAGGTTAATTAGCTTGACTGGGGTAATATTCCAAGGATACATACATATATGCCCCCCATGATGTGCTTTCTCCAGCAAGGCTGAACCTCCCCATAACCTCTCCAGACATCATCACCAACTGGGGACCAAGGGTTCAAATGCCTGACCTATGGGGGACATTTCTCATTCAAACCACCACATTCTACTCCCTGGTCCCTGTAGGCTATTTACTCCAACCTTAAAACCTTTCAATCTTTCATGGTCTCAGCGCTTTTTAAAGCCTCAAGTTCAAATCTTTTCTGAGACTCAAGGCAATCTCTTAATTGTAACCCCTTATAAAATTAAAAAAAAAAAGAAGAAGCAAATTATATTCTTCCAACATCCAATGGCACAGACTATGCATGACCATCCCCAAAGGGAGACAGTGTGGGGGACAGTGAGGAAACACTGGACCAAAGCAAAGACAAACCCAGAAGAAACAACTCCAAACCCTGTGGCTCCACTCCATCACTGAGCTGGAACTTAAAGATCCAAGGTTAAGGCCCCTCCAGCTTGGCTGCTTGCAGCACACGGCAAGGACTTACCCAGTGAATCATCTCCCTGGCTCAGAAAGTATCTCTTTGGTTGGTGTTAGTTTTTGGTTTTGTTTCTTTTTTATAGTCATTTGGTTTGTGTGTATATGTGTGTCATGAATGTGCCATGGTGCACATATAGAAGCCAAAGAACAACTTTTTTGTGTGTGGGGGGGTGCGGGTGGGGTGGGGTGGGGGGGAGTAATTTCTCTTCTGCTGTGTGGGTTCCCGTTAAAGAACTCCGGTGTCATCAGGCTTGTTGGCAAGTGCCTCCACCTACTGAGCCATCACACCGGCCGGCTGCTCAACGATCTCTTAATGTAGCCTGTACAGACCTTGAAGCAGAAGTTTCAGCGTTACCTACTTTCCAAATTGCAAATGATGTGAGTTTTCGCAGACGAAGGGCTGACTCCGCGGGAGATGTCAGCTCTTGAGCCGCCTCAAAGGTAAAAGTCTTCCAAGCCTTTCTGAGACTGGGTGCACGCTCGCTCTCTCCTACAGCGCGAAGGCTATCAACCCCTTCAATGTGCCGAGAAAGGACACGGTGAAACAGAGGTGACAGGGATTGAGGAACAGCCACAAAAGATAGAAATGAGCATGGAGGAGTTAGTCAGGCCTTCAGAGGACGGAGCTGTGCTGGCTGTCACACTTCATAAAAGCTAACTAGCTCGTCCTCTTGACACTAGGAATCCGATGATTCAAAGCTTGTCAGGGCAAAAGGAACTGGCAATTTGCACTAGCCCTGAAGTCTTCTCCACTTAGCAAGTGGCTTATTATCAAAGTTCCTTTCTCTCAAACTTGATATCTGTGTGGTCAGTTGGTTCTCTTCTGTCCCGTGGACTCATCTTCACTCTTACCCCGGAACTCAGGGACTAAAGGGGAAAGAACGGTGGCTTCCGCCGTCAACAGTGTGCTAATTCCAGTAAAGTAGATGAGAGAAGGCCGTTGTGCAAATGAATCAGAAGGGTAATTGTCTGTGTGAGAAAAGTAGCAAGCACAGGATGGCTGTCGGTGACATATATAGTGATATGTTCATGCACCACGAACGCCCAGCTTTTGCTATAGCTCTAATAGCTCTGACCCCCAGGCAACTTTATTTATTAACATACAAATCACATTTTAGTACAAATAAAATATCACTATAGACATATGTCTTCCAAAGATTTGTGGCATAAATTGCTAGGGGAGAAGACCGAGCTCAAGCCCTTCCAAGGTCAGGCTGAAGGAGATGGGACTTCAACATCTTCAAAGAATATTCTGTCTAAGTCTGTTGGCTGTTCTCTTTTCAGAGCTACAAGTAGACGCACTCTGCCAGGGGTGGTATCCGCAATGTGTTCCTAGGACCAGGTGTTTCCAAGTGAGGGATGCAAGGAGAGCTGGAAAGACTCGGAGAACAATGTGCTGAGATACCTTAGGACTTGTTTCTCTTTTTACAGCATCCAGCATGAGGGAACCGGTGTCTTAACTGGCAAAGCTAAGGATTAGGTGTCTAGATCTGGATCAAGATTTCACCTGTGACAAACCTCTCAGGGTAGAGTTTGTATCTGATTAATGAAGGAAAACACATCCCATGTAATTAGGAGATGGAACGTCTTTATTTGAGAGCCTTTGACTTCTGGGAACTCCCAGAGTGCTCCTAAGCTTGAACTCCTTCCTCGTCACCCACACTGAGACTTGGTCCTCAGGAAAACAGTGAAGTTCAAAGGTGCCTGCTCCAGGCAGTCAATAAGTCTACAAGTCTTTCTGCGTTAGTCACTCTTAGTCACTCGGCGCTCACTAAGCATCCACTGTGAGCATCAGCAGGGCTGTTAGCGTGTGTCATTCCCCGATGTCCCTGCCCCCTCTTCAGCTGCCGCGACTTCCAATGTCTATATCATGTTTTGTAGATCCCAACAATACAACTGGGCTGGGCACTAGCAGTGAAGGCCAGAATGAGCTCAAGGGTATTGCATTATTGCTGGAAGAGTGTTCCCATTAATAAAAGCAGGCATTGTGTAATGTCATTCACTTATTACTGTACCCGAGATGATGCAATGTAACACTGGCCCTTGGTTCACCCATACTAAATGGGAGAAATGAGGCTGATCAGTTGAACTTCAGGCAGTCTCATACTCAGAACGATAAAATATCAGAGCTGGACAGGGGATTAGAAAACGTCTCACCACATTGTGCTTGTTCCAACAGTGGAGGCTCTGAGGCTCATGCTATGCTTCGTTGAATCTGCCACTTGGAATCTGGCCAAAGTGCTTGTTTCTGTTCACAGACGCAATGTTTGAAGACGGATCGGGTCTTGTGCCATCGGCTCCCACTCTGGATAGACTAGAATCTAGAACATTTCCAAGCCACCTAATGCAACTGATCCATGGTGTTATCATACTAGGTGCAGAAATTCTCTCCCTGGGGATACAGGCATGTGGGACAAAGGTGGGAAAAGGAAAAATAATCATTGTTTTCTTATAATTTCTTCTGATTCATCATTGCATGAAGATAAACTCTCTAATCTCCGATCTCAGACCTCCAGGGTGTAGGCCCAGCCCAATTGTTGGATACCGAGCTATGAATGTTGTCCAGCTTTGTAACAATCTGAAAGGCATGTTTATGTTGGACCATTTGAAAATGACATAGTCCTCACTGGTGCTCACACCTGTGTGTCTATCTGCCTTCTGCCACGTCTCCTTAATAGGGGCGGCAGGTCTCAATCAGCTATACACAATGAGTTCAGGCTACATAGTCTGTACATCATCGTCAAGACATGGATCACATTCATAACTCACTTTTAAAAATTTAGGGTTTATATGATTACTTGTAATTGTGTGTGTGTGTGTGTGTGTGTGTGTGTGTGTGTGTGTGTGTGTGAGTGAGTGTGCTGGTGCTCTTGGAAGCCAGGGACATCAGATCCATTAGAGCTTGAGTTACAGATCCCGGAGAGCTGCCTGAAATAGGGGCTGGTCATCAAACTCAGGTCCTCTGTAAAAGCAGTACGTGCTCTTAACCACTGAGCCATCTCTCTGGCTGCTACAATTCACTTTTGTCTGAATTATTTGAGTCATTGTGGGATGGGCTATATATAAGACCTTCCCTATGAGTTACTCTTGGCTTTGTTCAATGAAAACACATTTGGTTCTGCCAGAGATAGCCTAAGACGACAGTCACAGTGACAGTGGCATCTTTCTCTAGTGATGTTCTCAACTAATGACTTCTGAAGACATCCTGGGTACCCAGAGCCAAATGGATCTGTGGACCCAAAGTTGGCCACCCCAAGTATATTGGAATGAGACATATTTTCTTGGGATCGAAACGTCTGACAGGACTGTGGAGAGTCCCGGAAGGGAACACTGGAAGTTACCAGAGGTGGCTCTTGTTTTTGAAAAGGGCCTCCTGTGTTTATGTAACACAAAGTTTTGAAAATAGAAAACGCTGGTCAGAAAGTTAGAGGCTAAGGGAAGAAATAGAAACGAACTGCTTCCTCTTGCCTCCCCCTCAGTCCTGTAAAAATAGTCAGGCTTCCTTTTCCACTTATAGATGGACAGAGCCGCCAGGCAGCTGGCAGGGAATTGTGAGGTTGAGGGCAGCAGAGGCAGGGCTGGGCTGGCATCTCCGAGGTACAGTCTCCTGAGTGTGAGCCCGTCTTCCAGAGAGGCTTGGGTTTAGGAAACGGTGTGATAGCTGAGGCCACGCACGAGAACAGGAGTGCTTGGCTTAAGGCTGGAACTTTGCTAGACTCTGCTCCCGCGCCTCTGGAGATGGGGGTTGGAACTCCTACCTTCTGCTCACCACACAAGACAGTACCAGAATGGACTTTTGAGCGGTCTACAGGTTGAGAAAGAGAGAGAAGAAATAGTTTTATTTCATTCTTTCATGTTTTAAATAAACACATATATGGTGATATTTTATTTGTACTGAAATGTGATTTTATTTGTATGTTAATAAATAAAGTTGCCTGGGGGGTCAGAGCTAATAGCAAGCCATAGCAGAAGCCGGGCAGTGGTGGTGCACACCTTTAATCCTGATCACATGACAGGCAGACCTCTGTGTGTTCAACAATACAGCCAGCATGGAGACACATGCCTTTAATCTCAATACCAACCATAGAAGACCTGGAGATCTGTATAAACAGGCAGTGACGAGGAGGTCATGTGGTTGGGTTTACAACCAATAAGAAGGCAGAACAGAAAGTCAATAAAAAGACAGACACACAGGAAGTAGGTCTCTTTGGGAGGGGAAGGACGGCAGCAGCAGGAAGGGTAAGAGAGGGTTTTTAGTATCAGCTCTCAGCTACTGCTCTGACCTCTTGGGCTTTTAACTTTGCATTTGGCTCTGTGCTTCTTGTTTAATAACAAGACTGTTACATCTACACACATATTTAACTTTTGCTTCTTCAACCTGCACGATTCGCTATGCTTGTGTGGAATATAATATGGGATGACTATTTTTTTTGGCCTGTCCATGAGTTTCATAACTGTCAGAGATACATGAAAGACTGAAAAAATAATAATAATAAATTTGGGCTATCACCAGCTCCCCCAAGAAAGACAGGAATAGAAGGTTACAGGGACATAGATGAGGGAGGCAGGTGGCTGAGCTGGGGAGAACAGAGAGGGCTCTGGGAAGGGAAGGCGATGGTGAGCATTCTAGGCATCTGGAACAGAAAGCATGGAGGCGTGTTTGGGAAAGTGGGGGGGTCTACTCGGTGTAGGCAATGGCAACAACAAACTGAAGTAAATAGGAAGTAAAGCAGAGTGGAAGGCTCGAGACGCCCCGCGAAGACTCCATTCTAAGCAGGAACGGAGAATTGCTGCCAATTCCACGGCATGAAAATCAACTGCGGCAGAGAAGTTTTTCATTCAGGCACGTTTAGGAAGATAAGAAGGAGGAAGGCATTTAGGAAACCAGTGTGTCAGTCCAGGCCGCAGGAGAACAAGAGCCCCAAAGGGTGAAATAGGAAGAGAAAGGCCACGTGCTGAGTGAGATGGGGGTGCAGGAGACTGCCTGATGGAAATGGTTAGGCCTGGGGTTGGTCAGGCAGAACAGTTTGTGGTCACAACCATTGTGTTGAGGAAGAAGGTGTAAGAGAAGACTCGCTGTCATGAAGGATTTCTCCAGGGGTTGGCTCCTGGAGAATTAATGATCCCTAAAGTAGACAGAGAAAAAAGTATCCGTGAAAAGGCTTTTTGAGGGTGACAGATATGGAGGCTGTGCAGGGCAGAGATCTGCCATGAAGGAAGTTATAGTTGGAGGTTGTCTTAGTTACTTTTCCTGTCACTGTGATAAAATACCCTGACCAAAGCAGAGAGAAGGGGCTCGTTTGTGACCACACTCCAAGGGCATTGTCCCTCACGACGGGGAACTCATGGTGTCATGAGCTTGAGGCAGCTGCTCACCTGGCGTTTGTATTCGGGAGACTGAAAGGGATTGGAAGCTCCTGTTCAGCTCAGCTTTCTCTTTTTGATGATGTCCAGGGCCCAAACTCAGGGAGCAGTGTAACCCTCCCTGAGTCAGTCTGCTCATCTCAGTTAACATGATTAACGGGCATGCCCAGAGATTAACCTGATCTATATAATCTCCACTGGCATGCCTAGAGGTTAACTTAATTTAGATAACACTTCACAAATATGCCCAAAGTTTTGTCTTATAGCTGATTCCAGACCCTGTCAAATTGACAGTCCACACTAATCATCCAGGGAGGCAAGAATAAGAAGGAAATAATACCAACCACTAAGAAGAAATAAGACAATGAATGGCTTAGTTGTGCAGTCCATATTGTAAACTACAGAGGCACTCAGAAGCAAGAGAGCAAGGATGAGTCTCTAGAGGAAGCTATGTATGGGAGGATGTTAGTCTGGGATTTGGAAGGATGAGAGAAAGAGACATGGATGTCAACCCAGAGATGGGCAGTCATGTCTGTAAGGGAACCAAGAGACTCACGTGGAGCTTAGAGAAAGTCCTACCACCTGGAGATCTGATGGTGTGTGAAGAAATAGACATTGGCTCAAATCAGCATTGCGGTGCACAGTATCTGCATAGCCATATTGTAAATAGAAATGGCTGACTGTTTAACAGTGTTACGGTATTGCTCTTTGGAGACAATGAGAGAAAGATGGTTTATTCATTGCTTTTCTGTTGCTGTGATAAAATACCATGACCAGAACCAACTTGTGGAAGAAAGAGTTTATTTTGACTGATGGTTCCGTAGGGGGAGTCCATCATAGCGGGGGGGGGGGGGGGCGCGGGGGAGGCTCTGCAGCAGGCAGCTGGAGCAGGAAGCTGAGAGATCACATCTTTACCCACACATAGGAAGCAGACAGAGTGACCTGGAAGACGGGGAAGACAATAAACTCTCAAATCCCACCCCCAGTGGTATACTTTCTCCAGCAAACTCTACCACCTACAGGTTCCATAACCTCTCCCAGACAGCTCCACCAACCAGGAACCAAGTGACCAAATCACTGGGCTTATGGAGACGTTTCTCCATCAAACCACCACATTTGGGCTGTATTCAATAAAAAAAAAAAAAAAACAAAAAACAAAAAAAAAAAAACAAAACTGTTTTTCAAGCTGCCACACTGTCCCTCCCTTTCTCACCTTCCTACTGTTCCCCAAACTCAGGCTGTCCTTCTATTTTTTAGAGTTAGTTTGCCATTTGTGTTTTTCCCTTTGGCCTAGGGGTCATATGGGAGGCCATGTTTCCAGACCTCACACCACTGAAGACCCCAAAGAAAGGCATTCTAAACCTTCTTCATCTTACCTCATGGTAAATTATTAATGGGACACTTCCTGTTAATGTTTGATAACAAAGCACCAGTAAAAATAATTGTAGAAAAAAGTGGTGAAGTCAAATCCATCTTGCAGAAAACTTGCCTACATGACTGACCCAGGTTTGTGGTTCCTAATTCTCTTATTCATTCCCAGATCATTCTTTGGTCTGGACTGGATGGGTCCATTTGGACACCAAATGGTTCACCCAGTCAAGAAAGTCAGAGAGAACATGGAGGGAAGGAGTTGGGAGAATAATCAGAGAAAGGGGAAAGAGGGAGAGGGAGAGGGAAGTAAAGAAATAGAGAGAGAGAAACGCACAGAGAGACAGAGAGAGGGAGAGAAAGATGGAGACAACAAAATAAGGGAGAGAGAAAAGGAAGGAAGGAAAGAAGGAAGGAGAGAGAGAGAGAGAGAGAGAGAGAGAGAGAGAGAGAGAGAGAGAGGAGAACCTGGGCATGACACATAGTCTATTTTAGGATCTCCCCACGGGGAAACCTGTTTAAATGATGTACCTTCTGTAGAAGAATAGTTATCTCATGACTATAACTGACCATCATATTTCTTGGTTTATTTTGAACACCTCCTCTTCCATTTCTCTACATGTCCTCTACTCAACCTTTCTCCAAAAGACACAAACACACAAAAAGGTCTTTATCCTCTCTAGGTCTGGGAGAAGACAGTCAAGGCCTGTACCCAAAGTACACCTTGGGTCCCCCGGGAATTCATTTACAGTTCCCCCCCTTTACCACGGAGCCCTCACAGAGCTTCCTCCAGGACAAAGCAGTGTGGACTGTCATAGTGAGAAATCTGTAAATGGATCTTCAAACATACTCTGGGCCCAACCACTTCCCCACAGCCCTCTCCTTGAAAAGTTCCCTGCTCTTGCTGATAGGCTCTGCTGGGAAAAGCAAATCTTCCCCTCTTTCCTCTCTCTCTTCCGGCTTGCAACATTACATCTACCATTCCTGGCTCTGGTGTGGAGTCTATGAAGCACCTTTATCTCTTGCAGATCTGCCTGACATGGGGTCTTTCGATAGGCTTGTTAGTGATCCAAGGCCCCAGGCACTCAGGTGGCCACCTGTCTTTATCTGACTCCTTCATAGCCAACAATCACTGATAAGTGAGGCATAAATATTCATCAATAACAAAAAGCCTATGTGGATGAATTAATCTCTAGCTCTTCATTTACGAATGGCATCCTTCTTTATCTCCAAGAGGTGTTGAGAATTTAGGACCTAAACCCTTGTTAGCACTCAGGCCTCATCCAGGATGCTTCTCTGATGCTGGTATAGCACCTAGGTCTTTCCTTATTATTGGAGCTATTAGGGCCGGAGCTGGGGCCTTGTCAGCCCCAACAAGCTAAGCTCATCCACTTGCAAATTAAATAGACAATATTACAATATTATTTAATTACAATTAAATAGGACAACTAAATAGACAAGAATAGTGAAGAGGATGAAAAAGAGATTCATTCAATGTAGCCATATTGGGAAGAGGATGGAGGAGGTCCAGTGAGCAACCCTTCCCCAAGTCCATGTTCAGGACCGTGATATGAGGCTTTGGTTTAAACAGAAGGCATGAGGTATGCATAACTAAGCAGTCCTGGTCAAGGTGTACTCGAACTCATCATTGACCTACCATTGTCTCAACTCCAGGCTCTTATGAAAGGTGGTCTGGCAAACTGTCAGACCTGTGTGAAAACTTTCCAGGAGACAAACTCTTCACTGGCTGGTACCAGGGCCCTAGACCTTTCCTTCCCCAGAATGAGACAACTAGGGAAATTCCAATTTCTTGGTGTCTGTTGTCTCCAATAGTCTGAAGGACCAAAGGAGGGCACAATGTCCTCTTAGAAGTTTTTCATTTCCTTCCAGGATGGTTATAACCTCATCTTCAGATGGAAGTTCGATGGGTCAGGGACAAGGCATTCACATCTGTCTCAGGATGACAAGCATTTGTCCTTTGCTTAGCTTTCTGGTTGTTGGTAGAGTGAGTGAAGGAGGCAGGCACAGGCCCTGAGCCTGCAGGTAGACCGACGTGCAGGGAAAAGGTGGCACTGGAGAGCCATCCTGTCCAACTAGCTAGGTTGTCCCTTGTTTCCTGTGCCTCTCTTCTTTTTCTAGTTGGTCCATACTAAGAGTAATGCAGTCAGAAAAATCAAGCACTTCCAGTAACATCTAGCCTAGTCCCTTGAGACAGGGTCTCTCACTGCATCTGAAGCTAGGCTGGCCCTAGTCCTTGAGACAGAGTCTCTCACTGAATCTGAAGTGAGATCAGCAGCCAGCAAACCCCAGAATCCTCCTGTCTCCACCAACCCCCGAGGCTAGGATTACAGAGGTGCACATGGCCATGTCTATCTTTTTCTGGGGATTCAAACTCCGATGCTTATGCTTTCACAAGAAAACACCCCTGACCTGTTTTAAATTGTCTTTTCTCTTGTTTCTACCCCTTTGTCTCTTCCCTTTCTTTCTCCTTGCCTTGTTCCTCATCTTACCTGTCTCCCTCATCATTATCCCAGCCACACCAACCCTTGTCACCCTCCTCTATCTTCTCCTCCTTCTTCACTCCACCTGGTCAATGAGAGGAACAGGAAGAGTTTAGAAAAAACAACCTATGATATCTGCTGTGGCTTGAACAAGGAATGTCCCACATAGGATTATGCCTTTGGACACTTGGTTCCCTGTAGGTGGCGCTGTTTGGGAAGGTTATAGAACCCGTAGGAGGTGGAGCCTTGCTGGAAGACGTATATTATTGGGGGCAGGCTTTGGTGGCTTAGGATCTAGCCCCACTTCATGTTCTCGCTCTGTTTCATGTCTATGGATGAAAATGTGACCAGCCAGCTTCCTGCTACGGGCACCATGCCTTGCTTTCCCTGCCATGATGAACTCTCCCTCCAGAATCATAAAGCAGAATAAAGTCTTTCTTCTACAAGTTGTTTTCGGTCCTGGCATTTTACCAAAGCAGCAGGAAAAAGTAACTAATATGGTGTCCTAATTAGCTTTAACTATCAGCTTGACACAACCTAGAGTCACCCGAGATGGGAGTCTCAATTAAGGAACTGCCCAGATCAAACTGACCTGGTGGGGGATGACTGTAGGGTATTTATTGTCTTGGTGGTTAATTGAAGTAGGAGGACCCAGCCCACTGTGGGCAGCACCATTCCCTAGGCAGGTGGTCCTGGACTTTTTAAGACAGCTAGCTAAGCATGATCCTGAGAGTGAGTCAGCAAGCAGGATTCCTCTATGGGTTCTGCTTCCAGTTCTTGCTTGAGTTCCGGCCCTGACTTCTTTCAATGATGGAGGTGACCTGGTAGTGTATGCCAAACCCTTTCTCCCCTACATGGCTTTCAGCTGCAGTGTTTTATTACAGTAACAGAAAGGAAACTAGAACACGTGGGAATGTCCCATGCTCATTTAAAGGTTGTGCTACCAGTTTCTCAGATTAGTGTTCTGGACCCGAGCACACATACAGTTTGCTTAGCGGTTTCTTTCACTGGAGAGGGTTGTGTTCAGACTCTAATGTGATGCCTGCAGTGATATAAATGTGGGGAAGCCAGTGGCCTTCTCAGTGCTACAGTTTATCAGAATTACCTGGAGAGTAAGAACACGCTTCATACAATGAAAGGAAGGTGAGTAGTGTGTGCAGCACAAAAGCCTGATACCGTAAGCATGTGGTCAGCAGTGCCTTAGGTTCCAATAGGGTGGGCTGATTTTAAGGCTCTCCACGGGAATTCTAATAAACTCTTGAACAACACCCCCCCCCTCCCAACTGAATTGACTCAACTAAAAGGAATGCAAAATCATGATGAAAAGGACTTAGGTAAGATTTTCATAAAAATATTATTTCTAGTCATCTTCAAAGTGAAGTGCCCTGATGCTGGAGATTAATTTCTGATCTTTAAATTTTTTCTTAGCTTAGTGGGTAAAGGTGAATTCTGTCAAGTCCGACGACTTGAGCTTAATCCCTTGGACCTGCAGAGTGAAAGGGGTGAATCAACCTCTGAAAGTTATCTTCTGGCCCTCACAGTTGTGCCGTGTGAGTGCATGCACGTACACACACACACAGCCAGCCAGCCAGACACACACACAGCCAGACACACAGACACATACACACAGACAGACAGACACACACACACACACACACACACACACACACACACACACACACACACAGGCTTGATCTTGTGCAGGGCTCCAGTGGGTACCCATAGCTGTTGTGAGTGTGTGAGCATAATGACCACGTCATGACCAGAAAGCAATGTTTCATGGCATTTGGCCCCCAGGCTTCCAGCTCTCACATCCTTTCTGTACCTCCTTTTGTGATGCTCCCTGAGTCTTAGGGAGGCTGGTATAGATTTCCCATTGGAGTCTGAGCACACCCAGTCACTCATTCTCAGCCCTTTGACAAGTTATGAGTCTCTGTATTGACTGCTGCCCACTGCAAAAAGAAACTTCTTTGAGCGATTTTGGGAGTAGCACTAATCCATGGGTTTAAACATCAATATTTAGAGGCAGTTTGACAACTAGTCCGGTCAACAAAACACTTTTTTTTCCCTAATATGCACTGTACATGGTACTGAGCGGCAAGAGGACATTTCCATACAAGTACCTATTGCATGATGAGTGTCCCTCCATATCTCCTACCCCCTTCTCACCTTCCCTCCCTCCTGTTAGGCCCTTTATTCTCTAGATGGTCTCACTTGGACTTTTCTGTTACATAGTCATTCATGATTTTATATATCTTTATAAATCTTGGAGCTACAAGTGAGAGAAAAATTACAGTATTTTCCTGAGATTGACTTAATTGCTTAATATGATTATCTCCATTTGCATTCATTTTTCCTTGAAAGAGCATTGCTTTGTTCTGTTTTATGGTTGAAAAAAATTAACACACACATATATGTGTATATGTATGTATATGCACATATATCACATTTTTCTTCTTCTGGTATATGTGCATGAGCATGTTCATGTATGGAGGGTGCACACATGTGCAGAGATATGGAGGGCAGAGTCCAACCTTGGGGGTCATTTTCCTGAAGCCATCCTCCTTGTTTCTTAGAGACAGGATTTCTCACTGGGACCTGGGGTTCATTGATTACAGTAGGCTGCCTGGCCTAAGATTCCCAGGGATCTACCGGTCTCCACTCTCCCGGCGCTGGGATTACAAGTGTGTGCCACCACATTGTTACAGAATTTACAGTCACAGTCTGTGCCTCAAGAAGCCAATTTTGGCCAACCATCCTCGATAAGCCAATTAAAAGAGTCAAGTTGGTGATGAAAAGCAGAAAAGGGTTTATTCAATGTGGCCCCATTGGGAGGAGAGACAAAGACCCAGTGACCCCTCTAGTCCATCTTCAGGGTCCTGAAGTAAAGTTTAAATACACACACACACACACACACACACACACACACACACACACACACACACACATATATATATAGTGGGTATATATTTCACATATATAATATATATTATGTATATGGGATCCAAGCATTCCCTGTCAAGGTGTGGTTCTACGCACTGTTGACCCATTATTGTCTCTGGAACGTTGCATCTAATTCCTGACAGAAGAGTTTCTGAGACAAGTTTCTTGAGTTCATTGTTCTACTAGTCTGATTGCCAAAGAGTCTCTCTTTCTGCTGGGCTGGTTACAGCATTGGGCTGTTTTCCACGGGTGCTGACTCGAACCCAGTCATATGCTTGCAAAGCAACACTTCCCTAACTGAGCCTTTTCCTTAGACCCCACATTCCACATTTCCTTTCATCATTTGTGGGATGCCGAGGTTATTTGTATAACTCGGCCTCTGTGAACAGGGCTGCCGTAAACACTGGTGTGCAAGGATCGCTGTGATGTGGTCACTTGGAGTCCTTTTGGGGGACACCGAGGAGTGGCTGACTTGGGTCCTATAGTAGAGCTATGTTTAGATTTTTTTGAGGAACCTCCAACCTCACTGCTTTCTAACTTCCCAGGAAGCCTCCCTGAACCACTTAAAATTCTCAGTTTTTGCCTCTGTCAGGCAAAAATATGGAAATAGGGTTGTTAATGAGCATTCACAGAGCAAATGTTCATTTGTTTGCTTATATGTGTGTTATATGCATATGTCTGTGCACACAGATGTGTGTGTGTGTGTGTGTGTGTGTGTGTGTGTGTGTGTGTGTGTGTGTGTCCATCCACCTATGGACCTGCAGAGGCCAGAGGTTGGTACCTTGGTATGATCCTCTATACTTTTCTACATTATTATTGAGCTGGTGCCACTGAGCTGGAGTTCACCATTTCAGCTAGACTGGCTCTGGGGAGCGAACTCCTGTAATCTACCAGTCTCTCTCCCCAGTGTTGGAGTTGCAGGTACCCAGGGAGATGCCAGGCATTATGTGGGTAATGGGATTCAAACTCAGTTTCTCAGGCACAGACATCAAGCTCTTGACCCACTAAGTCACCTCCCCAGCCCTAAAGGAGAAAAATATTTTATGAATTGATGTGTTAAATGAGTACAATTTTGGCTACTTTTAATTGCCACTATTATTCCCATTTTACCTATATGTTTGAAGATCTGATGGATAGACAGATAGAGGGACATTCCCTAGAGCTGCAGCAAGATGTCACAATGAATTAGAAAAGTATTGTCCCAACTTTAGGACCTGCCAAGTCTCCGAACTGGAATCGGCAGTTGGGGATTTCCAGGGTTTTAAAGCCCCGCCTCTTCTCTCGGGTCTGTTCTGATCTTTGCTATGATTGTCGAGGTTGTTCTGAGAATTGACACCTGACTCTCCCGGACTCTTTTCTGGAGAAAAAGCTCGACTTTTGCCGGTAGACTATCGCCAACAGCAATATTATTTCTAGGACGGTCCTTATCTCCATGGCTGCTTTCTAAAATAAACAGAGAAGAGAAAATAAAAGAACGCTCTTTCCACACCGGGCTGTGGAGACCCAGACAGAAATGGGACTTGTCTCTGCGGTCCCAAGAGCTTTTTGCACGCTCCATTACCTGCAGCAGCGGCTGGCTGGGTTCCTTTTCTGTTGCCTGACCTTTAGACTGGAGCCTTTAAAATACAAACCCGGCACCTTGCAAGGCCAGGCTGCTTAGGAACAAGCTCATGGACATGCAGTATCGGCCTGCTTATGCATGTGAAAAGGGAGATTAAGAGTCCCCTTTGACATCAGCAGGTTGGGAGCACAGTTGGTTATGGCCCCTCTATAGATTAGGACCTCCCTATGGACTGATGGCCTCAAATGACATTAGGAGTGCCAGGCACCTCCTTCTCTAGCGACCATGTATGGCAGTGTTTCTGTGGCGGAGAGATTCTCTGCCTTGGGTTGAGTCCTGGGCTCCTTGTTGAGTAATTAAGAGAAGGAAAGTGGGGTTCTAACACTTATTTGCATACTTCTGTATCATTTGTGTCTTATACTTTATTTTATTTATTTTTTGTTTGTTTGTTTAGAGTCTCATATCACCCAGGCTGGACTTGAACTTGCTGTATAGCCAAAGCTGGCCTTAACTTGCTGTTCCTCCTGCTTCCATTTCCCTGGTTCTGGAATTACAGGTGTATATTACTGCAGCTGGTTTTATGCAATGCTGGGGGACCGAACCCAGGACCTTGTATTTGCTGGGCATGCACTAGACCAATTAAGCCACAATGCTGGCCTGTTACCTCATGCTTGATTCCACTTGAATCTAGACACTGGCGTGTCTACTTTAAAAACAAAGAACTCTTTGCCCAGCCCTGCCCTCCTCTCTTCTAGAAAGGAAGCAAGACTATTAACTTGACATGAATTCTTATGCTAAAAAACCATAATGTCCAGGTAAGAACAGGACCACTGTGTCTGGGTGGGTGCTCACAGATGGAGCTATCCGTTTAGATACATTTTAGTTGATTATTTTATACTTTGTTTTTCTGTAGTAACATTTTAGAAGAAGAATCTTGCTATACCTTTAGTTTGTCAGCCTCCTGTTCAACCTTCCAAGTACCTGGATAACAGGTCTTTGCAACCACACCTGGTCTGGCTACATTTTAAATAGTGTGTTTACCTTCATTCATGTCTTTCCATTGATGATAAACATCGGGAAGAGAAACATTTCATTAGGATAAATGAATATAGGACGTGCTGTGGCTGCCTGAGGAAAGAGATCATCATGGGACATAGCATATTGTGGCTGAGGAGAGATGTTAGGTTTCACAGGAAAGATAACACTTGACCTGTCTTTTATAGGAAGAGAAAGAATTAGGTGCCTAGAACTGATGGGCACCACAAATGTGTGTGTGTGTCATACACACAGCAGCTGAGGACTGCTTTTTACTTGTATCTGGTTTATTCCCAGAATGAGGGGACCTTGGAAACTTCATTTCATTTCCAGAAATAAGGAGCCGTGAACCTACAGTACTTGCCTTCTAAGGAACTGACTGCGGAATCAGTCTGACGTAACCCTGATTTTTCGGGGGTGGAGTTAGAATCCATCTCAGTGTTCCCTGCTATGAGAGGTGCAAGCAACAGAAATCCAACCCTCCCCCCCCCCCCAAGCATCTGGTTCCACAAAGCTGTTTGTTCTTGGTGTCAGCCATTTCATCAAGATCTGTCCCAATAGATAAAGATGATTCTGGCTCTGGAAAGGGTATCTTCTTGCCAACATCTGTGACTCAATGGTGCTTTTGTTCCCATATTCTGGACCCTTGCTCTGTAGATGGAAGCCTCACCTGTGTTCCCTTCTCTCTTGCTCTTGAGGATCCAGGGACAATGTCTGTCTTTGAGATCCCTGTCCAGCTAGCAAGCCCACTGGAGGTCTTCCCATAGCTTTGCCTCTATCTAGAAGACGCTTTCCTGAACTTTTTGCTTGGAAAATTCCTTCCCACCCTTCACATCCGTGAAGACTGATGAGACAAAGCCTGGTTCTCTCATGGAGCTTACACTACACTATGCCATCAACAGAATCGGAAGTTAAGTTTTTGAAATGTTGAAGTGTTTGCTACTGTCTGCCTTCTCTACTGTATTACAAACTCCATGAATTAAAGGGTTTTATTAGCTTTATTCATGGTAGGTACATAATAAACTCGGTTGCATATCGAATGAATCAATGTATCTGGAAATCTTATGATATGGCTTGTGTGTCGGGGACTATCGATTTCTAAGACATTTTAAACACAGAACAGAAACTGATATCATTGGCAATTCAAGGTTAGAGAGAGTGTGATAATGTTTTCAGAGGTCTCTGCTCTCAACAAGTCCACAAAGCTATCACTCACAGCTGTGTGTCTGTGGGATGGAGATGGGTGACCTTCTTTTTATGCCTCAGAACTGGGGAAGGCCCAGAATGAGGTGCCCTGACAGACACACATTCGTTCTGAGCCCCACCATTTTTTTTCTTTTTCTTTTTAAAAATTTCCTTCTATCTTCACTTGATCCATCTTTTCCCTATATCTTCTTCCATTCCTGCTCTTGGTCTCAAGGGTCCTCATGATTACAGTTTCTTTATGATGTTGCAGTCTGAAAAGAAAGTAGTTTTTGCTCTGAAGGAAGTTATGACTTTGTTGTTAAAATTCATAATTCAGGGTGGCCCTCTCCAGGGAAGGGCAATCAGATTGGTTGTCCAGTACCAAATGGTCAGCCCTGAAAAACATGCATACAAGTAACAGTATATGACCTAAAGGGGTTATATTTAGGAATATATATATATATATATATATATATATATATATATATATATGCATAAAAAACAACCTCACCATTTGGTTCAAAGATAGGTCACAGATCCTGCTCCTGGAGAATTCCAGAAGGACTGAGCACGTAGCACGAGAAGGCTAGTTCCACTACGGTCCTCTTGGGGATCATTTCCCACTTTCTGAATCAAGATTCTCATCAGTAGGTATGGTTGATTCAGCCCTGCCTCCCCTCCTCATGCCATCATAACCATTCACAGAAGCTGGTCCAGGCCCTCACCATGTCTGTCTTGAGATGGAGGCCTATCCCATCTGTCCCACACATCTCCTGGATTTAAAAGAATAGGTTGTGCTTTCCTGGCAACCCAAGGTTGTTCTCTATTGCTCTGTGAAGCCCTAGCCTCTTTGCAAGCCTTCAACAACTCTTCCCAAATTGTCTCTCAGATGCATTCCTGGTGATTCAGGCTCCTGAACTCAATACCACCAGTCTCCCCTGGTTTTACGTTTCTCTGGATATACATTAGTTGGTTGTCAACCCGGAAGGATTTAGAATCATTGGGGAGACAAACCACTGGGCATGTCCAGGAGGGACTTTCTAGATTAGCTTAATAGAGATGGGAGGACTCATCCTAACCTGGGGAGCACCGTCAGGGTCAAGGATTATATAAAGAGGAAGAGCGAGCCGAGCACCAGTGTTCATGTCCTACTGCTTCGACAGTGGATGCAATGTGACCCGCTGCCTCCAGCTCCTGCCACCATGGATTCCCCGTCGTGATGGACCACACCCTAGAATCGTGAGCCAAAATAAACCGCTCGGCCCTTAAGTAGCTCTTGTTGGATATTTTGTCACACCAACAGGAAAAGGAACAAATGCTATGCACACTCTGTTCTGTTCTCACCCCTGTGAAACTTGCTCTCCCAAGCTTAGGTGTTCCCTGCTGTGAAAATCTTCTCAAATCCCCAGCCAGAATTACACATTCTCTCCTCTGCTCTCCCTGGGAAGGTGGCATGTTAAGTCACCGCCATCGCCCTGTCCTGTAGTGAGTAGTTGGTGTTTCTCAGCCTGCATATGAGCTCTGCAAAAGCCGAAGTTTGTTTTCTATTTTTCATGTCTACAACTGCTCTGCTTGACTAAGACTCCTCCAGGGAAGTGACCTTTTCATTTTGTCTTGTTTTTTATAAACCTTTATATTTAGCGCTCAGGAGCACTTTCACCATCATTGAGTTAAGTGAACTGGGTGACTCCTTAAAGAGCAGCAAGCTCCAGGCTTCTGTGATTAATTCGGGGGGAAAAATATGTCTTGGACCAGTTTTCTTTTTCTCCAGATGTTCTGGCAGCTGGGGAAAGTTGGAAAGAAAGGGGTGGGGTGGGAATCACCTGTCCATGGGGAGTAATGGAGCTTTGCAAGAGGGAGGGAGTCCCATGAATGGGATCAGGGCCATTCATCTTTTAAGGGGCCTGCCCTCCTCCTGCATGTTGTATCACCTTGTCAACACGTCACAACAGCTTCCTCTCCTTGCTCACAGGGCCTCACAATATCACCTTTCATGCTGGAAAACAGCAGCTGTCGCTCAGGCTGAGAACAACACCACTTCTGTGCTGGGAGCCCAGATCTTAGGTGCTCTAATCACTGGCAAGATAGCATCTCCCCCGTTCTCAGAATACTGCTGGGAGGCAGGGTGGAGGCTTGTATTGTTCTCTGGCTATTTTGCATACAGTACAAACAAGGCAAAGGCAGGTTAAATGATTTGTCCTTGGTCATGCATGAGTCAGAGGCTGGGCCAGCCAGAGACCATCTTCCTTCTCAGTCCATTGTTCTGTCTTGATCCTGCTAACCCTCTCATACTGTTAGAACCCATGGGAGGGGGGGGGGACCAAAAGCGCTGAGCCCCTGGGACTGTCCTCCCTTCCCATTGACCGAGAGGGTGCACACACATGACCAGAGCAGTAGCTACTGTGTCTGTGTGTTCCTCCGACCCGCACGTATTTTAGGAGACTTCTGCATGCCAGGTATTCCGCTGTCCACTGGGAAGACTGTGTTGAGCATGGCAGTCATTGCCTTCAAGGAGTGTCCTCTTCAGTGACATCATAGACATTTCGCAGAGAAAGACAAGACGTACAGTTGCCATACTGCGTCCATCGTCTTTTAGAAGGCTGAGCCAATCCATTGAGAAGATTCTCAGTTGTTGTTTTTTAATTTCTTACCTTCTAACAGCGTGGCCGAGACCCTGAAATGCCTGGTTGGTAACCAAGGAACCATGAACATGGCTGTTACAGCATCTATTACCATGGTTTGGGTATCTTGATGTTTTAGCCAATGTAGTGGAGACACCACTGGATTGGGAGACTAGATGTCAGAACAATAGTCTCTCCCTAGACTCCATTATTTCCCTCCCAGTCATAGCATGACTCTAACCTCTGTGTTCACCTTGGTTACCTAGGGAGATAGGGTTAGCTTCAAAACAGGCTTATACTTAGAGTTGTTGCACCTGACTTTGATGTGTGTTTGACGGCCATGCACACATGTGTTAGGTATGCACACGTGCATGTGTGTAGTAGCATGCTCTTTAAAAACGGAACCAACTCTTAAGAATGGATTCTTTTAGCTGTATAGCAAATCAGTGCTAAGGAAGGCTTCTGGTTTTTTTTGTTTTTTTTTTTTTTGTTTTTTTTTCTGTTCCCACATCAGTTACACTGTTCCCCATCCAGCATGGGATCTATTCTCCCCGTCAGCAGTGGTTCTGGATCAACAGGCTTCCGCATCTTTCCCTATTTCTGAGGCTTTTATAAAAGAGGGAAGATGTTCCCTCTCTCCTTGCAGTGTCTGTGTCTGGGCGTGAGAGCCAAACTGACAAAAGACAGAAAGGACGTGAACAGTGCTCAATGGGAACATTCGTAAATGGACGTGAAGGTTTTAATCCACAGGAAAAAATGACCCAAGGCAGTCTGAGAGGGCTGCAGAGATGGCTCAGCAGTTAGTTAGGACTGTGTACTGCTTTTGCAGAAGACGGGACGGAGTTCAGTTCCTAACACCCATGTGAAGCTGTTTACAACCACCTGTAACTCCAGCTCCAGGAGATCCAACACTCTGTTCTGGCCTTTGCAGACACCTACACACACACACACACACACACACACACACACACACACACACACACACACTTGTTTAGAAATGTCTGAGAGCTAATACGTCATTTTGACAAAGATTGCCACTTGTGTAAACGTGACAGCGCAGAAGGACAACCGAGCCATAAACTATGGGAAAGTAACCCAGGAACTAATGAGAGTTAAGAGTTACTTCAGTAGGGTTTGTTTGCACAGATTTCTCTCTGTGTGGCTCTCTCAACACTGATAATCAGAATTCTCCTTCCTTCCTGGTTCTGGGGAGACATTGTGCTCATGGGTAATTTGTAACCTTTCAGGTAGAAAGGAGGAAGTGAGTTTGCCGTTTCCATCCTACTGTTCCTTAACTGCCTTCAGCTCAAAGTTAACTGATATGCCCAAGAGACGTATCTGTGGGTCAGCATGCTCGGATTCTCCCCAGAGTCCTCTGTTGCTCTCTCCCAAGTTCCACCAGTGGCCAAAGGGCTACGAAGAACCCCCAGTTCTAAGAAGTGTCAGGGGCAGCCATCTTGGAACCATCCAAGGCACCTTCCTTTGGCTTTATAGAGTGCTGTCATGGCTCCCAAGGCAAGCCTCCAGGGCCACTTAAGGCAGTCTTGATTTTACTCATTCCTTAGTTCTAGGTAAGGAACCCATTTACTAGTCCTTTACATACACAGGCGCACACAGCTTCCGGTTCCTTTTAAGGCAGGGCATTATTTCACAACACTAATGGCCCAACACAGCCTGATTTCTAAACCAAAGAGACACATTGGAAACTTGCCTGTACTAGGTCCTTGCAAGCAGCTAGGTAAGAGAACACATTAGTGACCCCCTCCGAGGAAATGCTCAGAGGGCTTCACCCCAACAGGAGACTGCAGGTAGTTAAAAAAAAAAAATCTATCCTTCCTATATGGAGCAGATCTTTTCACTTAATTCTTTGTAATCTGGCAGTTGATTTCTTTTAAATAAAATGAAGGCTAGATTCTAGATAGTAGATTTGAACTAAGCAGGTCTGTCTGCCAAAAAAATATCTCCTTGTCTAATAGTTGGTGAGACAGGATCGTATGATTGGGAGCTATAGAAACCAGTCTGTCTTTCTCTGGGCTCTGCCAGGGTCATATCCAGACCCAGTAATGACTCAGAATTGGCAGCTTGACACCTTACCTTCAGGCAGGCCTAGAGATCATAATCCCACTGCAAGAATGTTGCTTTTTTTTTTTTTTTTTTTTTGGTAGGCAGGGAGATTAGTTAGGGAGCTGCATCTTTTATCCATCAGTAAGGGCTTTGCATTTTGCGTTTGTCCCCAGCTCCTCTCAGAGGGATTGATTGCACAGAAATCAGTTCTCTGGAATTATGTACCAAGGGATGATCCACAAATCAGTTTAGTTCTGCATTTCTCTGAAGATGAACAAAACTGTTAATTGATACAAAGTCTGTAGATGGAAATTTATTCAACATACCCTATCCTCTTATTATCGTACCAAGTGTTAAAGCCTGTGCGTGTGATCTTATGCCTAATAGAGAAAGTGTGTCAGGAAGGGGCTTGGCAGTCGGCACTCAATGGGAATGGAAAGCATTTTGATCTTGGGTTTTTAAGTTACTGGAAACTCACTTGCCAAGGTCAACTTTTATTAGCGTGTCTTCACTCTTCAGAAAGTTTTATACCAGTTTCCCCAAAGGTGACTAGAGTTTGAATCAGCCAATTAACATGACAATGACCGTGTCAAGATCCACCTCCAAGGGAAAGAGTTGTTCTGTGAAAGCTACCATCTTAAGGGCGGCCAGGCAGACGAGAAGCTTCTCCGGGACTATTTGGATTTTCTGTTCCTGAGCCAAAAAAACATTCTTTAGCATTGGCTGACAAAATGGGTTTCAGAACAGGAGGTCTGCGATGGAAACTTTAATTATGCGGGTCCTGTCAAAATCCATCTGCTGAATTCCACTGTTTCTGGGTTAGGTACTTTTTTTTTTTCAGTAGTGCTACTGGGTGACGCTTTGATAGGGGTCTGGAATTAGCTTCCTTCGTAGACTAATTTATTCTGCCTTGTTCTCTGCATTAGCAGCATTTATGTCAGGCCGAGATGTCTTTATCTCCTTTATTTGTATTTGCAGCTATTTCTCAGGACGATATTTAAGTGACTTCCGAGTGGTACAGTGGAAGGTGTCAGTTTAGGAGATGTCTCCAGAAGCGCTGACTTTTTGTTATGATGATGACTGACAAGTGCCGCCGCTGTGACTTATCAATAAAGCCATTCTGTAAGTTTTGAGGGAAGAGGGCCGTCAGAAGTTGTTTCGGTTTGTGCAAGAGCCCAGTGAATGCTGAGCAGGCTTGTAAGGAAATCTGTGGTCTTCTAACCCTTCCAGTATGCCTCATCTAGGCAGCTGGCAGCTCTTACATTAAGCAATATTTACATTGATGATGAGCACTCATCATTGTGCTGGGGGCTTGGGTGGGAGTTTGAGGTAGTGCCTAAATATATAGAGAGTGAATGTACCCACATCTGGGGTTTCTCAGCTTAACTATCAGACAGGGAGCTTTAGGCCAGCAGCTGAGTTAATGAAAGTGTAATTTTAGGGCACTTGTCTGGATCATAAGCTATAAGACGAAACCAGAGGTTTCACAATCAATGATGTCATATGTATTTCAAATATTAGGAGGGAAAAATCTTTCACTAATGATCTTCAGTGTCAAAGAAATCTCAATAAAAACATGTGAGAAAATGGAGTAGTGCCCACAGCCTTATATCTAGTCCTCAATCTAATGGTCTTTTGAAAACAAATTCATCTTTGGCCATCAAAAGAAAGAACCTATGCTATGCTTCTTCTAGGTACTCCAAGTCTCATGGCAATTTTGGATAAACTGCTCTTTGGGACCTTGAGACTAGGGAAGAAAAGAAAAATGATCAGAACTGCATACTTTCCTAAGCCTGCATCAAAGTTTCAATTAATTTAAAATGCCCATCAAGCTTTCACATTCTTTGAGTGGCCACCCATATGAGTGTTCATGTTCCTGTGTATGGTTCTGAGGAGAGAGAGAGAGAGAGAGAGAGAGAGAGAGAGAGAGAGAGAGAGAGAGAGAGAGAGAGAGAGAGAGAACTCACAAGCCAGAGATAAACCTTGGGTACATGCCTCAACCACTGTCCATTTTTTTCCATTTTATTATTATTTTGTGTACATGGGTGTTTTTCCTGCACGTGTGTCTGTGTACCATGTATGTGCAGTGCCTTTGGAGACCAGAAGAGGGGATCAAATCTCCTGGGACTAGAACTATAAATCGTTGTGAGCCACCAAGTGGGTACTGGGACTTGAACCTCGGTCCTCTTGAAGAGCAATAAGTACCCTTAACTGTTGAGCCACCTCTCTGGCCCCAACCACCTTGAGACAGGGTCTCTCCCTGGTCTGGAGCTTGCTGATTAGTGTGTGCTGGCTGGTCAATGAACCCAGGTGTCCTCCTGTCTTATCTCTTCATCAGTGGGATTATAAGCATGAGTCATCATACCTGGCTGTTTTTTTTTTTTTTTGCCAAGACTTATTTTATTTCTAATGATGTGTGTGTGTGTGTGTGTGTGTGTGTGTGTGTGTGTGTGTGTTTGTGCGTGCATGTGTGCATGTGCACATGTGTGCGTGCAAGTGTGTTCTCAGGAGTGCAGGTGCCTATAGAGGCCAGAGGAGTCAGATCCCCCTGTAGCTGGAGTTACGGGAAGTCGTGACTTGTGCAATGTGGGTGTTAGGACTTGAACTTGGCTCCTTTACTAGGGCAATACATGCTCTTGATGGCTTGCATCCAGTTCCTGCCACCTGGCTTTTTAAACATGGGTTCTTGGAATCTAACTCAGTTCCTCTGCACCCTCTGAGCTCTCTTCCCAACTCCTTTCTTGGATTTTTCAACCCTTGGCTTGTGTCGCGCTTGAGAGGTAAAGTGTGTCAGTGAGACCGTGCGGTGGCAGCCTCACTCTGTAGGTCTCTCTGTAGCCTGGTGGCTGGGCTGAGCCCCTGCCATTTTCCAGATTGGCGTGCATGATGGCCTACTGTTCTGAACTCTGTTTCCTTCCTCCCTCAGGGGTTGTGGTCTTCATCAGTCTCACCGCCCGTGTCTTGGAGAGGATTCTAGTTCTCCACGCACTTCATTTCAGTCTTAACACTCTTGAAAAGAGTAAGAAACAATCTGGTTGCTTTCTTTAGGGAGTAATTCTGATTTTACTGTGAGCTGTGAACAACTGAGTTAATCTTTCTTTGCCTGAATTCTGCTTATCTTTTGTTCTGATTTCAAGGGTACATATTCTTTCGATTCTTTTGGGATCTTCAGTTGTTGTTGGCAGTTTCATAAAAACAGTACATACTCCTGGGTCCCACTCAGAGAGGTTCTAGGATGGGTCCTGGAGCCTAGATGATCTGGTCTTGAATTTCAGATGACCTGGATCACTGAAAAAAAAAAGTTAGACAGCACATGAGACTGACTCCATCCAGCACATTCAGCAGTATTCTGCCTACTCCACCCTTACGTCCCCCCACTCCATTTACCAGACTATCCTGAGAGATTTGGCCACATGGAGTGTCTCAGTTTGCTTTCTATTGCTGTGATAAACACCAAGACCAAAAGCAGCTTGGAGAGGAGAGGGGTGATTTCATTCTATAGCTTACAATCTATCATCACGGAAACTCAGGGTAGGAACTCGAGGCGGGAACCTGGAGGCAGGGACGAAAGCAAAGGCCATGGAGGGGTGCTGCTTGCTAGCTTACTCCTCATGGCTTGCCCAACCTGCTTTCTCACAGCACCTAGGACCACCTGCCTACCTGTGGCACCCTCGCAGGTCTGAGCCCTTCATCATCCATCATTAATCAAGAAAACGCACCATAAGCTTGCTCACAGGCCAGTCTGATGGAGACAGGCCCTGGAATGACATTCCCTCTTCCCCATGACCTTAGGGTATGTGAAAAATTGACAACAAACAAACAAACACTAAAAAACCAAACTAACCAGCAACGACAGTGTCTTATTGAAAATCAGATCCACCATGCCTCAAGTTTGAGCAGACGAATAACTTATTAAAAAGAAGATATGGTCAGTCTTAGTCTAGCTTGACTTTGTCCTTTGGACTTGTGGTGGTCAGTGTTGATTGATTAGTTGACTTCCTGAGACACACAGCTGCCTTGAGGAGGTCTCTATCTCTGCCCGGGACATGGGTACCCTAAGGAATGACAGTGAGTAATTATGACTTCTGCTTCTCTGGAGATGTCCATTGGGTTAGAAGGTGTCCTCACGGGCCTTTCCCTGGTGATGTCATGAGTGCATAACGGGTGGAGCTGGGAGTCAAAGCTGCCATTCTCTGTTGCCACCTGTTCAACTTGGGGAGAAAGCTTGCCCTTCCTCAGCTGAAAAGTATAGACAGATGTTACCTCACAGGAGGCAAGTACCGGGGATACATGCTTAGAGCCTGTTAGGGCGCAAGTATGAGAGAGAAGTAGTGTTATGTTCCCAGAGCAAATAATAGTCATCAGCCATAAAGACTTTTATGCCTCCCCATTTCTGCTTCTCACACGGTTCCCTTCATCTTCTCCCATAATGTGGTGGAGCTGCCGTGTCTCCCTTTTATGAAACAATAACCATGAGGCACAAATGAGGTTTCTGTAAGGAGCAATTATGCTACAGAGTTGCACCCCCTTATTAGCCCCCTACCATCCCCGTTTCGAAGCCTGGAGCCAGCAAACCAGGGTGCTGTGAAGAAGGGCTCATAGGTGTTGAGGGCAGAGTGCACATCCCCCCACCTCCTCCCTGCCCGCAAACACACACTCATGTCTGCTGTGAGGGCCGTGGGTGGGCCTCTGACAGGAGGTATTCTTTCCTGGTGCTGTGTGTGACATCCCGGTCAAAGGGACCCAGTGAGTCTTCGTGATTTTTTTTTTTAAGTTCCTTTGTTACGTGACACTCTAGTAAGTGTATGGAACTGACAGGCAACTATTCAGAGAGGGATGGCATTTTCTTCTCAGCTTATACAAGTCCCCGGTGGTGGAGCTCAATGTACACTTCATTGTAAATTACGAAGGGAGAGTGTATGAATGAGTCCTTGAGTCCTCTGAACTGGGAGCCCTCCCTGACCAGTCTAGCTAGTCACACAGCAGGGTATATATGACTTCTTGGGGGAATTCAAGGTAACAAGAGAGAATCTGGATTTTTCTCCCATGCTTGCACCCACATAGGCATGGTCAGGTGTGGCCCGAGGCCAAGGCTTTCTCTTCAAGATTCCCCGGGGACTTTGCACGAGTTTCTGGAACATGGACTGTGTTAGGGCTTGTTGGCGTCTTCTCCGTTTGCAAGCAGGCATTCATTTTCTGAGGATACCGAGTGGTCAAGGTATGGCTGCTTTTGTCTCCATTCTCCTGTCTGAAGCAAGGGGATCCCTTGCAGGAAGAGACGGCAAGCTGGTGCAGTGTTAACGAGCAGGGCATGCTCTCTGCAACCTCCTCAGGCGTGGAGCTGGGCCGCGAGCTGGGAACACTAGCTCTTCCGTGCTTTCTGTTTTAAACCATTGAAAGATCTTAGTGCAAAATCAAGCATGGCATCAGGTCCTGTGGCTTTCAAAGAGCTTCCTGGAAGGTTTGAGTTGGACAGACTGAGACTGAACCTAATCACCTATCATGGTTATAGGTAGACTGTACTTCTGGGAGAAGGAAAACTGGACGGCTTTGTACAGAACCCAAGAGGGTCCCATTCTCCTCATTGGAAACATAACGAGCTGGGGGTAGGGCCCACGCCTTTAATTCCAGTACTTGAGAGGCAGAGGCTGGCAGATTTCTGTGCGTTCGAGACCAGTACGGTCTACCTAGTGAGTTCCAGGCCAGCTAGGGCTGCACAGTGAGACCCTGTCTCACAAAAATAAACCAAAAACTGGAAAGCAAACCCCTGACGTGGTAGCCCGGCCTCCAATCCAGCCAAATAGAGAACCATGAAACGGCAAGTGTGCTGGGCTATGTGTGTGTGTATACAGCACAGTGAAATCAGCAAATTTGTTTGCTATAAAAACCACAGGTGAATTTGTTGAGTCTTCAGATCATTTTCCTGTAAATGCCAACTCTTAGCCTCATTTAAGAAAAACAACCAATAAAACCAAATTATCTCCTAACTTAACTTTCCTCCATTCCTTCGGGTAAATAAACTTCCTCTGTGAATCAATTAGAGGAATCTCCACTTTTTTTTTTTTTAAATATCAAAGAACTGGATTGAAATGTATTGTGCAGGAAACGCTGTCATTGAAAGGCCCAAGAAAAGAAGGCATGCTTAATTATTGAGGAGAATATTCATAATTTTGCATATCAATCAGCTCAGTGTGTCCCCGACATGTTTTTAAGATGTAAGACAGGAACACATTATAGCTCTTTTCTTTTTTGAAAGGAAGACAAAACAAATGCCAATACAACCCTTGTTTGAGAATATTTCATTTCCCTCGTCTTCCCCCCGGGGGAAAAACACACTGATTGGTTATCCATACCAAATGGTCATCTCTGAAAGCATACACACTAGTAATAGTATACAGACTGAGCAGGTGGTATTCATGCATTTAGGTATTTATGTTTTTGTTTTCATAAGAACAGGTCTTACTGTGCAGCCCTAGCTGTCCTGGTACTCACTATGTAGACCAGGCTGGCCTTGAACTCACAGGGATCCACCCGCCTCTGCCTCTCGAGGGCTGGGATTAAAGGCGTGGACCCTGCCCCTAGTTTGTTATGTTATTAGTGAGGAGAATGGTTCTGTACAAACATGTCCAGTTTTTCCTAGCCCAAATGTCAGAGTCTGCTAATGACACGTGGTATTCGTGTACACACACACACACACACACACACACACACACACACACACACACACACACACGTTTGTAACAGCAATTAATGAAAAAGAGGACACAGATTTAGAGGCAGGTAGGGAAAATGAGAGAATTTAGAGGGCGAAGAGGAAAGGGAGAAGTGATGTAATTATGTTATAATTTAATCCCCCCCCAAAAAATAAAAGAAGTAATACAGAAAAAAAAAGAGAGAGACACAAAAAAGTACTCCATTTCTCTTTAGTTGAATGAAATGACACCATTTCTTTTCACTCGTCTCTCGGGTCTTCTGAGCTGAATTTCAAGGTAAACCTGCAAGACTGCAGAAGCATTTTTACTGTGGAGTTACTGTATTTAATCACGTGATCCCCAGACCCTACCTCTGCTTCAGTCTGTCCTGCACTCCTGTTTTCCCCTTTGCATAAGGAAGGCTTCAGTGTACAGGGACCCACAAGACCTGCAGACTCCCCCTTCTCTCCCGCGCCCCACCCCGGAGTGTGCTCTGTTAGTCGGGATCTTTCTGAACGCCTTTAGGCAGCCTGGTGTTGATTTGAGAAGAAATCAGACATAGGGTGTCTGGAGTGGGGAGCAGATAGGTGCTGTCAACACCCTCTCTCAGAAGTCTTCATGAGCTAGAATGCTCAGTGGCTTGCACACGGCCAGGACTTGCCCCAGTTCCACGGGGCATCCTTGTTTCCACAGAAAAGGGAATGAAGAGTGCCAGCCGGAGTCTCTCTTTGAAATGCATGGGGCAGATGTGACTGCTCTGTCTCTCCTCTCTTGTCTCCGCTCTAGCAGTGTGTCCCTGTGTCCACCCACCTCCAGTTCCGTCACTGTCTCCACTTTCTCCTCACCAATGGCGTCCTGACTGTTTTCTTCCAGATCAAAGGTGGAAGTGGGCCACTTGATTAATTGCCGTGTAGCCACATCTTTTGCCTCCTTGACACTCGAGGCCTGGAGACAAAGGGCTGTTCTTTAGAAGCCTGGAGCTGTGTGGGAGCTGGGTGGGGAGTTCACAAGCCCAAGAGAACTAAGCCTTCCCAGCAGGGATAGGACGGTCCCTAGACCCCGAAGGAAGAATAAATTTGCTACTGCTAGCACATTGTGATAGGCCACATTTGCTTGTGGGGAAAGAGCATACAATCCCACTTTAAACCACATGGACTGGACGGGACCTGGATGTGAAGTCTGAAGTCTCCGTGGATAGAAATCGTTTGGGAATGTAAACACATCTTGGAATTGAAAAGGGATTAAATAGTAATGATTGAGCATTTCAGTGTAATCCTGCACCTTTAATACTTTTCCAAATGGTATCATCCAATGTATTTCTACAAGTCCTACATAGCCATTTTTTTTTCCATTGGCATTCATAAACAGGAGGTAAAATTGGATATTTGATCCCTCAATCATATTAACTATGTTGCAGGTGTCCTGTAGCCATGTAGAGATGGTGGTCCCTTCAGGGACAGTGTAGGACCATCTATCACAGCCCTGCTCCTCACCCTTCATGTCTTTAAGTCAGGTAGCTTAGAGAAGGCCTTTTGATGTGTTCCACAGTATAAAGTCAGATCTCAGAACAGCTTGCAAAGGAATAAAACAGCATAAAGGAAGAATAAACCAATTTAGTATTCATGTGGTTTGGGAAATGGATTGAAAAGTTGAAAACTAATACAAAAAAAAAACCCATTGGAATTATGGAAATTATTGTATTTCTAAGAGAAGCAGAATGTCCCAGTAGTGAATACAATGGTCATGTAAATCTTCTGCTTATCAAAACTGAATTTAGGGGTTTCCTCCTTCAAGATTTGGGTAGGTCTCTTCCAAGTATGTACATCCTTTCGATGTTACAACCTGACCTTGTCATCTACAAAGTTCACACTCAAGAACTGGCACAATTGAGAAACAACAACAAAAATCACAACCACCCTTCCCCCTCAAAATAAAACCCCTTATAATATTTTAAGATAAATTTACAGTTTTCTGTTGAGTAGCATCCATAGATATCCTGGGGCACATACCTCCTGTAAGCCTTAGGTTGAGACACCCCTTAATTATTCCTTAGTAATAATTAAGCAGATCCTACTCTACCTCATTTCAAAACCAACTCATGCTTCAGATCTGATACGCAACTTTGCCGCTGTCCAAGGAACAGCCACATTGAAAAGAAATTGGCCACTCGAACCCAGTGTCATGATTATAGAGACACAAACTTGCGTGAGGCAGATCTGCCCAGCTAGGTGGCAATGCCGAAGATCCAGTGTCTCTGAAAGTCAGAACACTGGGTTCTTCTGAGTAACCTGCTGTGACCATTGTACTGTGACTTCCTGAGTCATTAACAAGTCCACCCCTTCCCGCCCCCCAGTTAGCATAAAATGGATTCAGTGTACAGGGACCCACAAGACCTGCAGACTCCCTGTTTTTTTCCCCAGGAGTGTGCTCTGTTAGTCGGGATCTTTCTGAACGCCTTTAGGCAGCCTGGTGTTGATTTGAGAAGAAATCAGACATAGGGTGTCTGGAGTGGGGAGCAGATAGGTGCTGTCAACACCCTCTCTCAGAAGTCTTCATGAGCTAGAATGCTCAGTGGCTTGCACACGGCCAGGACTTGCCCCTTAATTTAATTAAGTAAATTAAGAAGTTAATTTACTTATCAATTCTATTGGCACTGACCTCTTGAGGTTGTAAAGCTCTCTGGATAATAGGGTTGAGGAATAATCCACCAACCAACCGCCAACCGAACAAACAAACCAACAAAAACCAAAACACCAAGATTTGGTTCAGGCTTTCCTATATGTGTGTTGGTAGTTGTGTGTTGGATCCTTCTCACAGGCTTCCTGGTGAAAAGGGAGGTTTGGGATCTAGATGTACTGAGAGATCCATAGCTTCTATGCTAAGCGCAGAGGAGCTCTTAGGGTCTTGTCTGATGATGAATAAAAGTGCAGTTAAAACCAAAGAATAAACCCAACGTGCCCTGAGTCTGAGCCTGCACTGGTAGCGATTAGGACTTATTGTCAAGCTTATTAGTCATTAATCAACCAAAGTCTGTCAATAGGCTGACACTGTGGTAGAGCAAAGGAACTTGGGAGTTATTTGTCTCGTTTGGGACAGACGGATGATCTGGGAGTCACAAACTTTGGAGGTCGCCCACGTTTTCTGTCGGCTGTTTTAAAGGTTTACTTCTACCATCGTCTACAAAAAGTGGAGCCCGGGAAGGATGACGTGTGTCAGGGGTCCGTCCTTGTCTGTGTCTTCTAGTTTGAGGGTGAAGTTTGGCAACAATACACAGAACGATGAGCCTGTGACAGGCAGTGGCCGAGGGGAAGGTGGCTTCTCCTTTGCGTCTGCATTGATTAGTGTTCCTTGCAATCGGAGGGCTGTCCCTGAGCTTCCTCTCACATTCCTGGGATGTGAATTTACATGTCTGGTGTCTGCTTTCAGAGCACAGTCGAAACTTGCTTGTCATGGCCTTATCTCGCCATCATCACCGACAAACAACTCGAGAAACAACAGCGCCTCACAGCAGCCTGCTATAGAGAGATGGAGGACCACCACAGTCAGCTTGCTTCATCTCTTCCTTCTTACGAAGGCGTCTAGTCTGAGGTCCAGGGAAGGGATATACTTGTGAGGAGGCACATGTCTTGGTGATATGACCAGAAAGCCTGGGTTCCCGCTTCTGGGAAGTAAGATTTTTCTCCGCCACATTGATCTGTCCTGTGTTTTAAAATCTTCCCACTGCTCATCTGTTAAGTGGCGGTAGAAAAAAAAAATCAATTTAAAGTGAAAACCTTTAGGTACCGTTTGAAGGCAAAAACCAGAGTCCATCCTCGAAGCTGAGGTGCAACCGATTCAAGGTGCAGACTTCAGCCGACTGGGTTCTGAGAGGCTTCCAAGTTTAACAGGACAAGATGCGCAGCTGTATTGCGTCCTCAGTAAAAGGGGAATAAAGCGCAGACACAGCTCTTGTTCCAAACGTCGGCACCACAGAGTAGTCAGAGCACGGATTCCGAAGCCAAAAATCTTGAGATCGTGAGCCCATCTTTGCTACAAAGTTTTATCACCTTGGGCAAACCCCTTCATTGCGCCACACCTTAGTTCACCCATCTGCGATTCCGATGATGACAGGATCTCCTCCAGCTGAATCAATATATTGTGAAGTACTTAGAGTCATACCTGGCACACAGCAAGCGAGACTTAATCATTTTTATTTATCTGGCTAAGTATGATCACCATTTCCCAGAGTTATTGTCTATGTATGTTCTTTGCAAAGAACAAAGCGGGAATAGCCTGAGAAACCAAGAGGGCGATGCGATTTGATTGTGTGGGTTTCTCTGTTCCCACCCAAGGGGCAGAGTGCCGTCCTGTAGCCCAAATCATTGAATACCAGAGCCCCAGGAGGCTTGGTGGTGGTCGCTGGGCTCGTCTGCTGGTTCAGGACGTACCTGAAGCACAGAGAGAGGCCCATGATGCCAGTGGGCCTGGGTGGATCCTCTGCTCCCACCACTGTCGGCATGACACCTTAAAGCCAGGCACCTCTTAGAACTAAGCCAGGGAAGTCGCCATAGTGAGCAGGTCCTGGGTAGAAATGCGAATACCTTATAAGTTGTTGGAGAGCCCCTAAGTTTTTTTTTTTTTTTTTGGTTTTTTGAGACAAGGTTTCTCTGTGTAGCTTTGCGCCTTTCCTGGAACCCACTTTGGAGACCAGGCTGGCCTCGAACTCACCGAGATCCACCTGCCTCTGCCTCCCGAGTGCTGGGATTAAAGGTGTGCGCCACCACCGCCCAGCAAGAAGAAAGGCTTCCCTGACCGGGAAACGAAGAGCCCCTAAGTTAAATCGATCAAAAGGGAAGGAGGGAAATTGCCCAGGTCTTTCCTGAGCTGTATTGTGCTTTTCCTTCCATCCCGTTTCCAAGCCTGCTCAAAGATTTATAGAACTAGTTCCGTTGCGTCCCCGATGATGGTGGTACCCATGCTAGCATTTCTGAGTTGGATCTTCAGGAAGGATAAACCAAAGTCCCCCAAGGTTGAGTGGATCTCTTCACATCTCTTTAAGACTGGGACTCATTATCTGAGAAGTAGAGGTCTTAGTGAAATTAAGTATCCTACCTTCTTGGCCAAGTTCCTAGTGGCCTATGACCTCCTTTTTCAAGGCTGCATCATGGGATCAGCTGGGAAGATCATGAAATGACACATTTTATTAATTAGTTTCATTTGGGTTTGTGGTATCCACTTTTACTGTGAAATAAATATTACATTCAAAAGATACTATGCCATAGAGGTATAATTAAAAGGCAAATACAGGCTGGGGATGTAGCTTAATGGTGGAGTATTCGTCTAGCACATGCAAGGGCATGTTCGATACTTAACACCACAAAAGCCAATGGCCAGAAATAAACAAAGAGAATAGTGAACACCCATGTACATGAACACCCGTGTACCTACCACCTGACTTTAGATTATGTCAGGATCACCTACTAGACTCCCTGTTCCTTGATGGGGGTACGTATAGGACACATATATGTAATATGTTATGATATATTTATATATGTATTTACTGTTTTTAGTATTGTCCAAATACTATATATATAATATAAATAATATATATATACATATGTATAGTGTATCATGTTTCTATATATTTACTTGTACACATAAAGTAAATTGCTTAAAGATGTTAGAGTTGGACCAAGCATACGCAAAATTAGACTTTGATTTGAAAGCTGGTTCCTCTAAAGTCCTTATGCCTGACTACTCTGTCTTGGTGACTAATCTCTTAAGATCTTTGCTTTCCTCCACAGCCTTCAGTAGAGATCTAAGTACATGACTGGCAGGCCATAATAGCCAAGGTAGAGGGGCTTAGAGAGATGACTTAGCAATTAATAGCATTGGCTTTTCTTCCAGAGGGCCCAGGTTCGATTCCCAGTACCCACATGACAGCTCACAACTGTCTATAACTCCAGTTCCAGGGGATCTGGCACACACAGACCCTCACACAGACGTACATACAGGCAAAACACCAATGCACATAAAATAAATAAATCTTAAAATAAAGAGTCAAGGTTGGAACACTGAGATGTAGGACTCAGAGAAGAAGCTAGGCCGACAGGCTGAGGTTTCTAGAGTCACCCCCACTGTGGGAGATCTTAGTTCCAACATGATATCATGCTTGCTGATTGGCATGGACTGTGGCAGGAGTACTCACACCTGAAAATGGAACAGAGCCATAAATCACACCTCCCTCCTCTTGCACTCTCTGAGAGTGGATTTACCAGAACTCTAGCAAGCATCTAGGCCCTGGGACCAAATCCTCAGTGTGGGAGGGAATGTTGAGAGCATTCCAGGAGTTCAGAGGTTTTTTTTTTTTTTTTTTTTTTCTAAGTGAGGCACTGGGGAGTTCATTAAAACTGCTGAGTCCCAGCTCCTGCTTCCAGAGAATTCTGCTTTGGGTGACCCATAGATTGGCCTGTTGCATCCCACTGCATCCTACAACATCCTACTGCATCTCACTGCATCCTCCTGCATCCCACTGTATCCTATTACATTATTACCAACTATTAGGATATAAAGAAATGAAAGTTAGTAGTTAGACATTACAATAGAAATTGTAGTCATATTAGATATGTTTTAAAAATTGAGCAGATATATTTTAGACAGGTCATCTTCAAACCCTTCAGAGATCTAACGAATATGGCATTTAAAATATTTTAATAACTTAGAAATTTTTCTTTTTTGAGACATGTCAGCTCCTGGCAGTACCAATCTACTTCAGAGAAAATATGGGCATTGAAGAAACTGCATATGGAGTTAATTTTCATTGTGGCAAAAGTTAGCCACTGGACAACAAAGTATCCTCAAATCAACAGGACAAAATGGACAGACAGAACACGAAACAAAGGACTACCGATTCCTGCCAAAACAAGTATGGTTATGGCTTTATCAGAAGGCATCTTCTGAGGCCAGGACAATATGGCACCATCCCTGAAGTCGCCTTCACAATCTGGAAAAGGTACAGTGCCCTTTTCTTTGAAGGCAGCTGAACAGGCAGTGGGCCGATGGCTTCTGTTGTGCAATGGAACAGCAACTGAAAGCTCACGCCTCTCAATAGTAGACTGGCATTTAATAGAGGGATGTGGAGAAGGGCATGCTTAGATGAAGCCATATATACACAGCCAAGAAGAATGGACAGCTGAATTCAAAAACCATCAACAATTTCCAGAATTTAAAATCCTGAATCATGACATGACACTAGTGGAATTCAGGTGTTTCTGGTACATGGACTGCTCTCACCCAGTGTGAGGTTGAACTGTTGACCTTGTGTACAACCTACTTCACAAATGAGTCTGTCAGATACGCTAAGCCTATAGGCTGAAGATGATGCCCCAACACTGTGGAGAAACCTCAGGTGACTGTCCAGGCAGCTGGCTGTTTCTGTCAACTCACAAAATTTTTGGAAGTTGCTTTTGTGCACTTCCTGTTTTTATTTTTGTTAGCTAATATTATTTCCTTCTTGGGTCTCTGAGGGAGTTGAAGATTAGTTAGTTATAGTTGAAGATTAATTAGGATAGAAAGTGAATTAGATACATTTTGGACTTACTAAAATAGGATAGATAAGGGAATTATTTTCTCTGATTTGTCAAATACAAATGGACTAGACATCGTTTAGGTATTTGTTACTTGTATATATTGTATATAGTTATTGTACTTTTGTATATAGTTTTTCTTTTGTTAGTTATAACCTTTTGCCTTTTTTCTTTTTATTAAAATAGAAAAGGGGAAATGTGGTGATATTTTATTTGTACTGAAATGTTATTTTAATTTTATGTTAATAAATAAAGTTGCCCTGGGGTCAGAGCTATTAGAGCCATAGTAAGAGCGTGGTGGTTAGAAGAGCTAGGTAGATTTCTGTGTGTTCAGGGATACAGCCAGTATTGGAGACATACGCCTTTAAGACCTGGAGGGCGGTACTTACAGGCAGTGATGAGGCAGTCATGTGGTTGGGTTTACAACCAATGAGAAGGCAGAACAGAAAGATTATTTAAACAGGGACACAGGAAGTACCTCCCTCTCTCGGGGAAGCTAGGAGCACTGCAGGAGGTAAGATTTTATCTCTGAGCTCTGACCTCTCGGCTTTTCTCTTTTACCTTGGCTCTGTGTTTCTTATTTTAATAATACGATTGGTTACATCTACAGACTGATAATTGGGGTCTCTTGAGGTGTTCCCCAAACTGTATTTGTGTATTTTTTTTTCCTGGTTAGAAGTGTGTGTGTGTGGGGGGGGGGTCACACGTTTCTGGATGAAATTTGACAGAAATAACTGACTCTTGTGGGTACATTTCTAATGTCTCTCCCAGTGATAAGACAAAACGCATCTTCAAAGGTCTTCAGGTTAGCCCCGAACCATTAGGATTAAGCTTCCAGGGGCTTTAAAGATTACACAACCCACTCTTCGGTCTTTTGACATCTTTAGCCGGGGCAGGGAGTGTTGGGCTTCGGGCAGTGTTTAGCAAACACATGTGGGGCTCTGGATTTGATCCCCAACACTGCAAAGTCACCGTCCCTATCATCCTCATCTTGAACTAACTTGGAAAACAGCTGGGATTTCTTATAGAAGGAAACAGGGCTTCTGCACATTCTTCTGCATTTTCTTGAAAGCCAGAAGGTCTGAGCGTAATACTGGGCCCTGCTATAGAGCTTGGCTAGAACTGATCACTGCCCCGTTTGTTAGGCTTGGAGTTATCCAGTTCACGGTCCTTTCCATCTCTCACAGTGTGCTCACTCGCTTGCCGGTCTGGTTCCTTCCCAAGACAACTGGGGCTGTCCTGGGTGGTGTATGCTAACTTACACGTAGAGTAGGTGACAGAAGGCAAAGGGGCTGGAGAGCTGGGCAAATGTCCCTGGAAAGGGACTTTAGTCTGATGCCACAAGGCCCAAGTGGCGGTTCTCAGACTGTGTGACCAGCAACAATAGCACCAGGAATGACATTTGTCAGAAATGAGCATTATTCCCCTACCCCAGACCCACTGTCTCAGAACCTCCACAGAGGATTTCACAGAGTTGGGGAGCCCCCGAAGAGGCAGGTAGGATTGGAGGCATGGGCCATTCACAGACCACAGGTCACTGTGTTCCTGGGAGGATGCATGGAGTCCTTGAGAGTTTGTAGGCTTGAGGGGAAAGGTAATATATATTAGGTAAGTGTATTATTTTCTTATTCTGTTTTATTTTATTTATTTATTTATTTTCAAGACAGGGTTTCTCTATGAAACAGTCCTGGATGTCCTGGAACTCAGTCTATAGACCAGGCTGGCCTCAAAGTCACAGAGATTCCCCTACCTCTGCCTCCCAAGTGCTGAGATTAAAAGCATGCACCACCACCGCCGGGCTTCTTCTTCTGTTTTTAGGGATCCAGGTTAAGTTTTGCCTCTGTCCAAGGCCTTCCTGTCGTGACCATCTCTCCTTTCCTTGTGAGATATTTGGTTATCTGGCTTTTCCCACTGAGAATGCTGTGTGTGTTTTCCAGGCCTCTGTCCTCAGCCTTCCTTTATTCTTGCACCACTGAAATCTCAGCAATGTGGACTAAGGAAGATAAAAGAACTGTGGTTTCTTTGGATTGGCATTAATTATTCAATTAATTAATTAATCAATTAAGTCAATTAATCTCTTGGAGTCAGTTCTTTGTCCAGGTAACAGAGCTCTTTGGATTTGCTCTGAGTGAGTTATAGAAACAGGAGACACAGACAGATTCAAAGAACATGTGCTGGACACATGTACTGGACACATGCATGGACGCATGCACTGGACACATGCACTGGACACATGCACTGGACACACAGCACTGGACACATGCACTGGACACATGCACTGGACACATCCAGGGACATGCAGGGACACATGCACTGGACACATGCTCTGGACACATGCACTGGACACATCCAGGGACACATGTAGGGACACATTCACTGGACACATGAACTGGACACATGCACTGGACACATGCACTGAACACATGCTCTGGACACATGCACTGGACACATGTACTGGACACATGCACTGGACACATGCACTAGACACATGCACTGGACACATGCACTGGACACATGCAGGGACACATGCACTGGACACATGTACTGGACACATGCACTGAACACATGCTCTGGACACATGCACTGGACACATGCACGGGACACATGTACTGGACACATGCACTGGACACATGCACTGGACACATGCACTGGACACATGCACGGGACACATGCACTGGATGCATGCCCTGGACACATGCACTGGACACATGCACTGGACACATGCGCTGGACACATGCACTGGACACATGCCCTGGACACATGCACTGGATGCATGCCCTGGACACATGCACTAGACACATGCACTGGACACATGCACTGGACACATGCACTGGACACATGCACTGGACACATGCACGGGACACATGCACTGGACACATGCACAGGACACATGCATTAGGCACATGCACTGGACACATGCACTAGGCACATGCACTGGACACATGTGCTGGACACTGAATACCATCTTCCCTGGGACATTCTTAGAGATTCACACACTGCTGTGTGCCACCATCCTGAACTGACCCCCCCCCCCTCCCGAGGGTTTCCAATACACCCTTTCCTCCCCTCCTTCCCATCCCCTGCACGACTCCTCCTTACCTCTGTTAAATGTCGGTGTCTCTAGAAGCTCTTGCTGACTGCATTAATCAGATTTTATTTTTTGTAGCTGTGACAAATCGCATAAATAAGGTGATTTATAGGAGGAAAGATTTATTTTAGCTCATGATGTTAGGGCTTGCAGTCCCAGGCTAGCTGGATCCATCACTTTGGGTCTGAGGGGAGATAAAACATCAGAGTGCCTGGAGCATATAGCAGATGAAGGTACTCACCTCATGGTGGCCAGAGGAAGGAACAGGAGAGGAAGAGCAGGGAGAAAGGGAGAGAGGAGCGAGGAGAGAGAGAAGAAAAAGACCTGAGAAGGGATATACCCTCCAGGGGGGCTGGAGAGAAGGTTCAACATTAAGAGCACTTGCTTTTAGAGGCCCCAGGTTCAGTTCCCAGCACCCACATGGTGCTCACAACCTCCCGTAACTCTGATTCCGGAGCCTCTGATGCTTTTTTCTGACCTCCATAGGTGCTCGGCACTCACCTGGTGTGCATATGCACACGCGGACCAAACACTCATACTCATAAAACAAGGAAATAAAAAGCCGTAGTCCCCAAAGACACGCTTCCCGGTGACCTACTCCCTCTAATTAGGTCCCGCCCTTGGACGTTCCTATCCTCCCCCAGTGTTACCATCCAATTAGAGTCCGTCAGGGGACTCACCCATGATTAGGTCAGCCAGCTTTCAACGACTGGACCTACTTTTTAACACATGCAGCTTGGGGACACGAGAGACACTTCAGATCCAAACTAGACTACCCACCCTGCCGGGAATGGAACCTCTTTTTAGATCTGTGGGAACTGCTTCACCTGTCTGAACAGGGACCGTTTCCTCTGTCTCTGTCCCAGCATCTAGCATAGGGCTGGCATTCCAGAGCACCTCATTCAACACTTACTGAATGATCCGGCGGCCTGCAGACAGAAGAAGGGTGACCCACACAGCCTACTGGCCAAGGATCCTGGCTCAGGAGCCAGCTTAGGAGAGGGTCTGGCTCCACCTAAATGGTTGTGTGGACAAACAGTGGTCATCTCTGTCCTTCCAGGAGTGCCCAACCTTTGAGCTTCTCTGGGTCACGTTGGAGGAAGAATTGTCCTAGGCCACACATTCCACAAATCAAACCCAGTGGCGCCCAGTTTGAAGCCCTGGGGTTACAGGAGCACACACATATGTTTATTTTGCCTGACAATTGCAACATGAAGTGCCATCCTGGACCACCTGTGACTCATGGGCCACAGGGACACCCCTGCTAGAAGGTGTTCTGTGATGATCAAATGAACTCACATTTTTTTTAAGACAGCACTTGGCAAATAGCAAGTGATTGATAAACAGTAATGCCAAACAGCCCTTGGCAATGAGGTACTTAGCCGGACTGGCAATGATTCCCAGCTTATACTCTATATAAAGACGCTCCATTTATTACAGGGAGACCCCTAACAGGAGTGGAGTTAGGCCTTCCTGCTTCATCTGAGGTATCTGTACTCCTTGCTCTTCATTTCCTAGGGTGATGGTCAGCTGGGACAGAGGAGGCCTGCCAGACAGAAGTGAAGGAGGGCTGTTCTAAGAGGTAACCTTGGCGTACAAAAGCAGGCCCACTGTGTGCTGTGAGGCAACCTTGGAGTACGGAAGCAGACCCACTGTGTGCTATGAGATAAGCTTGGAGTACAGAAGCAGGCCTACTGTGTGCTATGAGATAAGCTTGGAGTACAGAAGCAGGCCCACTGTGTGCTGTGAGGTAACCTTGGAGTACAGAAGCAGACCCACTGTGTGCTGTGAGGTAACCTTAGAGTACAGAAGCAGGCCCACTGTGTGCAATGAGATAAGCTTGGAGTACGGAAGCAGGCCCACTGTGTGCTGTGAGGTAACCTTGGAGTACAGAAGCAGGCCCACTGTGTGCAATGAGATAAGCTTGGAGTACGGAAGCAGGCCCACTGTGTGCTGTGAGGTAACCTTGGAGTACAGAAGCAGGCCCACTGTGTAGCTTTTCTTCTAAACAACCTCTCCACTAGCTAGAGACCTCTGTGTATGACTCTTAGGCCGTTCGTGTCCTGGGGAAAGAGTCTTGCTAGCTCCAGTTTCTTGCGTGTTTACCTACTTTGTTGAAGTCAGCAGCCATTTTTTTTTTTGCCAGGATTGTAATTAATATTGCAGAACAGGGGGCTCATTAAGTGAGACTCATTATGACTGTCCAGGTTCTGGGGCTCAAAAGAAAAGGATTTTCTTGTTACAGGCACCTGACAGATCTTTGTAATCAAGCAGACAATTCTCTCCTGTTGAGGATTGTCTTCCAAACGGAGATGAGATTTATTCTGACTTGTGCTATTAGAGTGAACGATGTGGCTGCTGCCCACAGCCACTACGGGCCTCTGTCACATCAGAGCTCCCTTTGTAAGACACACAGAACACAAGGATTTGTAAGATGCATGCTTTCAGCCGTGGGATGTCCCCTGGCTTCATTCTCAACTTTGGCTCAGGATTGACAGTTCCCTCTTGGGCTCGGGAAAGAGCGCCGTCAGTAAAATACTATCTTTTCCCCAAATCCAGCCGGCGAAAAGGACCCTGGGGTTTAGAGACGGGGAAGTAGAGAGGAGACTGATGGGGCAAAAGACAGGTAAAGTACGCACTTTGGGGCGTCCCTGGCAGGAGGAAGTGAGGATGGAGACAAGCGTGCATCAAAGCTGAGGGGCAACCATCCAGGAAACGGGTATTTATTTTTGATTTTTGCAGTGCCGGGAACAAATCTGCATCCTCCTGAGTGCGAGGTGAGCACTCTACAACTGAGTCTTACCCACAGTCCAGCACTAGACCCCTCTAAAGTCTTTGAGCTTTGTGTGATGTCATTCATTCATTTGTTGTTCATTCATCCAAACTTTCTTTGACAAGGGTTCACCAAGTAACTATTAGATAGCCATGCACTATTCTATGGCCTGGGATCCTGGGAAGGCAGGCATCCCAGCCCTGGGAATTCACAGTCCACTGGAGGAAACAAGTCTGGGGATTTCCAGACATTCCTTGAGTTCCTGATAACTTGTTCATTTGGCTCAAGGTCCAGACCTAGGCACCTCTCCTTCACCTTCCCTAACCCCATCTTTCCCTAAGTTTACGTTGTATAACAGAGTCTTCTTCCGTGTCCCAGAGCTCCACAAGCTTTCGGAATAAAGAGAAAAACCCTCTTGCACTCATAATTTTTGCACTGCACACCTGTGGCCACGTTGATCATCTTCCAGAGACTCTGCTCTCTCCCACGCTCCTCTACCCAAAGCTTTTCGAGGAAGTCCTAAATTCTTATCTCCTCAGAGATCCCAGGGCCCAGAGAGCTCTTCCTGGTCTGAGCTCCCAGCCATTTACTGCAGATGATGTCTGTTGGGCAATCAGTCTTGTCTACCTTGCAGGAATGCGGCTATCGTTGTCTTGATTGCTGGTCACTCATGACTGACTGCATGTATTTCTAGCTTGCCTTCCTAAGAACAAGTGTTTTTATTGAAACTTCATTGTGCAAGTAATACACAAATGTTAGAGAGAGAGAGAGAGAGAGAGAGAGAGAGAGAGAGAGAGAGCGCAAGCGCCAAATCAGCCGAGGGGTGGTGGCACACACCTTTAATCCCAGCACTTGGGAGGCAGAGCCAGGCGGATTTCTGTGAGTTCGAGGCCAGCCTGGTCTACAGAGTGAGTTCCAGGACAGGCTCCAAAGATACACAGAGAAACCCTGTCTCTAAAAAACAAAAAAACAAAAAAAGAAGAAAGAACCAGATCAATTATATATATATAATCATGAAGCCGTCTTTGATAGACTCATCTCTGTTTCTTCCCATTTCCCAGAGAGTAGAGAGGAAGTCAGTCAGTAGCTGGCTGAACAAACGTGAAGATGAGGGATGGTCAGAGACAAGAAGATGCCTGGAGCTCATTGGTTAGCCAGACTGTCAACATGCTGAGTTCTAAGCCAATGGAACTGTCTCAATAAGCAAGGTGGGCGGAACCTGAGGAAGAGGACCCAAAGGTTGTCCAGTGGCCTCTATACACATGGAACCTTCATACATGTATGTGCCTCTTGCATATACAGTAACATGTACATACACAACCACACATACACCTACACAAAACATACTTTTATATGCTGATAGAGTATGCATTTGCAATACACAGAAGCATTGCTTTCTTTTAAATGTTTATTAAATTATACTTATTTATTTATTTATTGTGTGTGTATGTGTGTGTGTGTGTGTGTGTGTGTGTGTGTGTGTGTGTGTGTGTATTCAAGAAAATGTGTGCACGTGAATGCCAGAATACATGTGTGGAAGTCAGAAGACAATTTCAGAAGTTGGTTCTCTCCTTCAGCTGTGCGGTTTCTGGGGACTGAACTTAGGTCATCAGGCTTAGCAGCAAGTGCCTCTACCCACTGAGCAACCCTGCCAACCCATACAGCAGTTTCCAGTAGGTATGTTTTTGCATAAATGTTATGTCACTATGCGTATCAGTCTATGTTTTGACTTCTTTGATCAATACATGTTTGTGATCTGCTGGGGAGGGCACACATGAGCCCTAGTTAGTCCTGTTAAATTCCTGTTACTTAGTCTGGGATGAGTGTGCTCCATTTTATTGGCTTTTCCTCTTGAGAGGGACACCTAAGCCATTTCCGAGTTTTTTTTTTTGTTTTGTTGCAGACAGTGCTTTAGAGAACGCTGTGCACGTATGTCACAAGACCTTCAAAACTGTGAGAGGCAAGAGTGGAGAATTCTATGTATTTTTCAATGCCCTGTTTCCCCTAGCACAGGCCCTGCGTAAGAAGGATGACCAGTCTATGCATTAATGCACACATTGTGCAACAGCTGTATGTGGAACTAATCTGTTGTCATGTTTTGAAAAGATGGTGTGTGTGTGTGTGTGTGTGTGTGTGTGTGTGTGTGTGTGTGTGTAAATGTATAAATTCAGAGGTGACAGCTGTCTGGGTACCAAGGTCCAGTCCACATGGTGCCCAGAAATGGGAGCCTGCTCTCTTTCTTAAGAGGGAAGCAATAAGAATTGCTCTTCCGCACGTGGAGGGAGGGCGTCCCTTAGAGCAGGGGGCAGACATGATGGAGCCTACCCCACACTCGCTGGCTGGTACACTTACCTTGATGTTTCCTGTGGCTCTCTTCTTCCCTCACTCCTCTTGTTTTTACCCATGAGGCCTTTGGAGCTAGGTCTGGGTTGCTTTCGGAGTGGCTGGGTCCTCAGGAGCCAACGGGATCGAAGCTGGGCTCTTTGTGGCGTCAGAACCCCACCCTGACCCAAGGCAGCCTCAGACAAGGACCACCACATGCCTTCTAGATTAATATGGCAGAAGAGACACCCCTGGGGTATTCACTGAAAGGCCTCTCTAGCCCCTTGCTTTATCTCTCAAGCCTTCTGAAAGGGCACACAGCTGCTTCCACAGGCTCCTGATGGTCAAGAGTCATGGTGTCCTGATGTTATGCCTGAGGACTTAACTTCAGCCCAGACAGTGGGGGTCTGGGGGTTTTCATCCCTTGTACTGGAGATGTAGGACCTACAGAAAGTTCAGTTGGAAGCAGCTGGCAGTCATTCCTGGGGACAAGGGGCAGATACTTCCAATGCCAGGGTTCCCATGAGGTCACCATCAGGATATAGGTGTGTGGGGGGAGGGGCTGGGGAAAGGAGAAAAGATAAAACCACTGTTGTCATCATAGGGTTGGTGGCAAACATATGATAGGACCAGAGTTCGGCCCCTGACCCCACATTCCGCTTTGCCCCAAGCCTATGGGACCTACTCTTTCAGAAGCATCCACCTGGAGACCTAGGTGTATTCATCAAATTAATCTCCAGGTATTTTGGACCTTGGAAACTGTCCCCTCAGCTTCTTGCTCCTTTATACCACCTGGAAACTTTGCTCAGGGTCGAATCTTCAATTCTGTGCATAAATCAAGAAGGATCATGTTTGGACCGGGCTTGAGAGAAGAAAACCAAGTCAAAAGGTGTGCGGTGGGCCAGTGGGTAGGGTGGGAGCCCGGGGGCAGGGTTCCTTTCCAGCTGGGGAGAGAGATGACAGCAAATGATTATCAAACACAGTGCTCATTGCAGAGATGAGCTGGGGGAGCTCAGGAGAGGCAGGGAAACCTCTTCCAGGAAATTGTAAAAAGAGGGCAATGCAATAGGTGGCTGGGCCTCATGGGGTGAATTGAAGTGCCCCACAAAGTGCCTTCCAGGCAAAAGAGACTGAATGAGGAGTGAGGCAAGAGCCTGAGGAACTGGCAAGTCCAGAATGAGGCTATGTTGGGATGAGCGAGGGGTGGCCAGAGAAGTGAGGCTTGCAGAGGCTGGGACTTCAGTGTCTCTGGTTTGTTTCCTGGGTGTGGCTGGACCAACTTAAGGTTGTGTATGTGGGGTAGCAGAGCCACAGAGAGTGTGGGAGAGAGGCAGTGTGAGAGGTCTCAAGGGTGAGTGCATTCCTGCCTTTACTCTCTGGCCGCCTGTATATTCCCGGTATTTCCAGGCCCTGGCTAAGGGTTGTGGGATATTCGTACGCTGTGTGAAGATGCATTGCAGTGATTGGTGTAATATAAAGCTGAACATCCAATACCTAGGCAGGAGAGGATAGGCGGGACTTCCGGTCAGAGAGAGTTCTGGGAAGAAGAAAGGCGGAATTGCCAGCCAGATGCAGAGGAAGCAGGATGGGCATTACAGAGATGAGGTAACACCGTGTGGCAGAACGGAGATTAATGCAAATGGGTTAATTTAAGCTGTAAGAGCTAGTTGAGAACAAGCCTAAGCTAAGGCCGAGCCTTCGTAATTAATAGTAAGTTTCCGAGTCCTTATTTGGGAGCTGGCAGTACAGAGAAAGACTCGTTACAGTTAAGTGCTCAATTTTGACAATGTTCTTCCAGCCCTTAGCAACCCTGTGCCAGGCACCACACATTTTCTTATTCTGTTTAAATCTCACCAGGTCTCTACCAAGTCAGGACCTCCTAAACTCACTTACTAGTTAGGAATGTGGCTCAGAAAGGTTAAGGGGTTTGTTCTGATTTGCCAGCCGGATAGTAAGGACTGCGGTTCAGACCCCAAACGCTCAGACTCCAGACTCCTTGGTCTGAATCTCCACTGAGCCCCTGTTCCCGACAGCCAAAGTCCTCTGCGTGCCCTGCCTATCAAATCACAGGTCTGGAGTAACGGAGTCCTCAACAATGAAACCAGGAAATGAGCCAGAGAGGAAAAGCAGGGTCAGGATTCTTAGGTGGACCCCTCCACTTTCCTATTGCCCCTGGGACTGATCCAGGATCCACTTCTTCGGTGGATTAACGGGGGCAATATTATTTAGGGGCCCACACAAATTGTTTGCTTTTTGTCTCTTTTTAAAAATCATTTTTTTTGGGGGGGGGCAGGAGAGATGGCTCAGCGGTTAAGAGCACTGGCTGCTCTTCCAGAGGACCTGCGTTCAATTCCCAGCAGCCACATGGCAGCCCCCAACGGTCTGTAACTCCAGTTCCAGGGGATCCAACACCCTCACACAGATGCACATGTAGGCAAACACCAGTGGAAATAAATGAATCATTTTAAAAAACCATTTGTAATTGGCATACTAAGTATAGGTATTTGTGTGTGGAGTTGCCATTTCCTTCCCTTTTCCTCTGCTCTCCTCTCCTTTCCCTTTATTTCTCCCCCTCCCCACTTTTTTCTCTGCTACAAGGAAAACCCAGAACCTTGTATTTGCCACCCAGACTCTACCACAGGGAACTGGTAACGTAACCCTCTTGGCAGAGTGCTTACCTACCACACAAAAAGCCTGGGGCTCAGCCCCCAGGACCACATAAACTGGCTCTGGAGGTACAAACCTGTAGTCCTAGCGATCTGGAAATGGATGCAGGAGGCTCAGAGGTTCAAGGTCATCCTCAACTATACAGCAAAGTGGGTTTAGATCCAGCCTGAGCTACATGAGAGTCTGACTCAAAAACAGACCAACAAGAGGAATCCGACTCCCATGGAGTTAGCCACACCCCCAGCCCTAATGTGAGCTTTTGGTTCCTGTATCACCACGGATGATCAAACCAAGGTAATTAACATCTCTGTCCTTTGAAGCTACGTAGCATTTCTGTGTTGGGCACACTCAAAATCCTTCCTTCTAGCTAGTCTGAAGTGTAGACCAGTTATTGCTAACTATCACAAGGGGAAAACGTATTATGAGAACAAAAAATGTTGGTGCGTGCGTGCGTGCGTGCGCATGTGCATGTAGGAGGCTCCTGGAGCAAAGCTGCGTAGACCCTGTAGGAGCGGCAATGTGGCCCTGCCTGGGGCTTCACTCCTATGCTGGTGGCATACGTGCTTACCAAGGCGCCATCTGCCTCTTGTCTGTACAGAATCCTCCCCCTTCTCCCGCTGTGTCCCTAGTCAGGCTGTTCTAGGACCACCGGCATGGCCTCGCACTGGCGACCCTGTCTCCGGTTTCTCATTCTCTCCATCCTCTTCCAGCTGTGGTGTCCTTTGATCCGCTTTTTTGTTTGTTTGTTTTTTTGTTTTTTTGTTTTTCGAGCCAGGGTTTCTCTGCGTAGTTTTGGTGCCTTTCCTAGAACTCACTCTGTAGACTAGGTTGGCCTTGAACTCACAGAGATTTGCCTGGCCTTGCCTCTTCAGTGCTGGGATTAAAGGCATGTGCCACCATGCCCAGCCTGATCAGTTTTTGTTTCATAGTTCTATAATAGTGTATTCATTGGTTGTGTTCATGTCACATGCTGTGTGAGAGGGCAGGAGTGGTCTTGTGTCTTTTAGTAGTAAAGACCTTTCTAAAAACAAAACATGAGCATTTACAAACTATACATGACTGTAAATTTGCCATTTTAATTTATTTTTTGCGTGTACAATTCAACGATACTGAGATTCTTCTTCATAGCAGAGAACCATCAGACTATTTCCAACTTCCTTTCGCCCTCACATGAAAACATGAAGAAAACATGAAACAATAACTCCCCACTGCTCTTTTGCCCCACCCCCCAAGAATGTCTGTTCTACTTTCAGTTTCTAGCAGCTTGCCTACTCTAAGCCTCTCATCAGTGGCATCACATGATCCTGGTTACTTTGGATCTGACTGACAAGTCCTCTTCTGGTCTCTGTGAGCACCTGCACACTTATGCATATACCCCTCCACACATACATATGTAAATAAAAACAAAATAAAAAAATTAAGAGTGTTGATCTGGGATTGAGGGAAGGGCTGGGGGAAGGGAGACCCTAGTTTCCTGACTACCATGCTGTGACTTTTGCAATAACAGACCTCTGCCGCTCTCCATTGCCTTCCACAACCAGCTTCTGGGGAGTCACTATCCCAACTCACCCTGCAACACACCAGCTTGCTTAGTTTCCCTTCCTGCTGCAGGTATAAAGAACTCTGACAAAAGTCTCTTGAGGGTTTATTTGGCTCCCAGTTCAAGGGTGCAACTCATCAAGGTGGGAAAGTCAGCGGCAGAAACTTGAGGCGGCTGTCCATGGTGCGTACACAGTCAGAAAGTAGATGATGGCGAAAGCTTTTGCTCCTTCTCACACAGTCCAGGAGCCCTAGCCTGGGGAATGGTGCCACCCACAGTGGGCAGGATCCCGTACTTTAATAGACTTAATGGAGATCATCCCCCACCGGTCTGCCTGGAGGCTCAGCGCCTAGGTGACTTGACATTTCATCAAGCTGACAACTGAGATTAACCACCACACTGACAATCTCCTCGCCACACTGTTCCCAGCTGTAGGGCAACAAGCGTAGCTCTCTAGGAGGGTAGATTCCTAAGCAGAGGCTTGAGGCGGCTACAGAAAAGGGGGAGGTACAGGAAGGAAGAAGAAGCCAATGGCCAAGTCCATGATCTTGCTCAGGCAGACCTGACAGTGAGTGGTAATGCTGCGGCTGCCACTGTCTTATTTTTTCTTAATTCAGTGATGTGCATTCATTATGCACCTTTTGTTTAGCATTTGACAGGCCCCTCTGCCTCAAGTTTCAAGCAAAAGCTGAAAGAATTATTTAAAGTTAAGATGTCACAGGGCCTGTGAATGGCCCTCTGGGTAAGGGCGCCCACTGACAAGCCTGATGACCTGAGCTTGATCACCGGAGCCCACATAGTGGAAGGGGTGAGCTGACTCTCCCAAACTGTCCTCTGCCTGTGTGTACATGTGCACTGTGACACACACACACACACACACACACACACACACACACACACACACACACACACCAATACTCCTTCATTCCTGCTTTCCTTCAAGTCTTTCAATGTCTGGCTTGCTCTCCTTCTCCCAAGGCCATCTTAAAGCTGTCTCCCACCTGAAACTCTGGCCACAGCGTTAATGCAGCATTCCAACATCTCTCTCTTCTGCCCTCCTCATCTCTGCTTTTGAAACTCCATCTTTCATTGCACTGTCTGTCTGTCTGTCTGTCTGTCTGTCTGTCTGTGTCTCCCTCTTATTGTTGAGATGAGTCTTGTTATGTAGCCCAGGCTGGCCTGGAACTCATGGTGATCCTTCAGCATCACGAGTGCAAGGATTACTGGTGTATGCCCAGTTTAATCTATTCTTCAAGAATAAATCCTCTCCCTCCCCCTCTCAGGCCTGGGCCTTGACCTCAGACCCTCCACCTACTTTTCCACCGTCTTCATTGTCCTAGAATGACTTACTCATTCATATCTCCCTTGCTGGTTTTTAAACTCTGAAAGTATATTGTGTTTGGAAACCTGACATCGTTGTGTAGTGATAAGAGAATGTTTATCCAAGTCGAGAAGCTATTTCACAAACACCGGCATCTCAGAGAGAATGGGAAGCCTTGGATGAACCATAACAATCATATGGATCCTGGCTGCCAAGTGTGTGCAAAGTGACACTCGGAACAAGCGGGATTCTCCCACAGATGCGTTTCTTCGGGTTTGGGTTGTTTTTCCGTGTGATGTAATGCGCTCTGAGAGGTTCCTCAGAAACTGCCGTGCCTTCTGTGTGTTCAGACACTCTGGAGGTAAACACCCCTGGCAGTCAGTGCAGAGTGGGAGCAGATGGGAAGGCAGGCGTTTGCTTGCAGCTTGGCTTGCAGAGCTGTGCCTCTTCTGCTCACGCAAGGGATCCGTTTAATAAATTCACTCAAAGTGAGCGGGTGTGATGGGGGGAGAGAGCGCACATTATGTAAGACACGAGCTGAATATTCAAAAACTCCAGCTTGTGGTCAGAGAGGCCTCAAGGCTTCTCATGTGACATAGAAGATCTACTTTGTAAGAATAGATTTTCCGGGGGGGGGGGGAGGATTTTTTTTAAAAAAAAAGACTGAGGTTCCCTATACAGCTTAGGACAGCCTCAAGCTAAACACACACACCCTTTGCCTCAGCCTCTAAAGTCCTGGGATTCCCTACAAGTGTGTTCCTTGGAAGTCGTATTCATCACCTGCCTGTTACATCATCAGATCCTTGAAGGAGCTCAGTCTTCCAGAAGGCGCTGTTAGGATGAAGGGCAGTGGAAACAGGACTACCGGGTTCGGCCATGAGAATTCATGGGAGTAAAGTGTGATCTTTAAAAACAAATCGTGAATGCTAACACAGATCCTGAGAAGTGGACCAATCTCAGATGCTACAAAAGAGCGGCTTCCTGCTCAGCTATCCCACCCCCAACCCCTCCCTGAACATTCATACCCTCCACTCTGAATGAACACAGACTGGCTTGCCTATTCTGAGCCTTGGATAAGTAGATCCTGTAGGGTTTTTTCTTGTTGTTTTGTTGTTGTTGACATGAAGATATGAAATCACAAACTACAAACTGGACAAAAACATCTGGAAACTCAGCCATCCAGCAGTGTGTGTGTCTAGGGAGGAGGACACAGAAGATAGAAAGCATGGCTGCCATGGATCTGTGGAGTCACCAAGATGCTATTGTTGGAAAGTTAGGACATTGTGGTAATTGTGTTGGCGCAAGCCACCAAACCTATTATTATTATTTTTTTTTGAGTCAGTGGCTGATTCATTTGCTCCTTCCTCACAGGCTGACAGGGCAGCATGCAGAAAAGTCCATTGGGGCTTAGCATGTGAATGGCAAAAAACCCTAGCAGATCCCCAAGCTTCAAAATGCTGTCACTGGCAAGGTGGGGTGGAAGCTGGCTGTGCCCATCCAGTCTAGTGAGAGCATCCTTCCTCAGGCAGTGCATGAAGCCCGTATGGTTACAAAACCGGAGGGGCCCCTGAAGGCTGAGGGGTCAGTGTCTGAGCAGTGTTGGAAGTCCGAGAGCCACGTCATGGAAGGGCAGCCCTTGGTATGGAGTTGACACCTGCTGTGGTAATGACCCAACTGTGGTCAAATATCACGGTGACCTCAGAGAACTGCAGTGGGCAGACCCACAGAAGGGCATCCTCTTTGTAGGTCATTGCCCATTCTCAGCTCCAAGAGTCCGTGCCTCTCCAAGGGCTGGCTGCTCTAGCAGAGGACAAAATGGGTAGCTTGACAGGACAGTGTGGCTTAGCATTTACTTATTTGTTTTTGTCTCGCTGTTTTTCAAAGGCTAGACTTGCAAACCGTGGTACTGTCTGAGCTGTGCTTGCTAATACATAGGACAGAATCCTTCTGCAATGGTCAACTTGTTGGGATTTAGAACCACCTAGGAGACACTCCTCTGGGAGGATGCTTCTAGAGTTTTAACTGAAGAGAGAAATCCCATAGACCGAGGTCTCCAACTGCCATAGAGATCGTAGGCTGAATGCCAGCATCCCTTTGTTTCCTGACTGGGTACGGTGTGAACAGGCACTTCCCAGTCCTGCTGCTGAACCCTCCCCGTCATGACAGATGGAGTCTCTGAAGTTGTGAGCCAACAGAAACCCTTCTTCCCTTCGGCTGCTTGGCCAAGCATTTTGTTACGTCATTGCGAACAGCACCACGCCTCCCTTGCCTGTTCCTCACTTCCGGAAGCCGTCGGCAATCTTCAGTGCCCCTCGCTTTGACTGACAGCACTCCCATCATATGGCATTCTTGTCTTCTCCCAGGCGTCTGATCGACATCTGTTCTCCTCTTCCCACAAGAACTCACCAGTCATTCTGGTCTGAACTCAACCGATGGTGTAAGCGATGACCCTATTTTTGAATAGGGTTACATTCCTTGGTATTGTGGTCAGGACCTCAGCCAGAGGCCACAGGAAGCCTTTACTTCATAAAGCTTGGGGGCTAGGTCTACAACTGGAAGACTGCTCTTTGATAAATATTTGCTGCTTACCCCTAGGCTGTGAAGCACCACTTAGGATTCTGCCAACGAGGGACCTCACTAGTTGCGGCAAGGAGGCTGAGCGGTAAAAATGGGAAATTCGGGAGCTCTGTGGTTGCCTCAGATGGGGGGGGGGGGGACAGTGCGCCGTGTCCCTGTTAGTCGGGTCATTGTTTAGTGTTTCCTCTGCAAGACAAAAATAATGCTGTGAGTAAGAGTCAAAAGAGGCAGTTTAGCCGGGTGTGGCAGTGCCAGCCATTGCTAATGGGAGTGGGCGATGAGCCTTGGCTGCGTAGTGATTTCCTATATCAAACAAGCAACCAAAAAGTGAGTCAGTTTTGGTCAACCGTTGAGCTCCGTACCTAGACATCTGTTTGTCTCTGCCTCTCCGTTGCTGGAATTCCAAGCAGGCATATCACAGTCCACTTTTACATGGCGGCTAGGAATTGAACTTAGGTCCTCATGCTTTGGGGGCAAGCATTTTACTGACTGAGCCACCCCCCCCCACCCCCGCCCCAGCCTCCTGGCCAGCGTTTTCCAGTTTTCAACTTAGTTCCAATGGATGATTCTACTTTCTTTTCCTCTCTCTCTTCTTCCCTGCCCCCAACCTGAGACAGAGTCTCCTAGCTCAGGCCAGCCTTGAATTTGCTTAGTAGCTGAGGATGTCCTTGAACTTCTGAACCTCCTGCCTCCACCTCCTGAGTGCACCACCTAGCCTGGCTTTTTATGAAGTGCTGGGCTTTGTTTCAGGCTATTGTGGTTTTTAAGTCTCATAGTGTTGAAGCTAGCCTGATGGGTTATAGGTCAAGTACCCGAGGCTATGGTTAACACAAGGGTGAAGATTCCTATAAAGCACATCAGTGTGGGTCCAAAAGGTCAGAAGATAAGTTTCAGACCATACTGTACATTGAGTCTGCATTGTATCTTAAGGGTAACACTTGCTGTCTAGTTACTACGCACCAGACATGACTGTGAAGATTGTGTGCATTTTCATCCATTTGCTCTTTATAGCAACTTATTGAATAAGATGCAGTTATGATCCTCACATTGTAGACGAGGAAACGGAAACATAGAGAGGTTGCAAGGTGTGCTAGTGGAGTTGAAATTATAACTAAGGCATATTGACTTCCAAGTCTGTTGGATATTCCAGCACTTAAACCAAAACTCATGAGTCTTCTGGGTCTGGACCCATTTACCTGTATGTAGTGGGACTTTCCAAGGCTAGCTATCCTCCTCAGACTCAAGTCTACATACTGTTCCCACATTCAGCCTGGTGGGATCCTTCAAGTTTGTTCTCCCAAGCATCTCAGGTCTGTCCTATGGGTAAATATGTAGGGTTTGCATGACTGGCTTTACATTAGATAGGGCTTAAATTACTTGGGGTTTCTATTGCTATGAAGAGACACCAAGACCACAGCAACTCTTGTAAAAGAAAATATTTAATTGCTTCAGAGTTTTATTTCTTTATCATCATGGTGGTACATGGCGGCATGCAGGCAGACACGGTGCTGGAGAAGGAGCTGAGAGTGCTTACATCTTGACCTGCAGGCAACAGGAAGTGGTCTGAGACACTGGGTGTGGCTTGAGCATATATGAGACCTCAAAGCCTGCTTCCACAGTGACACACTTCCTCAAACAAGGCCATACCTACTCCAACAAAGCCACATCTCCTAATAGCCCCTCCCTATGAGCTTGTGGGGGACCGATTACATTCAAACTGCCATGATGACTTTGGAAGTCATCACGAAGAACAAGGAGTCAGCATGGATCAGGCCAGATTCACTCTGTACAAATGAATGCAGCTTGGCTTGGCTGGGGGAGTCAGTTAAGATCAAGGTTGATGAATGAATCATTGAAAAGGCCTCCTAGACATCTGTAAGCATCGCCTATATGTTTGTTATTATGGCAGGCAGTAGACTATGGTGGTAACTGAGACACAGACCCTGAAATCTAGCAGTTCAACTCAGGGTGTCATGTGTTGTGACTATGGAAGGAAGAGAAAGCATAAGAAAGTAATCACCTTCAAAGGAGGTGAACCGCACAAAAGTAAAGACCTGGAGATGACCTTTTCCCAGAGAAGCAGGAAAATGAAGCCTACTCTTCTGTATCTGTGGAGGTATCAGCCAGGCTGGAGTAGTGACCTGCCAGGCATGTTGATGGAGGAAGTGCTTGGAACAGAGGAGGGTTCCCAGACTGGACTCCAGGCTTCTCAAGCAGCGTGGTTGGCTGTGGAGTCCACCAGTCACCACTTCAGAGAAGGCTGGAATTTGAAAACAGTGTTGTGTTTTGCTGGATGGAAGCCAGGGTTTTGATAGGCTGTTCTGTGAGGATTTGAGATGGCAGAGCGCTAGGAACAGAGAAAGCAAAGACGGAAAATGGTGTTTGGTGACACTGTAAAGCAAGTCCAGCCTAGATATCCTTTGCAGGGGTTTTTGTTACATGTATTTATTTGTGAATGCGTGTACATGTGTAGGTGAGCACACATCACAGCATGTGCGAAGATCAGAGGACAGCTTGCAGTTGTTGCTTTTTCCTTCCCATCTTGTAGGTCCCAGAAATGCCATTCAGATTGCCAGGGTTGGTGGCAAACACATTTGCCCACTGAGCATGGGTCTGAGGCTGGATTTTGAAAACTCTTAAGCAAAGACCTTGAATTTGACCTTAGAAGTGGTGGGATCTGATGAAGGTGCTGAAAATAGTTTGTATGGCATGACCAAATCCTTCCTTTGGAATGGATAGGAGGAGAAAAGCAAGGGAAAGTGAGTAGTAGATGCTGAGGACAGCCTGGATGAGAAAATGACAGCATGGCCAGGAGTATAGACTGCCGTCCTCACAAGGGTCTGATGTGCCTACTACCGAAAACTGAAGAGATGAAGCATTCCCATGATTTTCCCTCCTGGGAGGTGGCTGCACACGGTCAGTGATTGACAGATCTGGGCAGGGTGAGTAACGAGGGAGTCAGCACTGCTGTGTGCCAGCCCTGCGCGGACGGTTCTCCACAAACCCTTCTCTGTAATCCTCACAGCAGCACGGTGAGATAGCTGGAGCATTTTCCAGAGGAGGGAAATGGAGTTTCGAAGAAATGAAGCAACTTGCCTTGAGACAGGAAGCTCACGGCCCCGTGGAGTTGCAAGTGCGATGATCTGATAGCAGGGTTCACGCTCTCTGTCATGCAGCTGTATCGTCTTGCCAGAGAGTGAGGCGCTTCCTTGAGAATCCTCTTACTAATGCGTGCACAGAATCTTACATCCTTGCTATAATTATAAAGTGGTGTGTGTTTCTACTCTACCCGGAGCATTTTGCTATATCGTATGATGTCTTCCCATGGAATGGGGAATTATTTTGACCATGCTGGCAGTGGGTGGTAGGTTCTTTTAAGCCCTAACTGGCCTCACTTTCTTATGTCTTTAACTCCATTAACCTGGGAAGTCTCCCCCGGAAATGACATTAATGGGTGTGTTCACCAAATGTCCTTGTTGGTCCTGGGTTTTCATGTCTGTGAGTAAGACTGTAGCAAACACTTTCAGGCATGGGATATTTGCTAAGTCCAGGGTTATTTTCATGGATTGGATCTCTAGAGGTAGACTTACCACTGGATGGAAGCCATGTTGCATCTCTGAACCTTAATTCTCTTTGCTAGTTTGTGCAAAATTTAGAAGAATTTTTGCCAGTTCATAGTCAGCCCCATTCAAAGAATGAGGTTTCAGGTTTCAGTGAACCCTGACCCTTCCTGGGCATTACAGTCTTATTAACTGCTCTTTTTTAAGAGGGCTAATGACCAATGATATTTAATTTCATCTACATGCGTGAGGTAATGTCTTTTCTTGTATCCTCGCTGAATAAATGTATGAATATTTTCACTTGGTGACTGCTTGTTTGCTCATTTCACTTATCTTTCTACAGAGCTCTATGAGTCATTTCCCAGGTTGACTACCCAGATCTGGGGCAGACATGGGGCATGGACACCCGAGGGAGGGGGGTAAATGAGAGATTAAGAAATCTACTATCAATTACCAACATGACCAAAATACATCCCTTCTTTTGAATCCACCTTATTGTAATACTTTGGATGACCATAGACAACCTTATCTTTTCTCATATACAAATGAGTATTCCACCAATTACCGTTGCTACATGGAAACATTCAGAGATCGAGATAGATATTCTCTAAAAGGACACTGGGTAAGAGTACAGGGAAATCCCACTGGAAGACCTGCTTTACAGAATCCATGTGCGTCACTGTGGCAACTTGGAGAATAAAGTATAGTCAACATTTCCAAGAGGAATCTGCTTACCACAGGTGGTGCCAGGATGAACACTGTTTTAATACGCACGAGGAGAAGCATAAGCTGCTTCCACCTCTGTGATTTCACAGACATTACTCAAGGAATGGCATAACAAATGTAGATCCAATGAAAGCAGCCAAAATACCTGCTCAGGTGGCTGAGAACTTGGCTGGAATGAAGAGTATAAAGGTGACAGGCAAGTGTCAACTCTGGGAAACATAACTTTACATACCTATTATCAACACCAAGGTCTTGTATCTCTACCACGTGCTAAAAATTTAGCCTAGTACCAAGGACACAGATAGAGCTGGTATGGCTGTCTCTAGGACAGCGGTTTTCAACCTATGGGTCACAACCCCTTTAGGGGTTGAATGACCCGTTCACAGGGGTCACCTAAGACCATCGGAAGTATCAGATTAGCAAAATGACAGTTATGAAGTAGCCACAAAAAACAATTTTATGCTTGGGGGTCATCATAACACAAGGAACTGTGGTCAAGGATCCCAGCATTAGGAAGGTTGACCCATTGCTCTATGAGCTCCCGAGGGAAAAGGACAATGAACTGGTGGAAGGTGGGCGTCTGTATTGATGGGAAACAGGTGTGTTCAGAACAGCTAGAAGATCTCAGTGGGAACAGCAAGGACGACACCTCTCACAGGTGCCACAGCAGTACAGTGGATGTCTTCCTCATTACACCAGTGTCCATGCAAGATGAAACTGAGTTTCTCCCTCCCTCATATCCTCCCTCCCTCCTTCTTTCCTCCCTCCCTCCCTTCCTCCCTCCCTCCCTCCCTCCTTCCTTCCTTCCTTCCTTCCTTCCTTCCTTCCTTCCTTCCTTCCTTCCTTCCTTCCTTCCTTTCTCATCCCATATTTTACAAATCACCTGCCCACAATGTGCGACTCCTTAGCTATCCAGGTGTGTGCCACAGGGCACCGGAGAGATAAAGAATGTGTGTGTGCCCAGGACAACAGCCTTAACTGGTAAATCAAGTCTGTTCTTCTCACCCTGATGATTTCCTCTTTAAAATTCATCTTGGAGGAAGTTGTGCAACCTTTGTTTTCCACTCTGGCTAGGGTTGCTGTGGCTCACTCAACTCTGAGTAACAAGTGGTCCTCTTGAGGACAGCGAGGCCTTCTGACCCTGGGGGAGGGGAGGGGCACGAGTGCTGTGTGATGGCTCAGCAGCTGCAGTAAGCAAGTGACCTTGGAAGGACGATAGTGATCCCCAGAGGACCAGGGAGCTGGACTGTTATCAACACCCCTGAAGACCGGTGGGCATCGGCTATGAAAAGCTGCCACATAAAGGGCTCTGGGGATAAAACAGAGATGCAAATGTCTCTTTCAGCGAAACTGTGGCTGTGAGAACATTTGCTCTAGTCCAGCGAACAGAAGACAAGCGCACCACAGAGATAGAGAAAGGGACATTTCGGACAGAGGGCCCACAGGAAAAAGGAAGGGGGTTGAGCTCTCCCAGTCTTGGAGCCTGATCAGTCAGCACAGGAGACTGGAGGTCCCTCTGCGGGATTTCAGTAGTCTTCTGTGGGGGGTGGGGCACAGTGAGACTGGAAAGGCAGAAGAGGGTGGGGAGGCCCAGATGTGAAGAGGAGACAGCACAGGCTTCATTTCCAAGACAACCAGATTTGGGTGCATGTGGTGCTGGGTGCTTTGGGGAACCAGTGGGTGACAAGCCTGGGAAGAGGGTTAAATGACCCAACTCACCAGTTAGTGAGAAGCCATTGGTATTCCAATGGGGTTAGTGAGAGCGATCTGTATTTTCTTTGGGGGACATGACTGTGGCAGGTGTGGGGTGCATGAGTCGGAGGAGGAAGAAACTGGAGATAGGAAACTCGTTGGGCAACTATTGCAATCGCTGGGTGAGAGCTAATGAAGACCTGATCGGGGCTGTGGCCATCGGGGCAGAAGAGGGAAACGATGTGGGAGACGTGGGGAGTAACATCGCCAGGGCCTGACGACGACGACGACTATGGTATAAAAAGTCAGAGAGAGGATTACAAGACGAAAGTCATCTTGTATTGATGAATTTTGTCTGAGGGTTAGAGGAGGCTGGATGGACCATAGCCAATGTTGAATCACTGGTTTGGGGAAGGAGTTGGGGGAATTTAAGAAAAACTGGATTTCTTTCTTTTTTTTAATAGACTGTCCATCCTTAAGTGTATCTTGAGGAACAAGAGTGTTATGGTAACGGCCGACATGACAGATGCCAACGTTCTGGTTTTGAAAGGAAGTCAACAGACCTTAGGAAGAAGGGCTGTGGAGAGTGCTCTAAACACTGTCATTGTGGAGGCTTGAGAAATGAGCATTCCTAGCACTTGAATTTGAGTGCTTGCCAAGTCCGCGATTAGAACTCTCTGATTTGACCTGCCAGCCACCGCCATGACAAAGCAAGATGTAAGGTACCGGTAAGCCATGAGCCACATGGCAACTTATAGATTAATAGAAATGGGTTAATTTAAGAGAGAAGAAGTAGATAACAAGAAGCCTGCCACAGCCATACAGTTTATAAGGAAAAAAAAAAAAAGAACTCTCTGATTTGAGATGAACTCCCTAGAACTGTCACTAAGAAGACCACACTCAAAACTTCTCAGACCCGAGCCTCTTGTCTCAGATGCCTGATCTCTGAGAGATGATAGGTAGCTAGGCTACCCAACCTTCCATTCATTTATCCATCCCATCCATCTATCCGCATCCCATTTATCCATTCAAGCCTCCCTCCCTCCCCCACCTTTCCCTTAAGGAAGACTTACTGCATGCTTACCAGGGCTATGCCCCATGATGGGCATACTTTACTATTGGCATTATAACAGAAGGAAAGAAAGACAAAATCCCGGCCACCTCGGACCAGCACACCAGAGGCAGAAGAAGATCCTGAGTAAAACAGATGCAAAGGTTATGATGGACAGACAGCAGTGTTAGAGAAAATGCCGAAATGGAATGAAGATTGTCAGGTGAGGATGTTGCTATTGAAACAGGGTGGGGAGAACTGCATCTCTGAGGGAAAGAAAGACATCTGAGAAAGAAGAAAGCCATGGGCAAATCCAAGGAAGACTATTCCAGTGTGGGAAGGGGATGCTGAGTTGGACCCACACTAGGAATGTTTGAACAGTAGTGAAGAGGCCAGTGAGGATGCAGCAGAAGGGGAGATACCGCAGGGCCAGGTAAGCATCAGATGGATAGGTTCCTCCTAGGCAATGCCTTCTCAGTTATCTTCTGGAGGCAATTTCCGAATCCTATGGAGTGGTCCTAAGATGGGAACTTAGCCGATGGGTTAGCTGATTTACTTTTGGGCGGGGCTTGCTTTGCAAAGGACGGAGCGGACATCTGGACATCTGCTGAGAAGCCCGGAGCACTTTTTCCTTTAGTAGCATCAGTCCACGATGGAGCTTCCCCTCCCACCTGTGTGGATGGAGGCTGGCAGAAGGCCTGGGTCTTCCTAGCAGCCTCCTCAAGGCTGATTCATAGCAGAATTACTCAACATGTATAGATTCTAAAATAAAAATAAGTTCTCTTAAATGACTCTAAAAATGTACCCGTGTTCTTTGAATGCTTGCATCACAGATTGCATTTAGTTTATAGCTTCCTTGCTTGCTTTCTTACACCAAGCTGCAAGGTGGGGCCGGGAGGAAGAGACTCACACAGGCTGAAGCCTATACTTAAATTCCATCTCCATGGCAGCCCGACAGCCCCCTGACCATGTGGAACCTGCGCACGTCTTGAAGAACAGCTTTGGAACTCCAGCTCCTGCTTATCTAAGAGTTTCTTTCATTTATGGAGAGTTCCTTCCACCTCCCTCACAGTTATTTACCACCAAGGTGGGGAGGGCTGCATTGCCCTGTGGTTCTTTGAGTTGGACAACACCCTTGCTCTCTAGCTGGGCTGCTGGGCCCTTGGAAAAGCAGATAAATGCAGGGGTGCGGGAGGGGTGGCAAGGAGAGCGGGCCTTGCCCCTGGTGGAGTCTATGAACTTGTAGATCAAAAGATCAATCCTCGCTTTAAGAGCTGGTGCCACTATTCATGAGCCCGGTGGGGACTGCCCAAGAAGGAACACAACCACTCGTTGTCATTAAAAGATAAAAAGCTGCAGCTGGCTTCCCACCCCTCCCCCCAAAATCACTTGGAGTCCCCTGTCCAAGGAAGGTGCAGCCTTTGACTCCACTTATCCATTGCTGACAGATTAATAAGTGACAAGCACGTATAGAACTGACAAGATGAACTTGACGAAGGGGACTCTGGTAATCTACTTTTAGAGAAGGACCCAGAACCATCGTTCTCTTAATTGTGTATGATTGGCTTGTTGATGAGGAGGCCTCACTCTGTCCTCCAGTACAAATCTAAACGTGTAAGTTCTGAGACAGGTCCAGAAAATCCAGTCTCTGAAAATCCATAAAATGCCTTGATTGGTTGTCTTCCTAATTCCATGAGGTATCAACAGACAGTTATGTTGGGGGAGGGGGCAAGGGGAGGCTCCTTAGTGAAAACGATTTCTGAGAAATGCTAGATTTAAACACCATGGAAAGTGTTTTGTATTCTATAAGATTCCCCAGGACTTTCAACATGCCCAGGTGGTAAAAAGATAACACACTCATGACCCAAAACTTGGGTCATCCAATCCCTTTTCATCCAGGGAGAGCACATGACTGGTCCAGTGTCAGGGCCAGTAGTCCAAAGCCTTGTCCTCCTCCAGCTCTTTCCATTTGCCCAGAGAAACACAGAGCAGGGACAAATCTGAAAGCAGAGGTAGTCATGAATCATTACTTCGAAGGAAAAGTAAATGTCAGGAGGTCAGTCAGTCTTGAATCATCCCGGAAGCCGAGGTGGAAGATGCCCAAGACAGTAATAGAGAAAGAGCAAGAACCAGAGATTAAGAGGTGGGTGAAACAGTGAAACTATACGAGGCTGAGAGATGAGAGGGGAGGCTGCTGATTCATTACTTGGTTGGACAGATCCTTGCCCAATGTCTGTGAGATAACAGACATCACTGGAAACAAAGGCACACAGATGAAAAGCTGGTCCTCGCTCTGATAATTTGGAATTCTATCTTATAAGTGCTTCTGACACTCCTTTGTCTCCTTGGTAACTCCCCCCCAACCCCATCCCCTCCACGAGGTCTAGATTCTGCAAAGCACAAGTGTGTGCCAGATCGTGGGTCTGTAAGCTCTGACTTGTCCCCATGTCCTGGTGCAAGAGCAAAGGGATGGTTTGAAGCCACACTTTGAGGCTTTGAATTTTCCTGTGTGGGGGAAGAATAGGAATGGAGTTGACGGGCCTTTGGGGTTCATTCAAAGTGGATGCAGGCAGGCATGGGGAACATACTTCTTTGATGATGGGAGAGACCGAGATGAAAAATGAAGGCCCAAGGAAGTGTCTGTTTTTTTCCCATTTTGTAGTAAGTCTGATAGGCAAAGAGGAAGTTTGACCCCTCACTCCAGTAGCTTGTAAGAACCTTTAAGAAAAAAAGACTCTCATGCTTATAAACCAGAACTCAGAGACAGGCCACTCCTTTTAAAAGCCCCAGGGCTGAGATCTTCCTCACAAAGCTAAGGTTCTCCAAGGTCAAGAACGGTGGTTGTGCTAGTTACTTCACGCACTGCTGTGACACACACACACACACACACACACACACACACACACACACACACACATTCTGACAAAAGCAACTTAAGGAAGTATGATAGTTTGAATGTAATTGACTCCCATGATCTCAGAGGGAGTGGCACTATTAGGAGGTGTGGCATTGTTGGAGCAAGTGTACTATTAGGAGGTATGGCCTTGTTAGAGGAAGTGTGTCACTGTGAGGCCAGCCTTTGGGGTCTCCTATGCTCAAGATACCCGCCCAGTGTCTGAGACCATTTCCTGTTGCCTTCTGATCAAGATGTAGCCAGTGCCATGTCTGCCTGCATGCCTCTGTGCTCCCCACCATGATGATAATGGACTAAACCTCTGAAACTCTAAGCCGCCACCTCAATTCAATGTTTTCCTTTACAAGAGTTGCCATGGTCATAGTGTCTCTTCACAGCAACAGAAACCCTAACTAAGACGGGAAGGGAGAGTTTATTTGGCTCAGAATTCAAGGGGACACAGTCCATCACTGTGAGGTGGGCACAGTAGCAGGCACAGAAGAAGCTGGTCACATTTGTGTGTGTGACATTTTCTAATTTTCAATTGTTGATGCTCAGATTTGAATTTAGCAATACATGGGACAACATGATTTAAGTAAGCTCGTGATTTTGTGTTGGGCTGTATTTAGAGCTAGCCTGGGCTACACGTGGCCCTCAAGCTGCATGTTGGACCCTCCTGAGTGGGTATTAAAGACTCAGAATTTGGGGCAGGTTTTGATTCTATTTTTTGGAGTCAGTCTCTTTTCCGAGAACTACCCAGGTTTTCTTGTAGGCCTACTCTGAACCCAAACTAGAAACCAAGAATTTATTTCAACACAAACTATTTAAAACTACAAACATATATACCTACTTATGAGTCTTTACTCTGTATATAAAAGGATAAAATGAAGTGAGAAAAAGAAAATTTGGTTAAAAAAATTAAAGAAAGAAAGAAAGAAACAACAAAAAGGACAGGCATGGTGGTCCATGCCTCTAATCCCAGAACTTGGAAGGTAGATTCAGGAGGATCAGGAGTTCAAGGTTATCTTCAGCTAACTAGTGGGTTCAAAGTCAGGGCTACATGACATCCTGTCCCAAAACAACAAGTGCAATACGATTTGGTAAAAAAGAAAGAATTTGAGGTAAAAATTAATAGAGCCACACAGAGAAGGAAGCCTAAGCTAAAATGTGGCTCTCATAAAGCTGCCTTGGCATTGGTTCATCGACTGACAGCTATACGCTCTCGATGGAATTAGTAAGGAGGAGCAGAACCCATGCGAACTCTTTACGCTTATCTGCCGAACCTTCCTTAAGTCTCAAGTTGTTCTCAAATTAATTAGTAACTGCTGTGTAACTAAAAACCTTGGAGGACTTTTTCCCAATGACTCAATCCATCTCAAAAGTTACCTAGACATACCTATTTCATGCAGAGTCTGCCTTCGTGGTTTTATCACTTGTTAGTAGCTATGCTGGCAGCAACTAGTGGCCCCTGCTTTTTATGGAAAAATTAAAAAAATAACCCAAAACCCTCAGCTGGTTCAATGATCTTTTCTTGAATATCCATTACTGAGACTCTGAGTACCTCATTTGAATACCTGTCGAGAGTTTCAAGGTCCCACAGTAACTGAAGCAGAGGTATTTCAGGGTTTCTATAATTGCACCTGCTGACATTTGCCTGTCTGTCATGGGGAGCTCAGAGCAGGCTGACTTCACACTGCTGAAAGAAGACTGCAATCCTGACATACAAAGGCCAAAACCACTTTGGTAGGTGCTCAGTTTTGTTTGGTTTTGATTTGGAAATGCATTCTCCTTGCCCACTAGGCTAGTAAGTTCCTAGTTAAAAGGACTTAAGGACATGGTGCTTGCACGATCATTGCACAAAATGAAATAACAGCAACTTTGAAAGAGGTTGACTGTTCTTTGTGTGTGTGCCAGTATGCAAGAACATGTGAAAGCATGAATGTAGAGGTCAGAGGTCAAGAGCAGCCATCTTCCTCAATCACTTTCCATCTTATTTTTTTTAATTAGATTTGTTACATTTATTTATTGTTTATATGAGTGGGTGGACACACAAGTGCTAATATGGTGGTCAGAAGACAACTTGGAGGGATTACTTCCTGCTTCCATCATGTGTGTCTTGGGGATCGAAATCAGGTCCTTACCTGATCAGCCATCTTTCCAGGCCCACTTCGTGTTTTGAGACAGGGTGTCTCACTAAGTCGGGAGCTTCCCAGGTTGGCTAGACTGACTAGACCAAGACCTGGGTACTCAACTATCTCTGCCATCCTGTGACTGCAATGTAAAGCTTTAAATTTTTTAAAAACATTTACTTTATGTGTATGAGTGTTTTGTCTACGTGTATATATGTGTACTACATGTGGTCCCGGTTACTGCCAGGGTTTAAGAGAGGGTGTCAGAGCCTCTGAAACTGCAGTTGCAGATGGTTATAAGCTGTTATGTGGGTGCTGGGAATGAAACCCAAGTCCTCTGCAAGAGCAGCCCGTGCTCTAAACTGCTGAGTCGTCTCTCCAGACCCAGAGCCAACTTTTTTGTTTGTTGTTGTTTTTGTTTGTTTGAGACAGGGTCCCTCTATGTAGCCCCGGCTGTCCTGGAACTCACAATGTAGACCAGGCTGGCCTCGAAATTCACAGATTCATGTCTGCTTCTGCCTCCTAAGTGTTGGGGTTGAAGTCAGGCACCACCATGCTTGACCCCTTCCTTTTTACACATCGGTGCTGGCTTGGAACTCAGGTGAGCATGCTCGTTAAGCAGGCGCCTTACAGGCCATAGCATCCCTCTAACTCCTGCTTACTTTTACTCGTAACTTTTCACCTGAATCCAGTATCAGTGGCTGGTCAAATTTTGACTCACCTAAAGCGTAACTCTGCCGATAAAGATCTCAATAAGAGTGGATATGGCTGTGACATTCTTTCAGTCTTCATGGTGTGAATTGAAAGTGAAAATGGTTTCTAACTTCTACACACAGTTGGAAAAAATACCCACCCCACCCCCCTCTTCCGTTAGTAAGGGCATCGTGTAAAATTGTGGAAGCAGTTTGTTTGAGACTAGAAAGAACTCAAATTAGAAGTTTTCATTTTTTTTTTTTTTTTTTTTTGAAGTTCATGAGGCATTTGAAGCACTTCTTAGCTGGTTTCACAAGCAGGTGTGAATATCGGCCCTCTTGGCTCTCATGTGATGCTGTTGACTCAGTCACCCAACTATTGGGGAGGCCTTCTCACGCCAGATACATAGAAAAAACATTGTTCGAAGAGCCACAGCTTTCAAACAGTGGGAAATTTCCGGATGGGTCACTCATAGAGTAGATATGAACAAACTGTTTGGATTGGTCCTCATCAATACTTTGCTGCAATTAGTCATCAATTTCTAAATAAATAAATAAATAAGTAAATAAATAAATAAATAAAGAAAGCAAGCCTTAACACCAGCAGAACCCCTCAATAGTGTCAGCTGAGATGTCAATCGTTTGCCAACCTCGGAGCAGAAAAAGGATAGCCATCAGGTTGGTCACTTGTCACACTTGGCAGGACATCAAGTTCAAGAGCTTTTTATGTTAGCTCAGGAATTTCGTTAAAATAGCTTACTAATATAGTGGGAGCCTTTTGTAGAGTGTGGTTAGTGGAAGCTTTTGTATCGATGAGATATACATGTTTTGGTTGATTTTTACTAACAATTTTGTGGTCCTATGGTAGGTTTCAGATAAAAATAATCTTGTTCTCATCTCACTGTTTCTTTGCTCTGTGCTCATGGAAATTTAAGTTCAGAAGCCATGGAATCCGGCTCCTGCATAGATCTGCCGCCAGGATTGGGTTCTGTGGTGTTTATAGAGAATGACTGCCTCTTGTCTGAACTGTTTCATCATCGAATCATGGAAACTCCAGATCTGAACAACAAGAGCTGTTTCCTTAAGTTGAAATTGAAAAGAGAGCAGACTTGGCCTCGCTTATCTCATTCTGCATCGAAAGAAGAAACAAAATTTGACTTGCGGATTGACACTTGATTTGAATAATTGTTCTTGTAAACCTCACTAAGTATCTTCTGTCTTTTTAGCTGCCTTCTGATCTTGGTGATGATTTTTGAAGCGAGAATAAAATGGTTTTAGGGTCATGAAGCACTCTTCGGACCTTTCTCCTCTACGGGCAAGAGTTCTTAAAAGGAGTTACTAACACTGTCATTCCGTGTCGTGGATCATCTTTGCACGGGTCACCCCACACAAAGTCCAGTTATTTGTTAGCAAAGGAGACACCTTTTGAGAAAGGTCTCCTCAAGTGAACTTGACGCTTCCTGAATACCATGAGATGTGCTTCATAGACTAAGATAGTTAACCCCATCAACCACTGACTGAAGAGTCTTTTTGTGGAGTGCCCTAGGCTTAGGCTGCACAAACACCCACCCCGGGGTTCACAGGACCTCTGCCTCTCCCTTTCTTCCTCCCTCCATCTCCTAATTCTTGGTGCTCGTGAACCCAACAATACATACTTGGCTTACAACATTTTTTACACTTGGCTTCATAGACTTTTTTTTTTTTTTTGGATACAGGGTTTCATATATTGTAGAATGGCCTCACACTCATTATATAGCTCTAAAGGACCTCAAAAATTTTAGTTTTCTTGTCTCTATCCATATCTATCGAGTTCTGGGGTTACAGGCAAGCGTTATCCTGCCTAGTTTCTGTGGTGATGCTGATGGAACCCAGTTTTTGTACATGTTAGGCAAATGCTACCAAATGGGCCACACCCCTGATCTCTTTTTCCTA